>NC_044507.1:17704543-18077043 GCF_902362185.1 Chanos chanos
CAAAGATTACATTCCTCCTTGATTTTGTTTTTATTTTTACGAAACATTGGTTTTGACATATTGGATAATGTAACCAAAGAAGTTTAAACATTTACAAACCTGATGAGTGGTTCTCTTGACCTGTATGGCGTTTCATAGGTCACATGATCCGTTATATTATCTTTAACACAGTCCCATGCCTTAGCTTATGGGAACAGAACATCATGGACCTTCCAGTTTAAACTAAACAAATACATATTTCACCTTGAGCTGTCTGTTCCTCCTGTAATACACTCAAATGTAATTTTACTCCTAAAGACTTTACTGCACTGTATCCAAATGAAAGGACTTTGAGTCTACCTGCTATGTGGCCAGTCTGAGCTTGAAACTGGTTGTCTTTGTATCTGAACTGGGACCAGTGCAGTACTGCATCCTCCTCACTGCAGCAAATGCACAGTAGATTTATCTGACTCAGTCTATGACAGGTAGTGCCAAGGACAGAGACCTAATGAGACATGCATTTCATATGAGATGCAGAAGAGGTGTGAATCTCCTCTATGAGTCAGCCTTTGATTTCTTTCTCTTTTTTTTGTTTTTTTCCCTTTTTTTTTTTTAGAGCTGCTCTTTTCTCATTCTCATACAAATGAAACAGAGCAATTCCCTCCCCCTCATCCGCCAGCTAAGCTGTAGTGACTACAGGTGACCAGTAGGAGGCAGACTAAAAAGAAAAAATCGACTCCTGTTAATGTAATTATCTTTTTGTCCACAGGAGGTCGCCGATGACAAGCCAACCCACCGTTCCCCCAGCAACGCTCTCTGGTATGTTTACTGTAATGAGACAAAGTCACTTGCGGGCACTCTCCCACACCAGCACTCTCCCACACATCGTCTCACACATTTACTCGCACACTTCCTGTTGTAAGCACTCTTGCCAGTTATCTGGTATAAGAGAATAATCAGAATCAGTGGAACTAATTGCTTCTTTGAAACTTGTACGTGACCAGCTTTAGCGAACTGAAATCTTCCCTGAAATCTCTCGCAAACAAAATCCCAGCTCTCGGTTCGTTCGACAAAAAAAAAAAAAACCACGGGGCCTGCGTGAGGTTATGGGACTCGACGTTATTAATAATTTACTCAGAGGACCCTCCACACACTGACACTACGTAGGCTTAGCTCCATAAAGAGTCGCTTTTTCCAGGGGCTGTATAACCTCTCTCTTATTTGTCTCAGGTTTCATTAACCGCTCTAACGTACGGCTTTTTTGTTCCCTTTAACCAAATGGGTCCTGTCCTGTTTTGTTTGTTGTGGGCATGTAAAGCCCTTTGAGACTTTAAACAGGCTCTAAATAAACCTTGTTGTTGTTGCTGTCGTGTACACGGGGAGTTCCACAATGCCTAAATCACAGCAATGTCAAATGAAAAAAGGATGTATTTACTCTCAGTTTGCTAGCTGTCTGGCCAAGGCGAGGAAGAAATTGTTGAAGACAGTTTAGGCAGTCTTACTTGTTCTTTCAGTGGCTTCAGAATTCCATAAAAATACAGTATGCTAACAGTTTCACTCTCAACTCTTTGGAACTGTAGGAAAGGTCAGCACCACTGAAACTGAAACTTCCATCCCAGGCATGCTACAGTAAACCCAGTGGTCTGTGGGTGCAACTATGACTTCACTGGAGGTGCCTGACAAAATCAAAACCAGAGATGTGGCTAAACTGTCTCATCTCTAATTCCAGCTCCATCTACTGGGGTTTTCAGTTTACTGTTAAACATCACTGACTCACAGTTTTTACACTAAACTAAATAAGAATTACATCGATATGTTATCCATACCACACACTCCTTTGTGCCTGAACATGTTCACATAAATTGCTAAGAGGGTTTTCTTTATGTGCTTACTGCATTTACTCCCATTGCTATTGACTTTAATCATATACAGTATACCCCAAAAAAGTAATATATTTACAACTGAATCATAACTATAACTATAACACTGAGGTTATGGATTATGCCACTGCTGACTGTGTGGTTCAAAGCAACTATATTTCAGTGGATGTTTGCGGTTCCCTATGTCGATATTTCCTTTCTTAGTCATTCATTATGAGCTGTAAATTTAAAAAAGATGCACTGCATGGTCACAGCAACACAACTCTCCGACTCCAATTCACGCTCAGTCCTCTCTCTCTCTCTCTCTCTCTCTCTCTCTCTCTCTCTCTCTCTCTCTCTCTCTCCCTCTCTCACTCTCTCACTCTCTCACTCTCTCTCACTCTCTCTCTCTCTCTCTCTCTCTCACACACACACACACACACACACACACACACACACACACCACATACACACCCTGAGATTCTAAGTACCTCAGTAAACCTTTCTTGGTAAAATAAATAAGGGTGAAGCTGTGTGTGTGTGTGTGTGTGTGTGTTTATTTACCTGCACGACTGCAGACATACTGACTCAAAATGACCTGCTTTAGATGACGGACTTCCCTCCTTTTGTCCTTCGCTGACTAGTCATACACGTGTGTGCTTACGTATGTGTGTGCTTACAAGGTTAGCACTACTTCGTGCTACTTCA
The DNA here is from genome assembly GCF_902362185.1 of Chanos chanos. Taxonomy (NCBI): domain Eukaryota; kingdom Metazoa; phylum Chordata; class Actinopteri; order Gonorynchiformes; family Chanidae; genus Chanos; species Chanos chanos. The sequence goes on from NC_044507.1 coordinate 17,707,090, forward strand.
TGTACTTTTTTCTGCTCTAGTTGAAGAGATCTTGATTATTCATTCTTGTGAGAAACACTCCATTATTCATGAGGTCTTTGATCTTTCCATGTGAAGTTTATTAAACATTAATGTCCTAAAGCCATTCCATCAAATCATCACAGTGTCATTTCTTCACTCCTGACAGGAAATGACAAGACCACAGACTGCGATAAAGCACAGGTCCACAGTGTTGAAAAAGCCACACTTACCCACTCTTAAACCATTTATTGTTATTGTAGATTTGGACCTGTACTTTCTAAAGGTGATTAAGCCGTAAAAGGCAGAACAAAAGCACTCTGTTTAGAACTGTTTAACAAAAATAAAAATCTGAAAGGGAAGATTGTGGCAATAATTTTCTCAGTGTCTGTGGCAGTTTTCCACTTTAAGCTCAAAACTGAGAACTGCATTAAAATGGAAAAGGTATGAAAACGAAAATATATGTAATTAAGTGTAGTCTACATTAATTGAATGGTGTATTAGAAAGGCATTGTTACATTTGATGTGAAAAACAGTAGGGCTCTTTTAGGTGGCAGTATTCCTAATCACCTTTGAATCTCTTCTGTATGTAGAGGAGACATATCAACAGCTGGCCAGGGAAACACTGGAGGAACTGGACTGGTGTCTGGATCAACTGGAGACCATTCAAACCCATCGCTCTGTCAGTGAGATGGCCTCCAACAAGGTACCAGATTATTCAGTTATACCTGCTAACACACACACACACACACACACACACACGTATGTCCCATGGGGTACCAATCACAGTCTTTCAGGTGCAATGACATTATAATTGAGATGTGACTACACATTGAGTGCCCTGTGAACCAACATGATAACACCTTGGGGTCAATGGTGCATAACAAGTCTGGGTGGAGTTTCTTGAGTTTTGTGGCAGTGTTGAAAAAAGAGGCTGTTATTCTGCTTATTACGGCTCCTCATTACCTGTTCGGCTGATATGAAACAGACTTCAGTTTTCTGTTTGTCTGTATCTATCTATGAGTGTGTGTGTGTGTGTGTGTCTATCTTTGTAAGAAAACAACCTAAGAGGGTTCTTTTTAATGAATCTGTGCCCTTCTGTGTATTCTTAATCGTTTTTGTCTGTGTATGTGTTTGTGTGCCTGTGTGACTTGCCTGATGAACTGCTCTAGTTTAAGAAGAGAAGGAGAGAGAGAGAGAGAGAGAGAGAGAGAGAGAGAGAGAGAGAGAGAGGGGAAGAGAGGATGGGGAGGGTGAGGTGCTGTGGGTGGAGAGGACAGGGTTGGGGGGGGGGGGCATTTGGGTCCTGATGCTGATGTCTCTGCTGTAACCCTGGTTGCTATCGCACTGCAGTACAGTCTACCCTTCCTTCATTACCATTGGTTCTCTACTCTGACCACAAGCCATATTGTCCAATGAAAAATAGGCTGCTCTGCTCTATAGCTTCCATCCTTAAAGAGACAGCGTCGTTTTCTTGTTTTTGTCTCCATGAAGGTTAAGATTCTAAATATGTTTATATCATGCTGGTATTTTTCCTATTCTGTGTGAATTAGGGCTGAAGTGTGTTTGAGTATACAAATTATTAGGAGCTTATGTGTGATATTAAGAGGACGAGAGAACAAAACAACAAAAAAAAAAATGATGTGTGTGTTCATTCACATGTAGAAAAACCGGTACATGACACAACGAGGCTGAATGTTGGTATATTTGAAAAGGAAGCAAGCAACACGCATATAGATGCGCGTGCACACACACAGACACACACACACACACACACACACACACAAACACAAACACACTAACTCACACACAGTCATTTGTGCACAAATACATGGAATGCGCAAGCCCTTCTGCTTCTTTCTGTCTCTACTTCTGTTTAATTTCACCTGTAAACACACACATTCACATACAAACAGACACATTTTTCTACACACTTCCATGCTGTCTGCAGCACATGCGCACTCAGGGTACGCGCACTCCACACACACACAAACACATACTCACACACACACACACACACACACACACAGGCAGGCACACACTCACACACAGACACAGGCACGCGCTCGCTGCCACAGTGTCTGATTAGCTTTCGCGAGCTGTCTACAGCATCCAGAGAGACAGAGCAAGAGGCAGGCAGTCGGCAGTGTGTGGAGGACAGCTCTGTGGAGCAAGGATTAAACAACGGAGATGCTGAACGGAACAGCGATGGACTGACTGAGAACCTGGATTCTGTTCTGTACTGGGATTGCTGATATACTGGGAACACTGGGCCTGGTTTCTGGATCGGTGCGGTGGGGGAGGTGCAGGCGACGCAGAGAGAGAGTGAAGGAGAGAGAGAGAGAGAGAGAGTGAGAGAGAGAGAGGGAGAGAGAGAGGGAGAGAGAGGGAGAGAGAGAGAGAGAGAGGGAGAAAGAGGCTGTTTTTCCAGACCAAAGCTCGGCCAGGATTCTGTAGTCTGACTGTCTGCCAAAGGCCCCGCACTCTATTTCTCCTCTCTTCCATCTCTCTCTCTCCATTGCTGTCTATTTTCTTTTTTTTTTTTTTTTTTTTTTTTTGCCTCTTGCGTCCCTGGCTCCTGTCACCTCCTGTCTGTCTCTGTGACATTCTGTTCCGCTCCGTTCCGTTCTGTCTTTTGACGTACTCAGTCTCATCCCGATCTCTCCTCCGCCTCCTTCTTTTACCTTTCATCTGTCCGCATCACGGAGGGGTTTTTCTTTTTTTTTAATCTATTTTTTTTTTTCCCTCCACGCCTTTTCTGTCCTCTCCTGTGTTGCCTCCTCTCTGTGCCCTTCAGACGGTCCCTCTCTTTTCCCTGTCCTCTCGCTCTCCATCTTTGTCCTCTCCCTCTCTCTCTCTCTCCCCCTCCTGTTCGATTTGGGTCAGCTCCGTTCACTCGCTCAGATGAGATGTAGTCCCTTCGGCTCTTGGAACCGGGGGGCTCCTGGTGGGCCGTTTTCGGGGGACCCTCGTCCGTACATCGCCGTGGAGCCCGCTTCGTGGTTTGTTTGTTTTTCCGGAGGGCCTGGACCGGGGACTGGCTTCTGTATGTAGACACTGAGAGAAAAACAGAGAGAGAGAGAGAGAGAGAGAGAGAGAGCGCTCCAGCCCCCTGGACTCTTGCTCTGCTCTGCACCTCTCCGTCGGGCAAGCCGTCACTCTGGATTGCCCGGGTCTGGCCGGCTGCGGCCTCTCTGCATACACCCTGACTACACCCACATGCCGCTGGGGCACCCGCAGTGCTCCGCGTCCCCTCCACTATCGCCGCGCCTCCTGCCTGTGTCAGCGGCCCGCTCCGCCCGTCTCTCTCAGCATGGGCGTGGTGGAGGCCATTGAGCCAGCGCCCTCGCAGTGCCCGTCGCCCGTGCCAGGCGGCTACCGGCTGTCCCACTCCTCCAGCTACAGCTCTCTGCAGGGGAGGGGAGGGGCAGAGCTGGACCTGGGAGCGGCCGCGGATGGGGTGCTTGAGGGAGGAGGCCAGGCGGCTGAACGCAGGACCCCTTTAGTGGATCTGTTCTGTGAGACCTGTTCCAAACCCTGGCTCATCGGCTGGTGGGACCAGGTAGGGCTGGGAGACACAGAGAAGTAGATTTGGGGTTTCACTTAGGTGGAGAACATATCCAGAACTTTTCTTATGGTTCAGAACAAGGTCTGTTTGATCTGAAGAGGGATGGTCAGTTTGTTGAAAGACAATCAGATGATAGGACAGGGAAAGACTGGAGGGCTGAAAAGTGCTCCCACAGAGGGTTACTGCAGACACCTCAGGTTTAGGATGGATACAAAAGTGGGAGTTTGAAGGACAAGGTATACATTTGCATATTCCTCATTGTTGTCCCTAATTTTCTCATGGAGAGGTATATATGAGGCATGAAATGGCATTTCTTTTTAGTGATGTACTGTCTTTAGGTTTCAGTGTCAGTGTTGACTGTTTTAAACATGAGCTCCAGGCTCATTCCCCTGATCAGACTGTCTCTCTGATCAACCAATAAGATGGCTGCCCCTGTAAGACTTACCTGAAGTTGTTTTGGTTGCGCTTGACAAAGATGCTTGTGCAAGAGTCCTTGCTGTTGGTTGTTTTTGTTTGAGAATGCAGCTTGTCCTGCATTCTCTCTCTCTCTCTCTCTCTCTCTCTCTCTCTCTCTCTCTCTCTCCATCTCTCCCTCTCTCCCTCTCTCCCTCTCTTCCTCTCTCTCTCTCTCTCTCTCTCTCTCTCTCTTTCTCTGTCTCTCTCTCTGTCTCCCTCTCTTCCACACCTGCTGCTCCCTACATGCCCCCCCCCTCCACCTTTCCTGCCCCAGGCTAGCCCTGATACAGCTCCAGCTGGCCATGCAGTGAAGGGCTGTTGAGTAGCTCAAACAGGCATGAGCAGGAATAACCAGGCCGAGGTCCACATGTACCTTCCTCTCTCTCTTTTTCTCTCTCTCTCTCTTTCTCCCTTCCTTCTCTCTCTCTCTCCTTCTCTCTCTCTTCCTCCCTTCCCTCTCTCTCTCTCTCTCTCTCTCTCTCTCTCTCTCCCTTTCTCTCTCTTTCTTGTGCAGTATTGGATCGTATCTTTCAACATCAGATACAAAACATGCCCCTCTGTGTTCTGAGAGAAAATGAAAAGATTTTCTCTGCCTATCTTAGAGGGAGAATATTTCACCCTCTTTATATTCAGGTGGTAGTTTTTTAACTGGGCTATTTTCAAATGTCACAACAAGGTATGTGTTGCTTTAAATGATTTTTAATTTGCCTCTTTTAGACAAATGTAAGCCTTCCTGTTAAATAGATTTCAGTTGGCTACTCAGGTAGAGTGTTGACTTAAGTTGAGGCCAAGGATAAATAGTTTTACAAGTCAAGGTCTCTCAGTAAACAAGACCATGTTGTATGTTGGTTTCTCTGGTAACTCTTGCTTTTGGTGAAGATACACAGTGTGTCTTTCACAAACTCAGAAATTCACATTCTTTAACAGAGGACACACTGAAGATACACTCGTAAAAAACACCCGACACTGTGTGTTAGTATGTGCTTTTATGACTCAGCATTAATGTAATGAAAACCTTACATTGCCACATGTTGTGTATACTGTTACAAAGCTACACATTTCATTTCCATATTCATATTTCATTAACAGAGTTTGATATATAGTTAAATAGGCCTAGAGAGTCTGACTCTGTCTTGACTCTGTCCTTGATTTCTGTCACAGGTTTTAATTGAATATTTGATGTGATGGAGTTTGACAGAGTGTTTGCTTCTCGGTTATGGTTTTTGGACTATGTATGTCAACCCCACACAGCGTTAGTTTAATGACTTTGACTATGCGACTTATGCTTGACTGCGTTCAAAAAGCGTTCCACTGTTTTTAATCCATGTGTTTTGCTATAGATCTTACAATTGTGCTTTCATGTTTGTCAGTCTGACAGTCCTAGCATTGCATTCACTGAGAGACATTCTCCTTATTTGATGAGTCAAAAAAAAAAAAACCCTGAAAATGACTAACCTAACGATTGATCATGGTTTGTACAGAAATAGACAGTGAAGCATTTGAGATGTGAGGAAAATATGAGATGAATAACTAGACAGTGAGAGAGACAAAGGAATCATGCATTTGATAGGGAGCCCAGTACAGAGGCAGAGAGAGAGAGAGAGATGGCTATATAGGTAAATGGAGAAAAAGAGATGACAGAAAAAAACAGAGAGAGCTCGTGACGAAGGGAGCCAGATGAAAGAGCGTCGGAAAGATGGGAGGATGATCCAGGACAGGTTGACCTTGGCGGAGGTCAGAGTCAGACACCTGACTGCTCTCTCAGATTGTCACCCCACCAGTTCCCTCTCTCTCTCTCTCTCTCTCTCTCTCTCTCCCCCATCACGCTGCAGGACTGACTGTGAGGAGGCAGTTGCTAAGGAAACCTTGCGGTTGCCATGGAGATTGTAACGTGTGAACGGCCAGTCAGTGGGACAGACCGGGGGTCTTGTCCGACCCGCGCTGCCGACGCGTGTGTCCGTGTTCTCTCTACCTCTTAGTGGTTTCCTTTTTCTTCTGCTTGCTTTATTTAAGCTTGTGATTGGTTGATAGAGGCACGTCTAGGTTTGTGTTTGTGGGAAACTCTTGCAGTTAAAAAAAAAAAAGAGCTGACGGCTCAGCTGTGATGTGCTGTGGCTGAAATTTACCCACAGTCCCAAACGAAGTCACATCTTGATTTGACTGGACAGTGCTATAGATCAGGTCATGACAGTGTTAACCAAAAGCTATATATGCAATTTAATAGCATGTACAGAGCACACATACAGCTCTGCAAGATACAGCTTCATCTGTGCCTTCACAAAAATGATATTGATATTGATATGAATGAAGAGAGGAGATCAAGCTTTTGATTCGGCCCTTTTTTTCTTCATTTGATCTCGTGAACAATAACACGCCTGAAGATGTTATAGTTTATTAATACTGGCTCATCAGAGATTTATCGAAATGCTGTGTGGGTTTTTGTACGCTGGATGTCTTTGTGAAAAGCTCTTCTAGAGACTTCAGAGATACAAAGTGTCAATGGTTGTTCAGCAATGACAGCAGTTTTTACAGTTCTGTCAAGACACCGTGGTGTTTAGCCTTACGATGTGTGATGTGGAGGCTGAGATCAGGTCTGTGCTTAGTGCAGGTTCTGTCTAAACACTGGAAGAACATGATAACATTCACATAGTTCTGAAAAATATGGAGGTAAACGTGTGTTTTAACACTTGTGTGATCACTATGAGCTGCTCATGCTAATTAATATTTGTGATCTGTCTCGTGATAATGTCCTTTCCTCCCCTTGTTTAGTTTATCAGCGTGGTGTACAGAGACTGACCTCTGTCTCGTCTTTTCTCTCTTTTACTCCTCCAGTTCAAGAGGATGTTAAACAGGGAACTGTCTCATCTGTCGGAGATGAGTCGCTCGGGCAACCAGGTGTCTGAATACATCTCTACAACCTTCCTAGGTAAGTGTGTGTGAGTGTGTGTGTGTGTGTGTGTGTGTGCGCGTGTGTGTGTGTGTGTGTGACCGTGCCTGTGGCTTAGTACTGCATCTGTCTGCAGCATTAAGGAGCTAGAGCTTCATCATCACAATGGCACCAGAGAAGACATCTGCTTTAAGAGGACCTAAAACACTGACCCAAAACTGTCTCCTGCACTCTTAGTCAGCTCTTGAGATTCAGGATGTGTGTGTGTGTGTGTGTGTGTGTGTGTGCATGTGTGTGTGTGCGTGTATGTGTGTGTGTGTGTGTGTGTGTGTGTGTGTGTGTGTGTGTGTGTACGTGTGTGTACGTGTGTGTGTGTGTATGTGTGTGTGCGTGTGTGTGTGTGTGTGTCACAGATAAGCAGAACGAGGTGGAGATTCCATCCCCTACACTCCGGGAGCGAGAGAAGCCCATGTGTCACATCAGTGGTGTTAAGAAGCTCACACACAGCTCCAGCCTGACCAACTCTGCTCTGCCTCGTTTTGGAGTCAAAACTGAACAAGAGGATTCACTGGCCAGGGTATAGCTGCTTTGACTCGTCTGTGTGTCACACACACTTATTAACACAAAACAAAACTCCGCGCCATACGAAACTGTTCATATCCACCAAAAATACAAAATTACCAATGTCATCAATGTATGGATTTCTTGCTAATATACATGTATAATTTTCCACAGGAGCTGGAAGACTTGAATAAGTGGGGCCTTAATATATTCAGAGTGGCTGAATACTCCAATAACAGACCACTCAGTTGCATCATGTTTGCCATCTTCCAGGTATGCTCCACTCTCCAAAGTGCCCTTCATATTCTCTCTGACTGGCTGTCTTCTCGTGTGATAATCCTGAAAATACAACACACATGACTTTGCGTGAAAAGTGTTGCCAGATTAACTTCTGTCTCCTGTCAGATAAGGATACAGTTCTGAAAACTGAATTTACAGAAAATCACCATTGTTATGTTACCATTGTGTCAGGTCTGTTAAGGATCTGCTTCCTCCTTCCTGTCTACATCTCTTTCTTTCCTCTGGCATGTCCTGCACTGAATTTGGCATAGGTTACATGGAAATTGACAAAGTCCAACATTAAGTGTAGCTAAGAACATTACAAAGACCATCGTAAAGCACCTTTGTAAGTGCTTTTGTCATCCTCCAGGAAAGGGATCTGTTGAAGACTTTTCGGATCCCCGTCGATACCTTCATAACGTATGTGATGACGCTGGAGGATCATTACCATGCCAACGTGGCCTACCATAACAGCCTCCACGCGGCTGACGTCACGCAGTCCACTCACGTCCTCCTCTCCACGCCCGCTCTGGACGTAAGCTCTCTGACCGGTTTAACTCACATTCAGAGTCACGTTACTTTTCCATCGTCACAACCTATATTACACAAGAACAATATCATAAACATGAATGCTGAACGTGTTGTTGTTGTTGTTGTTGTTGTTGTTGTTGTTTTGGTTTTTGTTTACTCACGACCGGCGCGGTCTCTCTTTTGAACAGGCTGTGTTCACCGATCTGGAAATCTTGGCTGCGTTGTTTGCCGCGGCTATTCATGACGTGGATCATCCTGGAGTGTCCAACCAGTTTCTCATTAATACCAGTGTGTCTATACCACCTCACAGTCTCCTACAGCATTCCTCTGTCTGCCAAAGACTGTTTCAGTGTCTTCTCTGTATTAAATAAAGAGCCAGAGGAATGACCTACATAGAATTTACATTCAGATTCCAGAATAACTGAATGATACAGGCATTTATGCAGTTAAAAAATAGTAATGACGATAGAAAGCCTAGCATTAAAACAGATAGCATTAAAGATAGCATTAAAATGAAGATAATTACAGAACCACAACCTGAAGCATGTTTTTTGACGGCACTGAAAAAATGATTTATTGGAATTCATTTTAAAAATGCAAATAATTACACCCAACTTTATTAAGTTTCTGTAATATGAATATTTGCTTTAGTTCACTTGAAATATGAAGTTGAACAAACTAATGCTTCAAATTAAGCGCTATGAAAGAAAAAAAAAAACACCCACGAGCATATTTGAAAGTACTGGATCCTTTTCTGCTTTCCTTTTTTCCCGTTGTCTGACTTTGGCACTGTGCTGTTCTGCGAGCGACCTTGACCTCCGACCTGACCTCTACTGTGTTTCTGTCAAAGACTCGGAGCTTGCCCTGATGTACAACGATGAGTCAGTCTTGGAGAACCACCACCTCGCCGTGGGCTTTAAGCTGCTTCACGAGGAGAACTGTGACATCTTCCAGAACCTGAGCAAGAGACAGCGACAGAGCCTGCGAAAGCTGGTCATCGACATGGTAAGATCGCCCTAGCCACACCTCTCTCTCCACCCTGCTTTCCCGTCCTGTGCGGCGCCTTGAGGGCGTGTTCTCAGAGACGAGCTCACGGTATTTTATCCGTTTTTGTCCGTCCCCGTCCCGCCGGCTTCGTTTTCTCCTTAGGTGTTGGCGACCGACATGTCGAAGCACATGAGTTTGTTGGCGGACCTGAAGACGATGGTGGAGACGAAGAAGGTGACCAGCTCCGGAGTGCTGATGTTGGATCATTACACAGACAGAATACAGGTGAGCAGTGTGGACCGCTAGCGTTGGCACCACATCTGTGACGCGCTTTACATAGAGAACAGTAAAAGCACTTTCATCAAAACCGAAATGACATACTGCTGAGTCGTGATGTGAAACTCCTACAGAATACAGTTCCTATGTGGAATAGCGCCCTCCCCAAAACTGCAGCTCGGCACTCCCGCTGTGGAGCTGTTATCTAAGACCCAACTGGGTTTGAATGTATTGACTGACAATGAGTGTGTATGTGTGTGTTTGTGCGTGTGTGTGTGTGTGTGTTTGTAGGTTCTAAGAAACATGGTGCACTGCGCTGACCTCAGTAACCCCACCAAGCCTCTGGCAGTATACAGACAGTGGACTGAGCGCATTATGGAGGAGTTCTTCCGACAGGGAGACAAAGAGAGAGAGCGTGGGATGGAAATCAGTCCAATGTGTGACAAACACACTGCATCTGTGGAGAAAAGTCAGGTATGCAGCACACACACACACACACACACACACACACACACACACACAGACACACATACACACACACACACACGCATACACATCCACACACACACACACACACACGCATACACATCCACACAGACACACACACACACGCACACACACGCATACACATCCACACACACACACACACACACGCATACACATCCACACAGACACACAGACACACACACACACACACACACACGCATACACAGACACACACACACACACACACACACACACACGCATACACATCCACACAGACACACACACACACACACATGCATACACATCCACACAGACACACACACACACACACACACACACACACGCACACACATCCACACAGACACACACACACACACACACACACACGCATACACGCATGCACGCACAGGCACACGCACATACATGCCCCTGTGCACACAGACACACACATACACAGACACGCATACACACACACCCACACGAACCCACACACGCTCGTGCGTGCATACACACATACACACCCAAGCCCACACACAGACACGTCAGATGAATCACACACAAACCCAGACACATTCACACACACACACACACACACACACACACACACACACACGCACATATACTCATGCTCCCACATGGACATACACAGACCCATATGGTCTCTCACACATGTTCACACATGCACACACATATGCATATGCTGCGTCTCTCTCCCTCTCACACTCGCACACACACACACACACACACACACACACAACTTAGAGTGAGGCTGCTGTTCTCAAGCACCCTTTATATCATATGCCTTTGTCTTTGGTATAGGTTGGTTTTATTGATTACATTGTGCACCCATTGTGGGAGACCTGGGGGGACCTGGTACATCCGGATGCTCAGGAAATCCTGGATACTCTGGAAGACAACCGTGACTGGTACCAGAGCACCATCCCGCAGAGTCCATCTCCTCCCCCCGACGGCACCGACAACGAACTGGACTCCTGCATAGACAAGTTTCAGTTTGAGCTGACACTGGAAGGAGAGACTTCTCAAGAGGAAGACAAACCAAACCAGAACCACGTGGGGAACAACAGCTGTGAGGCAGAGGAGAGAGACAGAAAAGGAGAAGGGGGAGGAGGAGGAGGAGGAGGAGGAAGAGAAATAGTGGAAGAAGGAGAGGAGAAAATGGAAGAAGGAGGTGAGGAAGTGACGGAGGAGGTGGTAGGGAGAGTAGGGAGGAGGAGACTGCAGGTTCAGTCAGTGGTTGTAGAGGAGGATGAGAGACATTCTGATGGGAGTCCGGTGGAGGAGGCTGAGGAAGAGGAGGAGTCTTCCTCGCCGGCCGATGACACATGAGCCCACACGTCCCTGGGTGTTGTTGGGAAATGCAGACAGTGGGGTGTCCCAAAAAGTACTCTTCTTATTAATCTCTTCTACCCCTCTGTCCCTCTCATTCACATTCCCCCTAATACTCATGGCCAAACCATGAACAAATAAGACTTACATCTACTTAAACTCAATAAGACTTTCTGATTTTAATTTTCAAAAAAAAAAGGGAACAAAATAATACTGATATCCGAGAAGTAATTAACACAGCAACTGTAGAATTGGAATGGGTTCCAGAGCCCTTCCGGATGAGTCTATGAGGTAATGAGAATAAATGGAAATTAGAAGAGTTTTTAATGGGCCATTAAAAGACAGTGTAGCACCCTGGAATTACAGCACGTACACACACACACACACACATGCATGTGCATGTGCGTACAAACACACACAAACACACACACGCACGCACACGCACACACACACACACAAACACAAACACACTCGCACACGTACATGCACACACACACACACACACGCACACACCTGTTTTTACCCACCAAGGCCACTATTTATTGTACCACGCAATACGCGCACATATAAATGTGTGTCTGTGTATGTGTTTCTTTGGGGGGGGAGAGAATATGGTTTGGAAGTTAATCTTTATCTCTTTGGAAAAAGCCATCTTTAAAATGGAGTGTAAAGCAGCATCGGCAAATGTTACTAGTCAACACGTGTTATTGTTTTAATAGGAACTTTGTCCTCTTCAGAAAAAAAAAAGAAAAAAACAAACATATATGAATATTAACTTCTAAGTGACTTCTTTTCCATTTCTGTTGGAAAGAAACCACGAGGGCAGTCTATAAGAGAGAGAGAGAGAGAAAAGAGGAAACAGATACAGTGGAGGTGATGAGGAGGTGGTTGAATAAGGATGTCATTCGAGGGGAGCGATTGCGTGGCCTGTTTCCACAGGCTCCACCCCCTCTTTCCCTTTACCAGGAGTGCTACAAGTGCAAGACGGCCGCGTGCCTTTCTGAACCACCAGCTTCAGAATCGAAGCTGTCGTGAAGCAATGCATCGTGGGACAGGAGTGTCTGCTTTTGTCTTCAATTTTGATTGTCTCTCGTTAAAGATTGATCTATTACTCTTCACAATGTTTGTGTGCGTGTGTATGTGTGTGCGAGTGTGTGCGTGCGTGCGTGCGTGTGTGTAGCATTTGCATTGTCTCTGTGATAACACGTTTTCAACTATAAGTCTTCCTTTTGTTGCTTTTTGTTGTGGTGATGGAAAGTTTAGGATCTCTAGATAAGGAGTGTTTCCCTGTCTTTAACATACTGGTAGATTAAACGTCTGCTTATTGCTTTATGTGTTTGAAAAAAAATGATAGTCACTTTGAAAATAAGCCATGTGATGCTTTAGGGACATATGTTTTGCCTAAATTCTATTTATTATTGTTCTGCCAAATATGTGGAAGTAACAGAATAATCTCAAGAGCAGCGCAAAATTCACACCCAATCTATCACCCTCACCCACTCACACAATGCATTTCTGCTCTGTCTTCACCACAGACGCACTCCATTGTGTTTTACTTAAAGCAAGTGGTGGAAAACTAATAAACACAGAGCGCTTTCGGGTCAGGTTCAACAAGCCTATATGGGAAAGAATGGAAAAGAACTATTCAATTGAGTTTTACGTGAGGAGAAACAGAGCTTAAACAGGGTTAGAGGCATTGGAGAACACAAAGAGAGAGATGAAGAAGGACAAAGAATTTTAGTGACGAACGGTGGAGGATGTGAAAGACCTGGACAGTCATACTTTAGCCATTATTAAGTTTGATGCTTTTTGCCTTAATGTTAATGTGCAGGGTAATTTCCTGTCACTGCATAGATTAATGAGATTTGCTTAACATTCTTAGTCTTTGTTGTGTGTCTTGTACGTTCGCCTCACTCTCTGCCTATAGACATTTCCATCCTGTGCATATGGAGGTTACGGCACCTGTGTTGTTCTGGTCGTGGTGCAGTATGGACTGATTTAAGACTGTGACATGTCGGTTTGAGTGAACAGAGTCTGATAAAATACAGCAGTGTGGGGGTGTGTGTGTGTGTGTGTGTGTACCAAGCGGTGGGACAGTAGTGGAAATGTAAGTTTAGGAGTTCAGTTGTTTTTCTCACAAGTACTGCGAGAGAGAGCGAGAGAGAGAGAGAGAGAGAGAGAGAGAGAGAGAGAGAGGGATAAATAAAAAGATATAGACAGGGAAACGGACGGTAGGGGAAAGTATGAAGAATGAAATGATGAGGTGTGTTAGTATGTTTTCTCAGGTGCATCAGACTAATGTTGGGACAACATTAAATCAAAACATGATGCAAAACAGGGATATGTCTTTGTGTGTGTATAGTCAAATTCTGTTACATAACAAACATGTCAGTCTTAGGACTGTGTATTTTGCTGTGTGCAGAACATATTTAGGGAATCAGTGAGAGTGGAGAGGTTCGCATCTCAGATTTTTATAGCTTGATTTGATCTCCGTTTGACAAAGAAATCACAGGTACTTCGTTGTGAGAAGAACAACGTCAGTATCCTTCATGAGACGTGACAAGCTGGTTTCTGCTGGTCAGTAGCTTAGCTTCTTTTAGCCTGTGCCTGTTGGAACAGAACCTTGGGTAACACCATTCAAGTCCCAGTAAGAGTGCTTGTGATTGGATCAATCAGGCGGCACTTTGGCCTGTGATTGGTAGATAGCTGAATGCTAACCCAAGGCTGCTGTGTTTGTGATTGAGAATTGAATACATTCCTCATATGCATTTGTCTTACCTTAAAATTGCTTTTATTTTGTGGCTTTTTTATGTGTTTGAGCTCTACAAACAACAAATATACTATTTGCCATTTTAACACGAAACTGTAGCAATTGTTTCTTATAAAGAAATTATTCAATTAATTACTTGCTGCCATTCTTTCTAAATATCAACGAAGAGAAACACACTAAATACCACAGGTGTTTTCTTTGAACAGTTTGTGTACAGTTTTTATTTTTGTATCATTCTGGTTGATGGTCTGGAAATTGACAAACTGCAGTATAATATAAATAGTAGAATTATCACTGCTTGTTTTGTATATATTGTAATGTTGGATTGTAAATTTAAAATCTCTTAGAATCAATCATTTTCACTGACAATTTATCACTTTTAGTTGTGATGAGACGTAGTTAAATTGTTCTATGACAAAAAACAAAAAACAAAAACAAAAACAAAACAAGAAAAAAAAAAATCAAAAAACAACATACACACTTTCACACTTCCCTCTTTCTCCCCTCTGTATTTCCTAATCTTCCCCTGTTTTTCCTTCCACTTTGAATGAAACCCACCCATCCTCTCTATATATGTATATTGAATTGTATTGGACAATAGAATTATCATTGGTAAACTCTAAAACTTGTCTGTACCAGCACTTTATTTTTCTGTGGGTTGTGAGGTGGCCTGTCTGGATTAAACAATGTGTTGAAATGTTGGAAGAGGTGGTTAATACTGTGTGACTGTGGCAGAGGTTAGACAAACATTCTTGTCCTAAACTCTTATTCCATTTTGCTACTCCCTTTTCACTCTATTCTTTGCCAATAATCCACACTGCAGTGGTTAATAATTCCACGATTGTGCCCTCTTCTGTGAGGATGGGTCTAAAAGTACAGCTTATAACGGATAAGGTGATTTAGGGAGCGAGCACGGGTGTGGCTTAATTGTATAGAAAACTATGTCTTTCATTTCTACTTTTAAGTCACCTTGTTTTGTTACACTCCCACATAGAATAACTCTCTGGGCTTTAATGACTATGTTACTTGTTCACAAGTTATGGAAGTGATATACATGAGAAACACGAGAAAATGATTGTAATATTTGTAAAATACATTGCTGTAATGTGTATAATGTGTCCAAGTTATTTTATATTATATTATTTTTATGAAAGGTTTTCCTTTGAGGGAACTGAGGTGTCATTTTGTGAATAAAATGCATTTAATAAGCAAACGGCTATATATATACATATATATATAAAGCAAATATATATATATATATCAGTATATTTTTCTTTTATTTCACTGTTCGGTACTGTAAAGTGTGTTTAAAATACAAATAAAGGATGATTTTTATAACATAGCAACTATATTTGCACATTCTTATTTGTCTCTGTATTATGTATAATATAGACCAGAAATTAACTTTTACACACTGACAGTCTTGAGTCAGGCGACTGTTTTATGGTTTAAATAACCCAGCTGACTCATGTGTGTCAAAATTACAGCAGAAAGGAAACTGGCCTCTGATCAGGACCTTCACAATACTCATGTGTCTGTCATAGCCAAACAATATGCATCTCCCACAGTGTGTGTGTGTATATATATATATATATATATATATATATATATATATATATATATATATATATATTTGTTCAGCATATTTATATCAACAACACTGTAAACATCACACAACATTTTAGACAAATTCACTGGCCGTGGGGGTAAAAGATGCACAGGTGGATTTTGTGCTGGTCTTGCATTTTCATGCTCTCTCACACCCAAGAGAGAAGAGTATGCTATGGTAAATGAAGAGCAACAAAAAAAAATCAAAACACAGATTGCTTTCTCATACTTATATTTTGAAAATTTGGTCCTGTTGGTCGCCATTTTGGAAAAACCTCCTGTTTTATTGCCTATTGCGCTTTTCCCGCATATTAAAATCATGCGCAGGCGTATCTGTCTCGCCATGTAACCAACCAATTACATTAGAACACCACTGTGTGCTGAAAATCGTCACACTTTCTCCGAGCGCGCTACGGAAGAAGGTATGAATGATTAGCTTACCCCTGGTTAATACATTTAACTGTTTGTTTAATCAAGAGTAACTGTAATGAAAATGTTCGTTTTTGACACGTTTTCGTGCACGTTGTGTTCACTGTTGACTTATACGTACTGACTTAAATTCTATTTTAAATGCTGAGCACCTTTTATCCTCTATATTCGGGTGCACGGGCAGTCAAGTACACTGTAGCTATTAGTTAGCAACATAGCCGGTGTTAGCGAGATTAGCTATTTAACAAATCTAGAAGTGAGGTGGCAAACCAGCCATGGGTAACTGGGCAGTGTGCTTTTATAAATGCATGATACAACAATACAGGCCGATAACTTAATGTTAGATTTCGAATATTTAAAGTGGCTAACTTTGGCCCGTGTAGCTGTTCGTTTTGCTGTAACGAAGGCTTCCCGAAGAGCCTCAAGGTTTTGTTAGATAATGTAGATAATAATGATAATCACTCTGAATGGGAGAAATTGTGTAAGGTCAACGTCGTAAGATTGTGGCAAAATGTTTGATTTTGGGTATTATCATATTTGTAAATCGCATGTTGTATCACAACATGGCAGAATCTCAATGATTTTGATTCACTGGTTTATACTTCAAGGTCACGCGTAACATATTCCTGAAGTTTTTGGAGGGATTGGAATTCAAACTGAAACATGTCCTGTGCACATCTACTGTTGGTCCTAAGCGTAGCAGTGAGCCTTGGGTCTGCTGTGGAGATCCAGCGGCCTCGCGGTGTACCGCTGTCAAGTAAGTTTACATTTTCCATTCTTGTAATTAACTGATACTCCCTCCTCAAATCGACCTGTAGTATATGCAAAATTAACGGCTCATTGGACTTATTTCGGAACAGTTTTGATTCTTTATTTTTACCACTTTTATCTTTATTGTTTATTTTTACCACTTTTATCTTCCATCCCTGGACTCGTACAGAGCGGCAGTTTTATGAAGAGAACAAACCTTTCACGTGCCTGGATGGCTCGCGCACCATTCCTTTTGACCGGGTCAATGATGACTACTGTGACTGCAAGGATGGTTCCGATGAGCCAGGTGCTAATCTCTCATATTTTAGACAAGAAATTAATAAAATACATTCAACTCAGCAAGTTATAATGAGCATAGCCTGAAATGATATAAAACCACAGTTAAAGGCCTAACATTGTATCGAGATGTACTGTTTTTTGGAAATGTCATGGCTCAGAACTCTCTGTGTTAAATGTTTTTGTTTCCCTGTCTTCAGGCACTGCAGCTTGTCCTAACGGAAGCTTCCATTGCACTAACGCCGGTTTCCGCCCCACGTTTATCCCATCCTCCCGTGTTAATGACGGCATCTGTGGTAAGTACTATTGTTCCGTACTATGATTCAGGACTGTTGTACTGGATATTTGGTCTTATACTCTTTGGGAAAGCTGTACTGGGAGATTTAGCCTTATGTTTTGCTGAATCATTTTTCCTGCCCCAGACTGCTGTGACACCACGGATGAATACAACAGCGGCGCTAACTGTCAGAACACATGCAGGTGAACTTGTCGTTCTCTCAACATTCATTTTAATAACATGAGAACTGTTCTCAATGAATAGCAAGGGTCTTCGGTCACTCATTCAGTTAAATATTAACTTCTATATCATAAGAGACCTCTGTGACATTAGATTAATGTGTCACGTTCAGCGCTCGTGAAGAATTGCCTACATCACGGCTCATAAAATCTTATAGTCTGTTACGGATTGCATCACACGTTACCAGTCGTTCACTTGCCGTTGAAATTAACGGTGACCTTGTATCCTCAGTTGAACTGTGCTGAAAATCATTTATGTTATTTATGTTATGACTTTGAACTTATAGGGAATTAGGGCGTAAGGAGAAGGAGAGTCTCCAGAAGTTAGCCGAAATCACCAAAGAGGGCTTCCTTCTCAAACAGCAACTCATCGAGGAAGCCAAAAAGGGAAAACAGGACAAACAAGTAAGAGCAACTATTTGAAGTTCACCCCCCCCCCCCCCCTAAACTCAAATCGTCAGTAACTTCCGACTCAGAACACTGGTTTTCCAGTGGGAGGCATTTGTTTTCAGCGGGCTGAAGTTCAGTGGATTTTTTTTTTTTTTTAATCCATCTAGCTCACGTAATATGTCGTCTCTCCTGCAGGCCAAGCTGACTGAGCTGCAGAACAATAAGAAAGGGCTTGAAGAGAAAGTGGAGGCGTTGCGCACTGTGAAAGAGACTGCAGAGCAGCCAGAGAAAGAAGCAAAAGAGCGCCACCTGAAGGCCTGGGAGGGTAAACGCGGATTTTTTTTTTTTTTTTAAACATTGTTTATCCTGGTGTTTTGTTTGCTTTTGGCCTTTTTCATTACCTATTCATTGTTTAATTCACTCCTAAAGCCTTTTGCGTGTGATCTCAAAGTGAAATTTTAATGAAAGAATCTAAGCCTCGTCCCAATGAATAATAGTTCTGTGACCATTCATTTAAAAACAGAGTTTATTTTAGATGATGCGTATGTAGGTTGACTCTGCAGGCAGATTTCAGCCGATCATAAAGCCAGTTTTTTCGCGTCCCATCTCTGATCCTCTGTGGAGGCATCGCGAATATTTCCAAAATTGGTTTTTGTTAACGTTATTCTCTTTCCATTTCAGAACAAAAGGCAGTCATTCGGGCCGAGAAGGACAGAGCCAAGATGGCAGAGGCATTTTTGGAGTTGGATGATGATGCAGATGGCTTGTGAGTACCGTCTATCTGTGTGGGGGGGGGTGTGTGTGTGTGGGTGTCTCTATGGAGCGGGAGAGATTGAATGAGACAGCCTGGATTGTTTGTCTTGTGCCAATGAATAATGGGCCTTCTCTTTTTTTCTCCGTCAGTGTGTCTGTGTCTGAGCTGCAGTCCCACCCAGAGTTGGACCCAGATACGGATGGCACTCTAACTGAAGCAGAAGCTCAGGTACTCTCAACGCTTTGGCTCCTATTCATGTTTTCAGCACATAGCTCAGTGTCCAAAAACCCATTTTACCCTACTCTTTTTCTATCGGACTTAAAATTAATTGTGCAAAACTTGAGAGATTTGCTTTGCCTTTTTTTTTTTATTTATTTTTTTTTTTTATTACCAGAACGTTCTTGGAGGAAGTGCGAAAGTGGATTCAGCGACATTTGAGAACGTGTGGAGCAGCATTAAAGACAAATACGTTTCAGAGGTCAGTGTCACATAAACATGTATTTAATTTAATCCGAAGTCAGGATGAAATTCAGTCAGCAAAATAGTTCTCTGTTCATTAGATAGTTTCCCTTTTTTTTTGGCTCTGGTCTGTCAGTTTGGATCATTTGAACTTATAAGCATAGAAGCATAGTCAGTACCATGTTTGGCGTCTTTAGTTCAGTGCTTTTCGCTCTGCGGTCGTCTGACTCCAGAATGAGAGAGGTCGTGTACTTGCTCTCGCTGCATTCGGAGGGGGCGGCTGTTGCATATAAATCTTTCATTTTTTTTTTTTTTTACTCTCACAGTCTCAGCCAGAGCAGCCTGCCGACCAAGTGCACATCCCTCCACCTGAAGAAGCCAAGGAGCCAATCACAGACAACGACTCGGAGCAGTACCCCGAGGACGACATCGGAGAGGATGACGACGATGACGATGTTGAGGATGACGAGTACCACGAAGACGATGACGACAAGGTTGCGAAACGCGGCCACGCTCGCACGTCTTTTTGTTCTCCAGTACCGTCCTGGGTGTATACGTGATCCCCCGTCCCTTATATCTGACACGTTTTAGAAACACATAAGTTAGCAGTGTAACAGCAGTCATCCTCTGGCATTAATCCCTGGTTCTTTCTATAAAGCAAATGTGTCTGTTTGGAGAGTTTTGATTGGTGGAGGGGTCGTCATGGTAACGTCATTGCGTGCCGTACAGGTGACCTCCTCTGTGCGAACTCCGGAGAGTAGTGATGGGGACGAAGAGGCCATGCCCCCTTACGACGGCGAAACTCAGAGCCTTATCGACGGTGCGTTCACTCTCTCACATACCGCCTGGAAGAGAGAAAGAGATCGAACAAGCCACCACAGCATCACAGTTTTGTCTGTTTTCTTGACCGAGAATGTCCTGCGATTGTAAAACCGTGTAAGTTATTGATGGTTTTCTGTGGTCTGCAGCTGCTCAGAAAGCCAGGGAGGAGTTTGAGGAGTCGGAGAGATCTCTCCGTGAAGTGGAGGATCAGATCAGGTCGGTCCCACTGCACCATCCGTCTCTGCAGTCAGCTCTCCCTCACAGTCACTAGCTTGTGTACAACCATCCGGTCTAATTACTTTACATGTGCACTGATGTGAGCAGCTGTGTGTTTGCGTTTGTGTCGACAGGAATCTGGAGAAGGAGATCTCCTTTGACTTTGGACCCGACGCGGAGTTCTCGTACCTCTACAGCCAATGTTATGATCTCAGCACCAGCGAGTAAGTCCAACTGTTTCTCTGGCTTTGATTATCGATGAGATGAGGTGGAAATGGTGTTTGTCGACATGTGCGTATGTCATAGCGTGTGAGGTTCCACCGGACTCATCGACGTCCCCCTGTCATTAGGTATATCTACAGACTCTGTCCTTTTAACCGGGTTACCCAGAAACCCAAGTACGGAGGATCTGAAACAAACCTAGGGTAAGAGGAAAATCACCAGCACTTCTACATTCACTTACATCTTACCCTTGCATCAACCCATACCACAGTGTTAGTGATGAACAATTCACCAGATTTTTCCTTGGGTTTTTAACAACCGCTGTTGAACTGATGTTTGTGTGTAGCTCCTGGGGAACGTGGTCAGGACCAGAGGAGAACAGATACATTGTGATGAAATATGAACATGGCACTGGTTGCTGGCAAGGCCCCAACAGGTCAACAACAGTAAGTGCCTCTCTCTTTTTTTCTTTTATATTTGTTTTGGGGGTTTTTTTCCCCCTGTTCACTTTCTGGATAAGTATTTGGTTTTTTGGTGCCCTCCTCTCTGAGTTAAAACGTTGCTCTGGTAATGTACTCAGGTGAAGCTGACCTGCGGTAAAGAGACTACGGTGACTTCCACCTCGGAGCCCAGCCGCTGTGAGTACCTGATGGAGTTCACCACTCCGGCCGTGTGCCAGGAACCTCCCAGTCTGGAGGACACGCCGCAACACGACGAGTTCTAGACATCCTGTCCTGTGAGTCCTGTCTACATGAATACGTCATGTTTTAGTTTTTTGTTTAATCCATAATTGTCCGCTGTAAGGTAACATGAACTCACATTATGATACATAATACTGCTATACATCGTGAATAAGTCTACGAGAGGAAATACATATATACACCAAATTTATTTGCTTGTGGATATTATTCTCAATGTTATTTACCCAATTGTGTGGTGTTAAGTTGTTTTTGAGTTGTTCCGATGATTGAAATGATGACCTCCACATTTTAAATATGTTAGTATTTGTGTTCTTAATAATCCTCGTGTTCAGAAATCCAGTGGACGGTGAGAAGAGTGAGAGTAGAGCTGAACCATAGTGTCTGATGATTGATGTAGTCTGAATAAAACCTCTGGATGACACTATGTGGACATGAATCATGGCTGAGCGTCAGATGGTGGAGGTAGCTAATGGCCTTTTTAAAGAGGTACAGAATCAGCAGAGAAAAGCCATCTCTTCTAGCTATCGCTGATTCATGTGTAGATGACATGAGCATCGTTTAAAGACTCAAAGCAACACACAATTGTTTTTAGTCTGCCCGTTTTGCATATGTCTAAGTTATGGCTTAACGGTGGTCACTTAAGGTTATAGTTTTGTATTCTGAATGATCCAAACGCCATCATACTCAGAGTGGCCAAAAGGATATAATAAAACCAACAGATAGGGCCACCTGTGACCGACTGAACTGGATACCGCAGAATTTGAATAGCTTGACTGACAGGAGAGTAATTTAGTGACCTTTGATTGGCAGTTGCCACATATAAGCCCGTTAGCTATTAACGGCACAGAGCTGGGAAGTAACAAAGCCGCAGTAAAGGAGTGCGTTTCCCTCTGGCTGAGTCATCCCCTCTCTCTCTCTCTCTCTCTCTTTTCTTCTCCTTTGTTTCTCAGGTTTGCTCTGGCGGGACCACGCCCTCTCCTCTCTGGTTTCAGTCCGTCAGCAGCGGCAGCAGTCAGGATGGCCTCTCTCAGTAAAAATAGCATGCAGTCGATTAAATCTTTCATGACCGTTTGCTTCTCTTGTCCCTTTCTCTCTTTTTTTATACCGAAATGGAATCAAATCTTTCCCTCACATTCCACTTACGTGTCGAATAAAGTGAACTTGAAAAAAAACGTGAGTCATTGGTTGTCATTTCTCGGTTAATTTCTTGCAGTTGATGCTATAGATATAGTATCATTCTTCAAGAAGAATGTCAGCTCTGTTTTTGTTTGAGTGTTTTTGTACTGGATTATTGTACAGTGAAAAACTCTTAGAAATATATCAATTCAAACTGATGCTAACAATTCACATGTTACTGGTAGAGTTGGTTGGGGAAAAAAAAAATGCAACAGACATTGACAGTCACCCTTACTACAATGCTTGATTTAAGCCACATCGATATTAATAGAAAAGAAAGAAAGGGAAAAAAAACACCACTAATATTCGTAAGTTTTATTTTATTTTATTTTTTTCTGGCATGTAAAGTACAAATAATTAAACAATTCCATGAAAAAGTCCTCAAGCGTCTTCAGCTGTAATCCCAGTAATAAATATCCTAAACTAAACTCAAAGGTTTTTATTTTTATTTATTTATTTTTTTTCCCCCTTAGTTACATTTTTCTTTGTCATTGTTCGTTTGGTCATGTTTGGAAGTGTGAGATTTTGATCTTAATAGACTGACACTGTGGGCATCAGCACTTTCCTTTTGATCGTTTTTGTTCTGTTTTTTTTTCTTTGATTTTTTTTTTAATTTTTTTTTTTTTTTTTTTGGATTTATTCACCATTCCTGGAAAATGTAAGAACAACATTGCTAGGTAACTCTGTGTCCCTTCTAAATTAACTGACACAAAATACAGTTGGTTGAGATACAGGAACCACTGACCCCTTTTCCTGGCTCAGTGACTCCCACAATGCACTTTCTCCACTGCTTTGTACCAATTCTGACATGAGAAGCTGTTATACCCTGACTGTTGGTGACTTCATGTGTTTACTTAAAAGACAATTATCCAATTAGGATCCTTTTTTTTTCTCTCTCTCTCTAATGCCACGGGAAGAAAGGCATTCTGGGAGTACAATAAGCCTCAGGTCTTGTCATAAGTCCAGACTGAAGCTGGACCTGGTTTTAGACTGGCCCCACCCCCCTCTCCCCAGGTCTTGCCCTAGGCCATGACACACTCTGGGGTTTTTGAAAGTGGCTGGAAAAACAAGACTGTGATTAGATTAAATAATCAAAAAGGTTTTCATTTAACAAGACAAACAAAACACAGGCAGTAAAGGCATAACATCTAGCACACAGCATGTATGTTTATACACGTCAATTCGTTTAATATAGCAGTGCATTCTTTGCCTATGGAGAACTTTTCCAAATCGTAATTCTAAAGCTGTTTTTTTTTTAACTATTTGTTCCCTTTTAAGAAAAGAAAAAAGGTGTAACCACGTTTTGGCAAAATTAAATCATTTCAAACTTGCAAATATAATGAAATAAACCATAAATATACACAAAACATACTTTTATACGAGGCAATAATAATAATCATAATAATGATAATAAATAGTTTTTAAGTTAACAATAAGTTAAAACTACAAGCTTAAAGTCGCCCAAATAATACAAGTTTGTTGGCGCTATATTGAATTTTTTTCAGTTTAAATTATTTATGTTGCAACAAAAGCTACCACAGACTTTTACAAACACAATTGAACACATTTTGATTGAAATTAAAGTCTAACTAATTCTAAAAACCTGCATACACTGTAAGCACAGCAACTAATTTTAAATAATGAAGAAAATTATAATAAATTGTACCCAGTAAAAGCAACCAAATAAAATATTTGACCCATGTGTGTCCTCTATGGAAACGTCAACAACACAAATGCGCTAAGTTAACATGTGATTCTGATATGTAAAATAAATCAATAAATTACAAGAAAAAAAATGATATTTTGAAATCGACATGGGCTAAAACTGATGATATATTAGACAGTTTTCCTTTCACGGTCTTTTAGAATCGCTCTTTTCCGTACCATAAACGGCTGTTTTTCGTTTTTTTTTTTTCACTTGCGTGGTCAGAGCGCTAATCAGGGCCTGAGGAAGGGATTATGGACATTTTTTTTCCGAGATCAGAGCTCTTGGTGCTTGTTTGATTCTCTTAATGAATCCGTTAGTTAACACTTGTTTTTTTTTTTCTTTTTTTTTCTTTTTTTTTTTCTATTTCACCGTATCGTTTAGCTGATCCTTTGACTATTCCGCAAACCATTTTCAGTGTGACGTTTAATTTATTTTTTAAAAAATATATATATCTTTTGTTCTCAGTCAATATAAAAACGAAGCACATTGCACTTACTGTTCCATAGGAAAGTTTTTTTGTCTTTTTTTTTTTTAAATGATTATTGTTGTTGCTCAAGCAGTGCAGTACATTTTTGTCTCCTGCCCTTGTCCTGGGCTCTCTAACCGTAGGTGTGGGAAGAGGGGTAACCATATGTCACTGTGCCTGTATAGCATAAGGGAAAGCTTGGACAGTTGTTAGGCCTAAAAAAAACCCCAAAAGCCTCTGGTCATACTTTTCACCATTGAGGCTACTCTTGCTGCAGCTAAACCTGGCCAGCTAGCTTTGTTCCTGGGGGGGGGGGGAGTCACCATGGAGCGTTGCCCTGGTTTTAGCCATGTCTTTCATACCTGCCCCAATCGCACCTCTGACACCTTCTTGTGAGAGTGGCCAAATCTTATTGGACAGGACAAAAACCGAAAAAAAAAAAAGGCTTGATTTAATTGTTTCAGCGGATCACGCCGGCACACCACCGATAAACAGATTGGACAAAGAGCTCTGAGATGAATCCTTTTAGCAATGAGAGAGATTTTGCGATGTGAGTCACAGACACTGACAATATGCTACGCCAATGTGGTTTTATGAACAAGGGAGCTTGCAGGTAGCTAGAAAGCTAATATTATTGAGATATGGTGACAGTTAATAAAAAGAGTGAAGGATGATGTGTGTCACTGGCTGTGGGGAGACACTTTAGATATGTTTTAGTGCATGTGTGTGAGTGCGAGTGTGTGTGTGTGTGTGTGTGTGTCTGTGTTTGTGTGTAGTTCTTTTCTTTTTTTTCTTTTTTTTTTGCAGAGATGAGCTTGATTACTGTTGAGAAGTTGGCTTTTCCCTTGCATCAGTGCCAAAGCTCTGATCCCTCAATACATTGATGGTTAGTGCTTGTGCAAAGGAGCAAAAAAAAGAAAAAAAAGAAAGAAAAATAACATGTTCAGGATATGGGGCCAATCTTGTACAGCTCCAGCAGATGAAGTATAACGATATATCTATATATATATATATATATTTATATGTAAAATGATGCAGATATGGTTGAAATTATTACAGAGATATAAATAGTATCATGATGAGCAGTTATCTGTGGTCCAAATGAGATGACATAGTGGAGAATATATTTTAGTGAATGGTAGAATGAATACAGATTGAATTTACATTAATTAGTGCAGCTACGATATACTATGCCAATTTGAAAAGAACAAAAAAAAAAAAAAAACCATCTTTGGTGCAATAAACATGCTGAAGCACAAATGCTGAGGGACATTTTTGTTGCTGTTTTTTTTTTTTTCGTTTTTTTCTTCTTTTTTTTTCTGAGACAATGAGATGCTCTGAATCAAGTGTGCCACTGTTGCATTGCAGGCAAAGTTTTATCAAGACCTGAATGAAGCCTCTCTAGATGCCCTGCTCTCTGCAGCTTTGTCATGGTATCCTTTGGGATGGTACGGAGCCCTACTGCACAGTGATTGAAGCTAACGCTTGATGCAACTTTAAAGAAAACCTTTTTTTTTTTTTTTTGTTTCTTTTTTCATCTGTTCTGATGACTCGTTGCATGCATTTATCTGTCGGCTGATTAATTTTTAATCGCGAGTTGCATCTTTCTATCTATGACGGTTATTTTCGTATTTTTTTTTTATTTCTTTATTTGTCTGTTCATTTATTTATTTATTTATTCTGGTACGGTTTTGATTATGTCATGGTTTCACTGCACGTATGTCATATTTCCCCACCCATCTAGCCCCGCCCTCACACCGCAATCAGGCTCTTTTTCTCCCCAAAGCTGAAAACTCGGAAAAAAATAAAGCCAGTGTGCAGTGTGTCCAAAGATTTCCACACTTAAGAATCTGTAAAAATGTCGCACAAGGTCTTGTTTTTTTTTCTTTTTTTGTAGATACAAAAATATATTAATCTTTAACGTAATCCTTTCAAAGAGATCATTGTCCTCTTTGGCTAACACAGCGTTATTTAGAAAAGCAAAACTTCCTTTGATTTTTGAACACACATCTCAACCCTTAATTCATCTAGCAAGCGAAAGTTGTCAGATTTTTCTGACAATGTCTCTCCCTAGAACAGTTTAATTATAATTGTGTTATGGGTTTCAGAACATCCTGTCCCATCTCTGTCATGTCTTCCCTTACCAATAAGGATATCAGACTTATTTATTAGGGATAATTAAATATCGTGGTTGATTAGGTGGCTGTGCCTGTGCTAGCAAAGAGAATGGAGGAATTAAAGTTCTAACTCACGTCGGATATGTAGCTGATATTGTCTATGACTACCGTGTTCCTGTTGGCCGCCTGCAAGTGGACCGGTTTAAGGAGAACAAAGCTAGTCAGAGTGTCATTTGAGATGTGTTGATGGATGGGGAGGTGCTGTTGTAGTGGAGATTGGATGTAGCGTATCTAAGGGGCGTCATACGGACCAAAGGGAGCACCACCTGATCTCCTTCGCTTCCCTCTGACCGGTATGACAGGACTGGGAGATATCACTACTCAGGGTCTTACATGGCTTTTTAGTGCTCTTCTTACGGAAAGATGCTCTGTCAGTGGGACCGTGGCGTTCCGAATTCTCTCTGGGAGGAAAGTTGATCTACAGCCTTCTCCATAGCTGGGCTTTGCTTTTATTTTCTGTAAGCTTTAAAACCTTTTTTTATTTATTTATTCATTTATTTTTTTAAATGTGATGGTTCTGGAAATTTTGCTTCGGGGCTCAGTTTAATGGTTGAAATGTTTTTTGTTCTAAACATACCACTGGCCTTTTTAGAGAAATTACACAATCCTAATTACCATGGTAACATCACCACAATGCTCCAAGTTCAACTAGACAGCTGGGTGTGATGGACTCTGTTCTAGACTCTAAATAGAAAAAATTGGAGTGGAAAAATATAGGTTGCCCTGTTTGGGATACAGATGACATTTGGAGGTGTGTGTCTGTGTGTGTGTTTGTGTGTATTTTGTGTGTATGTATGTGTATGTGAGAAGACAGCCTGTTGTGTTTTCTCTTAGTGTTTTTCAAGGTGACTGTGATGTCCTCCTAATGACCTATGACCTTGTGGTTACTATCATATGATTGGTTTGTTTGCTGCTAGGTCTGACCCCAAGTAGTGTGGTAAACTGTCCTAAAGCTATGTTGCAACCTAATGTAGAGCCTGGAAACTGTAATCAAAGTTCTAGAAAATGCTTACATACTCGGCTATTATAACCACCTTAAATATTGAATATATAGTTGTATCATAATATATATAAGAGAACACTGTTTTTTTTTTATCATTTTTCTTAGATCTAAAAAAAATCACTGATTCAAAATGCCCAAGTGTAAAAAAGTGACTACATCCTCTCCAGCTCGACGGGGAGAGTTTGTGGGGCAAAGAGTTTGGGTTAATTGCACATATTTTGTAGTTCTTTTTCTTGATCATTTTGTTCATCAGTTCTCAATATTTGCCTGAATTAAATCAAAGCACTCAGCACACATTCTCTGTCACATTCAATAGACTGTCCCCCTCACATTACTCCCCCTCCCCCTCCCAGACCAGCTACCAAAACCTCTGCTAATTCAATCCAGGCAAAACGTAGGGAAGGACTAGCATGTCGTGTAAAGAGAAAAAGAAAAAACTCTACGTGTGTTTTTTTGTTTTTGTTTTTGAAACTCTGACTATATCCGTGTGTGTTTGTATACGAGTGTGTGTGTGTGTGTGTGTGTGTGTCGTGTTATGGGCACATGTGTATGTATAGGTAGGTGTGTTTGTGTGTGTGTGTGTTGTATGTATATGTCATATGCGTATGTGTCAGAGAGAGACTCAGTCCAGGCCCATGTAGAGTGAAAGTGCAGGGGAGCTCACTTATTCTCCCTGCAGGTTAAGGAGCTCTAGTGAATAGACCTGCCCTCAGGCCTTATGCTGCTTGCTGGTCTTGAAGGAGACCTGCAGCACGCGGTCACCCAGGCGATAGCCGTTCAAACTGGCGATGGCCATGGCCGCCTCGTCGTAGTTGGT
The DNA here is from genome assembly GCF_902362185.1 of Chanos chanos. Taxonomy (NCBI): domain Eukaryota; kingdom Metazoa; phylum Chordata; class Actinopteri; order Gonorynchiformes; family Chanidae; genus Chanos; species Chanos chanos. Next base: position 17,735,746 of record NC_044507.1, read on the forward strand.
CATGGTGACGAAGCCGAAGCCCTTACATTTGTTAGTGGTGAAGTCACGAATGACCTTGACGTTTGTGACAGCACCGAAGGGTCCAAAGAGCTGCCACAGTACGCTCTCGTCTGCTTCGGGGGAAAGGTTGTAGACGAAGATGCACCAGCCGGCTCCCGTGGGCCCGGTCAGGTTGACACCGGCCAGACTGGTCATACTGTCAATAGTGATTGGGGAGAACCTAGGGAAGAGAGAAGGAGAGCTACCATTGGTGTCATTCTGTAGTTCAAACCAAACATGTTACACACTACAGTCTCACAGGAACATGCTCCTGTTCCTTGAAATCTGGACATCTCCAAAATCTCCCATCGTCACATCCTTAAGCAGCTAAAGGAATATGTAGGTAACGACGCAAACGTCACAAACTACCTGCTTTCAGGCCAACAATAACAACAACAACAACAACAACAACAACAAACAATAACAACAAACAACAAAGAACAAAAAGAACACGAAAACTTTTGTTCTCTAATAGACATTATCCCATATTCTTTTGCATATTTTAGTCATATTCCCTGTTGACCAAAGTCTCTGCAGAAATAGGGCACCGAAAAATCACAACGTCCAACAGAAAATCACGATATTTAGCGAAAAAACACACAGAAACCTAGAGAGGGATGAAAAGCAAAAATCAGAAACAAATCAAAGGAAAATTTGGAGCAAAACAGAGGAGACGCAAACGGAATCTGGAATGTCCATGCTGGTGGAAAAAAGGACATTAAAGCAACCGAAACTGAAATAAAAATGTTAGTTCAAGAAAGAAATACATACAACTCAGTTCAATTAAGTAATTAACCAAAAGGATGAGAAGATTCAACAAAGCCATGCCGGAATGTCCTGCTGCTAAAGCGTTAAGGTTCTCACTTAACCCGCGTTGCATATAATGCATAAGAAGTTATGTCAATGGAGACCGGTATGGTTTATTTGGGATTTGGAAAATCTATTTCTAATTCCCAGTTTAAGATAGCAGGTGATATTCCGGGCACTTTGTTTGAGGTTGTTTTTAGGCATGGATGCTTTTTGAAGAACACCTTTTTGGAATTTACCTCTTGACTCCGTAGCTGACGTTTAGTAAATTGTCGAGTCTGCAATGCAAGAGGGAGAATGAAGGGGGTGGAGACATTAGTTGCAAAGTTGGACTCAAAAGAAGGCTTCACATTTAACATGCAGCCTGATCAGCCTCCAGAGGGCGCCATGCATTGCAAATGAGCCAAACGTCCACCAGTCAGAGAGCTGGGGCCCCCATTACAATGATACAGTTCTTGCAGAACCTCTGCGTGATGCACTGTGTGTACTGCTTTTGTCTGTCTCTGTGTGTCTGTGGGTATATATTCTGCACGTACAGCAGTTTAAGAAGAATCTTTTATTTGGTTTCATACATCTAAGATCCACTTGTTGCCTGAACAATCTTGTTGACAGAATCTAGGGTTGTAAAATTTAGATTTATATCTTTAGTCGCGAATTGATCTTTTTTTTTTTTTTTCCCCGATGGAGTAACCATGCTGCAGTTTTAAGGAAAGTGTGGGGAAAGAGGAGCAAGAGCAGAGAATTTAGGATGGGAGGGGGGGGCGAAGAGGGTTGGGGGCAGTACCTGAATCTCTGGGTCTGGTGGTGTAGGGGTCCGGTGTAACGGCGAGCGGCAGTCTGGTACAGCTGGGTCAACAGGGCCTGGCCCGTCTTCTGACTGGGGTTATTGGCAAACTTGACGGTGATGGGTTCGGCGGCGCCCAGGGGCTTCTGGCCGTTCAGGCCCTTGATAGCCTCCTCTGCCTCGTTTCTCTTGTCAAACCGGATAAAACCCACTCCTCGCGATATGCCTGCTCCGAGACAAAAAAAAAAAAGCAGGCAAATGTTAGTATCTAAGAATTCTTACAGACAGCGAATGAAAGATGAAAGAACAAAGAAGTGAACGAGTGCAGGACGGGCTCAGGGTGGGGGGTTTGGCTTTCCCCTTCCTCAGATATCGGGTCTGACTCATAACTACACTTCAGATGTGAGGAGCACGCTCAGGCATCCTTGTTCAAGGCCTGGTCAGCTAAGCTATAACCTAAGTCTGAGAATGACTGGTACTTATTAGATTTGGTTCAGAATGAGCAGTGCAGTTGTACTGCATGGTCACGGTTGGAATGGATGGCAAGGAGGTAATGACAGTGAGTTAAGGCTGTACCTGTGACCTGGTCCACCAGGATGCGGGAGGTGATGATACGACCATACTGGGAGAAGAGCTGCTCCATGTCCTTCTGGCTCATGGTCTTGGGGAGGCCACTCACGTATAGGTTAGCATCGCGGATAGAGGCCGAGCTGGGTCTGGCGTAGGACACCTATATTGCAGAAACATAATGGTTGAAAACCAGTATAGCTCAAATTGACATTGTTCATTATATCGGTATAGCACGCAGTGACATTTCTCATGTAACATCAAACACAACCCCAGGATTCTTATAACAGGTCATTCAGAGTCACACAATAGCTTGTTTTTCCGGCTCAAATCAATGCAAATGTCCCACCCTCACTAAAACAATTTCACAGTGTTCTGAGACACCATATCCACTCATCTTCTCTCTCTCTCTCTCTCTCTTTCTCTTTCTCTTTCTCTCTCATCGCTTTCTTCTTTCTCTCCACTCCTCGCACGCTAAATACTCTTATTAGCCGTTCAAATGTACAATCTGACTCTGAAAATCCCATTTTTGCCGACACACACACACACACACCTAATCTTACACTTATTCGCCGTTGCATCCACACCTAACACCGTGCTGCTGTGAGAGCAGACGGTCAGAGGGTTCAGGGAGGGAAAATTCCACACTGGCAGCTTTCGCTTTGCTCAGTACTTTTCCAAACGACGAGGGGATAATATTATGTGCGCTGCATGTTGATTTTTCATTGTGGATGCTGATTGATAATCTGCCCTCCTTCTATGAATATTTATCTATTTAGAATAAAGAGGATGTATGGAATTCATTAAGATGGTCTGTATGTAGATGTGTTTGTGTTTTGAATGAAGGCGATGGATTGCTTTAGCATGTGCGACTGTTTTTAGAGATAGAGAGATGAAGCCCCTCCCTCTCCTCTTTTCCTCCTTTGTCTTTATCCCTCAGGGGAGAAACTGCTCCTCTGGCAACCGGCGAACCAAGTAAACACATCAGAAGACATCCCACATCGCCAACAACTCACAAATACTCTCAAAAAGCCCACAGACTAACAAACAAACGCACACTGACTCAAGAGCATGACTCCATATGTACACAGGCTGATTTTCTTGTTTGATGGATGTATAGAAACTCATTGTGAGTCATCACAGTTTTTTTCTTTCTTTTCTCTTCTGGATATAGGATTCTGAACATGTTTAAGCTCATGTTGCGATCCACTGTTATACGAGTATTGATAATTAAAGGTGTATGGGGCTATAGGAACCTTCATATGGACTGTGTGTCTAAGTGTCTGTATGCATGAGTGCATGTGTGTGTTGCTGGGGGAGGGAAGACTGTATATTTATGTTGGGGAGAATATGACTAAAGCCCCGCATTGTTGAGGTAGGGGCGTGTTGTTGTTTTTTTTTTTTTCTCTCTCTTTCAGTGAGTGGGTGAATGTGACGCTGAGATTGGACAGTGCTCTTGGGCTGCTGGCTGGGGAGGGGAGTGGGGGGGGGGGGGGGTTGATTGTATTGGGAGGGATGGAAGCTGCCCTATAATTAACCCTCTCCCTGTCTCTCCCACAGTACAGATGGTGCCTGAAGTCCATATGGCCTTTAATCCACTCATTGGCATTCCGCTCCCCATGCTACCTCCTAGCTTTTACTCTTGCACCCTCTTTCCCTACATCCCTCTCTTTCCTTCTCCCTCCCTCTCTCTCTTCCAGAGTCCTCTCTAACAATGCCTTATTGACATGGAAAATATGACATTTGCCTTAGCTTAAGCAGCGGATGCTCTGGGCTGGATGATTGGCCAGATTAACGACATTAGAAGTGACTGAGAACGTTTTTAAATAACAGTTACAGAAAAACACGAGCTTCGTACGTGAAAACACACATCCTGTGATGATATGAATTATTACACTGAAAAATCTATGGATTTGTGTTATTATTAATTATTTAAATGATAATCTAGCAGCTGCTATTGAAAAAATGAATTTAGGATATGAATTATATCAGTGTTTGGGATACTTCCACATTAAGGTGACGGCAGGAAAGTATATGAGCCATATAACATCACATAGTCGGGCAGCTGCCACCTTAACCATGCTCTTATTTGAAGTCATATGGGTAGGCTGGTCCACCAGGACACATGCTGAGTCCTCTTCACAAATCTTTAGAAAGCATGGCTTTGCTCTCTCTCTCTCTCGCTCTCTCGCTCTCTCTCTCTCTCTCTCTCTCTCTCCTTCTTTTTTTTTTTTTAGCTAAGGCTTACTCTGCCTGCACTTTGTCGTAATCTTTGATCTGCTTTGATCAGGTGGCGATGGGGGAGCAGACCGGACTGTTTAATCTGTTTTTCTTTTTCCTTTTCACCCCCCCCCCTCCCACCCCCATACAACTCCCCTCACCCGCCCCAAACCCATCTGAGTTTGGGACAAAGAAACCCCTAATTAGCCAAGATTGGAGGCAGATGGGGCACCCTGAACTGACCCTCTTGCTCCACAGTGCGCCTCCCTAATTACATTTCCATCACAATCGTCTCCACACACAACCCCTTACTTTCTGACCTGCACTCTCGCCTCTCCCCCCCTCTCTCTTTTCTTCCATCCTTTTGTTCCAGTTGCCCCCTCTCCCCTCTGTCGCCCCTCCCTCTCTCCTCCTCTCCCTCTGTCACGTCTGTTTCTACCCATGGCTCTTTCCCTTTCATCCGCTTTCCCTCTTCTCCTCTCTGCTTCCTCTCCTTTCATAAAACCATAGAGAAGAAGAAGAAGAAGAAGAAGAAGAAGAAGAAGAAGAACAGGAAAGAAAGAAAGAAAGAAAGAAAGAAAGAAAGAAAGAAAGAAAGAAAGAAAGAACAAGAAGAAGAAGAGATAATCTTACCTTGATTGTTTTGGTCTGCAGCTTGAGACCATTGAGAGTGTTGATGGCCTTGTCTGCGTCGTTAGGATCCACATAGTTTACAAATCCATATCCCAGACTCTGGCCTAGGATTACAATAAAGACAAACCAGCTTAGGCTGTAAAATATAACACGTTACATCTCTTTGCCGTAGATGCATGGTAAATACGGCTATACTGACTCCGGTAAATGGGTTACCTGTAATCTTGTCTCTGACTAGTTTGCAGGACTCGATCTCCCCGATGCTGCCGAAAAGGCTCTTGAACTCCTCTTGGGTCATGTTCTGAGGCAGGTAGTTGACGATCAGATTGGTCTTGCTGTCATCTGTGGCACCATTGGTGCTGATGACTGGGCCATTAGGCAGACTGGTTCCGCTCGGACCGTTGGACACCTGAGTTTCCATGGTGCTGATTATCTGAAGGGAGGAGGAGAATTCTAGAATGAGATGATTAAGTTTGGGGATATATTTTGTGCGAGTGGGCTATTAAACCGTGCTTATGAGCCCCTGGTCTCCACACCGCTCTTCAAGGTCTCTTTGTCAGTCTTTTTATTGTCTCTTTTTTGTCGTGGCTAGAAAATGGCTGCGTCTGAGAGGTAGGGGAATAGGAAGGGACAATATCCCACCTCACCTCCTGTCTCTCCCTCACCCACTCTCGCTATCTGCCCCTGGCTGTGCAGATGTCACTGTCTCTCCTACCCCCTCCCTTTTCTCTATCCAGGGTCAAACACCATTACATCACAAGCCCTGAATGAGGGAGGATGAGGGGGTGGTGGATGACAGACAAAAGAAAAAGTGACATTTCTGTGATGGGTTGAGCCCAAGCTAATGCCACTGAAATATTCTATTGTAAGATCATGAGTGTACTGTAAGATTTGTCAGATGTGAATCAGAAACTGTGAGACAGTAAACAGTTTGCCACTTGTTTTGGGATATGTTTGCGTGTGTGTGTGTGTGTGTGTGTGTGTGTGCGCGTGTGTGTGTGTGCGTGTGTGTGTGATTATTTTGTCTGTGTTGCTCTGGCTCTGGAACACACCGTGTTGCTTAATTTGCCCTACAGGGGATTTTCAAAGAACAGATGTGTGCAGGTCAATGATAAACTCTCACTCTCGCTCTCCTCACTGACTGAGTGACTTGTTCCCATGATTCTGGAATACTGATCCTATTCCCTACAACCCATTACAATCCATTATAGCGCCTTGGTGTTAACAGTGATTTTTTCAGTTATGTTTCTGAAGTTGTTGGTTTGCTGGCTTTCATTTTGTTTCATTGTTCAGTCAGTGTATTATTTTTAGGATAGTAGGTGTAGCAAGTCACAAACTGGTATGTGTGTGTGTGTGTGCGCGCGTGTGTGTGTGTGTGTGTGTGTGTCTGTGCTATGTGTGTCATAGGGTTAGTCAGCTGAAGCCTCAGATGACAGAGAGGGCCCTCTCCAAAGTGAAGCCTCTGGGGTGACACTATTCTGCAGTACAGCCAGTCTCACAAAGTTAATTAGTGATGCAGCTACAATCTTTTCAGATCGTTTTTAAGTGTCAACACACACCGGCATTTTCTACCGTGTGTCCTTCACTTTTACTGAATATGTGTGGTGATTAAAAAAAAAAAAAACTCTGTCGAAAGAGGGAAATTGAAGATGGACTACCTCACAGAAATAGTTACAATTAATTATTTATAAATATGTTTCATTTTTGTCAGTAAGTACGGATAATGTCTCTTTCTCCAGTCTTCCATTTTCTACTTATCTCTCTCTGCCTCCTTCCCCTCAGTGAAACCATTTATTCTTGCCTTGAGCCTTACCTCTAAACAGGTTGCCCAGGTAACAGCAGCTTGACGACTGTTGCTATTGGCTGGCTTCTTGACTTTTAGCTGTGTGTGCCTGTTTGTGTGTATGTGTGTGTGTGTGTGTGTGTGTGTGTGTGTGAGAGTATGTGAGAACATGTGTGTAAATGATAGAGACAAAGCACTAGAAATGAAATCTAGGTCTATCAGTCTAAAATCATTTGTCTTTCTATAATAATACAATAGGCCTTTTGTTCTGAAATAAAAGTGTTTTACTCAGATTGACACAGACAAGGGCAGGGCATCAAAGAGGTGAATGGGAGGAGGGTTTTTTTTTGGCTTAAAATTAAAAATAAAAAGCCCATCAAACATAATTCAGAGACAAAAAGACAGACTTTGCGATAGCAGATGGTCTACTTCTAATCTAAACCCTAATTCTTCAGTGATGTGTAAACTATATCATGGAGGCCCTTCATTTTAACAGCAAATTTTAGTCAATGTGTGAGATATACCTTTGGGTTAAAAATGGAACAGAATTAAAAGGAGAACAATTTAAAGTTCAAGTTCCAGACAAACACAGTGACACTTTATACAAAGTGACAGGATCAGGGCAAACGTGAATTGCGAACTGAAATAAACTTCCCTGTGGCAGGCCAGCCATACACAGTGACAAGTGTATAGAGTTACATAACGGACAGGACTCTGCGAACACACATAGGCCACAGAGACTGGCTGACACAAGCAAAAAAAATGCCCAGAGATTTATGCATTTGCCTGTCTCAAAAAAAAAAAAAGGTAACAACGAATACTGTTTCATACACGATTATTTTCAAAGACAGTTTTAGCAGTGTATTTAACTATTCCCTTTAAAAAAAATGATAAATTTGTTTGGGAAAATTAGACTTCTCTGATGAGTGCTGAATTCAGTGAGTAAATGTTATGCTTTGTGGGTTGAGTACAAAAACAATAAAAAGACATACAAAAATTCATGTTACCGTGGAAGGGGGACGGCCACTCCTGTCCCGGCCTGCACTTTTCTATTTCTGGGACCAGAAAGATCTCCCTCAATATTTAATGCACCGCATCCGCACTGCCTACACATGGAGCGAGACTATCACGCAAACACAAGCTCTGCCTTACACCGTTAGCACCTGCTCTGCTGATCCGATTAACAGAAGTTGTCTAAAATGTGTCTAACCGTTTTATGGCACAGCTCACCATTCAAAGCTTCGCGAGGATAAAAATATTACACGAAGGTCACCGATTGAGGGGGGGAAAAACGAATAGAAGGAAACAGGCCACTGATCATTGTGGTACAGAACTCCAGGAACAATGAGACTGCTCTGTTGCGTTATGTCACATCCTCCTTCTCTGATGGCCTTGTACTGTATAAGAGCCATTTCCTTAAAGTAACGGCAGCCTTCTATTCAACTTTATTAGGTTACCGAGCAAATGCCTGGACAGATCCATTACTGCTTTTAAACGAATTTGTCGATGCTGACACAACAGTAAGCAAGAGAAAATGATACGTGTTATGAGAAAGTCTTCTTACTTCAAAAACAGAGCATGAATAGACAAAAATCCTTTTCTACACAACGGTTCGAATTAAATAACCGCGTCAGCAATGTTTCGCAGAGTTAAATCTTGGCCAGCACACCATACATGATCTAAAATCTAGATATTTTACAGTTTTATTTCATATAAGTCTCGAAGCGTCCTGACTGAAAGGAAACGCTCGATTGCCAATAGGCCGTCTCTGTAACACAGATTACAGGATTATCCTAAACAAAAGGCATTAGCCACACTCTCACTGCGGCTTAGAGGATCTCTGTGACAGCTGTAAAACAACAGGACACAAGTCAAAACCCAGCATTCACAAGAAAACACCCAATGGATAAATCCGTCTTTCCGTCGATTCGTAAAACAAAGTGAAAGGGGAGGTGAAATTCGTCGTTTAAATACGCGATGACAAGTCATGTTTATCTCGTAAATCTGCAAATTATCTATTTTATTCTTTGGTGTTAGTTACTCAGTAAAATGCAGGCTACCGAAACAGATAAAAGAAAACGAACAGGCCAAAGCAACAAACGTGAGAGAATGTTAAAACCATGCTTGGGCGCTATCCAGAGTGCTGAAGTAGGGAGTGGCTACACGGGGATCCCTTTTGAAAGAACGGACATTAGTTTTCTCCATAACATTGTTCTACTGCTTTTAAACATATAACTGTTGAGTGTAGTACTACGTCTATCGAGGGTCTCGCGATATTGCTCACAGATCCTTAAAAAAGCCTTACACCAATCCCATTTAACATCGTTTGTCTTATTCATTTAAATCCGTTATCCCTTTCCCTCTTTGAACATGTGGGCTCTGGAGGCATTCATAAATCCAAGCGCCTTTTTGCTGAATAAACGTATTGACACAACCAAACAAAAGAGCCACCCGTTCCTCCTCTTCTCGCGCTCAGAGACTATGGCAGCGCTATGAATATTAATGTAAACAGTAGCGCTTTGTGTCGAGGCCAGAGGCTGCGGGACTCTCCGGGAACAATGAACATTTCAGCAGCGTTCACTGTCCCCTCCAACTGAAGCCACTGACATTCAAAATAATAATAATAATATTATTAATAATAATAATAATAATAATAATAATAATAATAATTTAGATAGCTATAAATTTAGTTTCGTGTTGTGCTTTACATTCGATTTGAATACAGGCCGTGTGGTCTATGAATTGTTCAGTGAATGATTCAGTTTTTCTCATAAAAAATACAAAGAAGGAAAATTGTTATCGAAATCCTGAGTCTTGCAAATATCAGAAAACGTATTCCTATCAGGTGACGATATTCATACTGACGAAATGATAAGGCATCCATAGGGTAAATGGTAACATTATTTGTTTAGAACACATCTATTACTATGGTATTAATTGCGTGCTCATATTTAGATTATTATGTTTTGCTATTTGTAGCTTGTGATGTCCTTGTCCTTGAATTGTGTAAGCGCCTCGAGAAGGTTATCTGACTCAACGGTTTTATTCGCTTGGCACTGCGGTACAGGCATGCTCACGGAGGACTGCGGAACATGTGGACGGGAGATAGCTACGCACAATAAGCCGAAGGGGCCGTTAGCCGAAGCTTAACTAATCATAAAAAAAAAATGTGCGTAAATGTAGTGTCCTGAAAACTTTGTGGCGTGTCTCCCAAATGAACCGTTCAACGAGTAAATGTATAAAAGGAAAGGGAGAATGGTTGTGTTGGATAGCACCCATTGTCTGAGGTCATTCATTTTCTCTAAACATTCAGTCGCCTGTAGCCTATCACTCATACAATAGTCTGTTCACCTTCAGCCATATTCTCTCAACACACTCAGCTACTGCTGCTGACATGAAACTAGTTAGGCTTCCATTGTATTTCATGTATTTCAAGCCACGTGTAGTTATCTCATAGTTATATTAAACTGTTGTTGTATATGGTCGGTAACAATTTACGGAATAGTTCAGTGGTCACACGCACCATTCGCATCAATGTAAAAATGACCACACAATATCCTCTTACGGCTTACAAGTTGCTCCACCACTGACCAAGCAGTCATTTATATATATAGCAGGCCTTGTGGAAATGTCGAATATAGGTAGGCCCTTTCTTACACGGCATTCTTGTATTTGAAGTACCCTGTTTGTGTGTTTTGATTTGAAAATGTTTTTTTGCTACTGAAAATACGTTAGATTAAATGTCATTCGAACTATTAAAACTGAAGTTGAGTATTTTGAAAGAAGCACAAAGAGAAAAGCTATTTTACTTAAAGGCATACAGAACTCAATACGTGGTTTAGAGGGCTTACTCGCGCGTGCCATCGCCTTGTCTTCGAATCTCGAAGACACGCCCAAACGGCTATCCAGGCCTTTATTTACTGCGCCTCACAATTTATGCTCAGTCAATAAAGCCATAGCTCCTTCAAATAAGAATATACTTTTGTGCTTACTGAAGTAAACATTTATTAGCTTTCTGGTTTATATACGCTCCTATGTTCTTCTCCTCGCGGTCTCTGATATTTCCATCCCATTTGCTCGGTTGCATCGCAACCGGAACCCTTAGGAATTTTGACTTGCCTGATTCAATGCAAACCAATGGATGCGTAATACCACCCCTCCCCCTCTCTCTCGCTGAGTGACTCGACCCTTTTTCTTTGCCTTGCTCTCGATGGGCTCTCAGCCTCCAAGGCATCATGTTTTGTCTCAGAAATCCGTCTCGAGCATCCCTCTCTGCTGCACAAGGCAGAGAATGGGCAAAAGCTCTTCCATCGCCGCTCTAGCAGCACGCGGCCTCAGCAGCCTCTGCCCCCTAACGCCCTTACTGCTGCTCAGCGCATCTCTGTATTCCTGCGGAATTCCAAAACTGTCGACGATGTCCATCAGCTTTCTCTTGCGGTGCCTCTTATCATTATTTTTCTCAAGCATATTGAAATTACCACGAAAAGATGATGAAAACAAGCACGTGATTGTTACATGTATATGGCACATATAACGAAGTGTAAAATGGCAGAGGAAATCACTGTTTTGACGCTCCACAAAAAGCGTCGAAGAAGCCAGCGCTGATGTTGCAGCCGTGGCGCATATCTGTATCAGATTACTAATACTCTCGATTTCGTTAATCTCAGATCGTTAATCTCAGACTGACAATCCAATTTTAAAGGATATCGTGCTTTAGATATGTCTAATTTACGCCTGTGACTCATATTAAAACTGATGCGTCCTTTATCAAACATTCCATGTCAAATCAAAATGTTACATAAATGTCACATCTTGTTGCCGTTTGTCCACATTGCACATTTAGCGGATGAAAGTACATTTTTGTTGTTACACGCCTCCCATATGAAAAAGCACAAAATGGTATACTTACAGTAACCATTCTTGATATACCAAGATGACAGTGATCTAGGTCCTTCGATTTGCAGGTCTTGAGGATGTGGCTTGAGGTTTGTTGTCTTTTTTTTTTTTCTCAGTGTGGCCTTTTCGATATGGCTCAAGATGCGAAAGCCTCAATGTCCAAATGAAAAGAAAAAAAAAAGAAAAAAGGAAAAGGACAGTCCTCACCAGAGAATCTCAGCCCTTTAAGATTGTAGGTTTTCCCTCAGTAGAGCAAAAAATGTGGAGAAAGGGGGGTTTTCTTCAGGACGATGAAGATGATGAGACAGAGAGAGAGAGAGATTTCTCTCCAAGTGGCGTGGGCGATGGTTCAGAAAAAAAAAAGAGAAGCAGTGATCCCCAGTTGGGTGTGTCCAGGGGAGGGTGTTGTGGTTCTGCTGTTCTGTGTGTATGTGTGTGTGTATATATATATATTTCCCAGCTCCTCGTAGTCTCCTTCTGTGCCTCTGCTGCAATGTTCTTCTTTTATGTGTCCTTCTGACTGGCAGAGCCTGCTGCTGATTGGCTAATTGTACAGGGAGGGTACTACATGGCAGCCATTGCAATCCGCTCCACTCCCATTATCCCCTTCAGGAGAGATCACCAAGGGCCCCCCCCCCTTCACAACTAACTGCATCCCCCCCCCTCCATCTCTTCACTCTGCCCTCCCTTTCTTCCTGCCCCCCTCCATACACACGTACACACACACACACACACACACACACACACATACACAGACACTCATGCGCACACACAGAGGAGAGTGAATAGAGCTCCACCTGCATCAGAACAGATGGATGCAGAAAAAGACAAGAGAAAGCTCTCTCTCTCTCTCTCTCTCTCTCTGTCTCTCTGTCTCTCTCTCTCTCTGTCTCTCTGTCTCTCTGTCTCTCTCGCTCTCTTTCTTTCTCTCTATATATTTCTTTCTCTCTGCTTTTCTTCTTTCTTTCCCACTGCTGTCTTTCTCTGTCTCTGTCATCTTTCACATTGTGCCACAGATTGCACTGAAACATGTTCCTGTAAACTGAAGTTTACCCTTGTAGAGTAGCGGCACTAGTCATTAGTGGTTATAATGAGTAGCCAAAGGTTGTGAAAACATACACACACACGCACACAGACAGGAAAATAGAAGAACTTTTGTCCAATAAGAGAATAGTTGCTAACAAAGCAGAATAATTGTATGAATGAGCATGTGCTTTCTAACACTTGTCAGTGGATAGCTGTTATTTATTTATTTATTTTTGGCAGACTAGCTCCTAAGCAGTAGTAACTCCACATCAGATCAATATTACCCATGGGTTTTGAGTCAGGGCATGCGGTAATGGTTGGGCAGACCCTTAACTAATACACTTCCAGTGTCCTTTGTGGAGCACTACCATTCTCATATACGTATCGGACATAAATATATATTGTATTGTTTTTGTCTGGTGATGGCGAACCGCTTCCACTGTGTTAATAGTGTCACTGCACCCATATTCTAGTTACCCATGGTCATCACATCCTGATTACAGTGGTGCCCACCCCCCACCACCACCACCACTACCACCATCCCCCTACCTCCCCCCACGGAGTGTGGAGAGAGCTCGCTGAGACAGGCTGTTTGGTCTCATCTATAATGTATCTCCTGCCCCGGGACATGATGTGTGACAAATGACCTATTTCTGCACAGACCCCCACAGGGCCTTGACCTAAGGGTTTTGCGGTGGTGTGTGTGTGTTGTGTGTGTGTACATATGTGTGTGTCTTGTGTGCCATTGCTTGTGTGTTTGTGTGAGAAAGACAGAGAGAGAGAAAGAATGTGTGTCTGCATGGTTGGTGTGATATGTGGTTAATTTGAACGTTTATGATCTTATGAATGATGTCATGTGTGTATTTTGTGTTTGTGACTATTTGGGGTGTAAGGATAGAGTTGATGTGTCAAAGACGATATTGTGTGTGTGCGTGCGTGTGTGTGTGTGTGTGTGTGTGTGTGTGTGTGTGCGTGTTATTATACCCTCTTGGTTGTTCACCCACTGACCTTTACTGACCTTGTGGAGCCCATAGTTCCTAGTATACTGTAGAATCTGATTATTATGTTTTCTGACAATTGTTGAGACACACACATGCACACACACATCCTGTATATACGGCAAAATAATCGAGTGGATGAGTTCACCAAGCATATGTCTGGTTGCTTCAGGGGTGATCTTAACTACGCCACAGCCCTGATATCGATTTTAATTTTTCTTATTATTGTATCATTGCTTCCACCACTAATGCTCATTCCAGCTCTTTCTTCCTTCCTTTTAGCTTCTATTTTTGTACCCTAATTTTTTCTTCTCCAGTCTCTCTCTCTTTTCCTCCCCGTACTTGTCCTGTACCAGTAGTCAAGTCAGTTTTCCGAGTGTCAGCCCTGTTTGATATTTTACATAATTGCCTTACATAAGTAGCCGGCTCAGCTCGGAGCTGGGATGATATTAGAGACCATGAATTTTGCATGAGAAGAGCACTCAATAAGCGTTAATAAGAGGATAGAGCATGGGGCCCCACTGTCAATCTGTCTTAGCCCCACCCCCTTTGATACGTCAAACCACACACATTCCCCAGACTCCTTACATGTTGAGTGAATGAGTGAGTTAGTGAGTGAGTGAGTGTGTGCATGAGTGAGTGCATGAGTGAGTGAGTGAGTGAGTGCATGAGCGAGAAAGAGAAAGAGAAAGAGAAAGAGAAAGAGAAAGAGAAAGGGAAAGAGAAACAGAAAGAGAAAGAGAGGGGGACAAGAAAGAGAAAGAGACACGTTAGAGGGAGAGATGAAGAGAAAAAGATTTTGCCATTAGGTACGGGTGTTGTTTTCTGCATTGTTAGGTGGATAAAAGCAGTACTTATCGCACAAAGAGGACAGGTCTGTTAGCTGACTGCAGCCCCTCACACTCCCGGTTCACACTTAGTGTGAATAAACAGGCTTAATTGCAGGGCCTCATTAGAGGCCTCACAGGCGGACGGACGGGCGGGCGGGCAGGCAGCTGAATCCACCCTGTGGCTAAGAGGGCATCTGAAGCACCTATTCAACATTTCGATTCACAGGGATCAAGCATGGCAGTTGCTTGAAGCCCTTTCAATAATTTCGCTGATTATTTTTAATTTTTCAGGCCCCCCTCCAGAGGAGGTGATTAAGACTCTTGTTGCTTTTGTCCTCACAGGCATTAGGGCATGAGAGACTCTAAAGCATTTACTGCTCTTTCACTGATTATGGATTTTTATCACTTTTTCCTTCCCAGTGTCCAAATCCATGAACATGTGGGGGTTGATGTGTATATTTTGAAGTTTTGTAGACTGCCAGGTATGCGTTGTGTGTCATGTGGATGCAACGTAGATTCTTTCTTTCTCCTCTTGACTTCAATAGTTAAGTCTGCTAGTTAGTCTTGGTCCATTAGAAGCTTAGAACAGATGTATATACACATATACACATTTCACACGTACAAACACACACGCACACACACGCACACACACGCACACACACGCACACACACACACACACACACACACACACACACCTATTTGTGTATATGTGTGTGTGTGTGTGTGTGTGTATTATATACTAACTTTAAAAAGTTTGTAAATTTATTTTATGTTTCTGCAGAAGTATTTGAACCAGTCTGTCCTTAAGTGTGTGAACTCATACATGTGACCACACTGACAAAGAGAAGAATCCTGTTTCATACATCAGTGAGCTCTTGGCCACATACTCAGGACTCTCAATGCAGCACAGTGCCAGCTATAAACAAACAAACAAACAAGCCTAAAACATTGTAATAAAACTCAGAGCTGTCTCTTTGGGAGTAGGGGCTTTAGTCTCATATAGATCACACATTGTTTATGCTGTGTGTCCTTCTTGAATTATGTGGTATTGCACTTTGGGTAGATTTTTGGTAAATGGGAATTAGAGCGTCATTATTAAAATAACAGTTACAGAGTTGTCAGGACAATAACTTTCATATTTGCATTACACCTATTAATTCAAATACTTGTGGCTTTTTGTGTCAGAGTGGCTGCTTTTGACAGCTCTACGCTAATGGAACGCAAGTGTTTTCGATGTCAGCTTGGGTTATTTGTGTATTTTGGAGCATGATATGATTTTTCCACCCTTTGTCTTATGAAGTGTGTCTGTCTGCTGCGGGTAATGTCTATCTAGAGGTGTTTTTGGCACCCAGCCTTTGGTCTGATCGTTTAGTTTAGCTTTTTCCTGTCTCACACACGCAGGCCTGTCCGACTACCGTACTCTCATGAACGAGGGAGGTTTTGCTTTTTTGGGCCCGATACCAGGACTGAATTATTCTGCCTTTTCAAGGCAATTTTTTTTTAGATAAAGACTATTGGCCTAATTCAACACTCGCATGCGTTATTTGGCATTTTTCTCTTGCTCACTCACTATGTCTGTTTTTTTTTTTTTTTCTCTTCACTCCTCTGCAGCTCCATGTTGTCTCTGGGCTATTATTAGTGCAGACAGGCGGGTGGGAGGAGAGCTCTGAAGTAGACGCCTCTTGTCATCTTATTATTTATTGATTATGCTCAGTTTTCCATGCTTCTGTATGTGTATTTGTGTGTGTGTGTATGTGTGTGTGTGTGTGTGTGTGTGTGTGTGTGTGTGTGTGTGTCTGTGTGTGACCGCACTGATATCACTTTGATATCTTTATACGTGCTGACCTGTTGTGTATTATTGCCTAAAAGGTCAACGTAGACACGCACTGGACGTCATTGTACAAGTACAGTATGTTCCCAATTACAAAGGCCGTATGTCTGCATGCATTAATGCCATACAGTTTGTTAACACGAATGTGACTGTGGGTGGGGGCGAGACGGCCGTCCTTCGTGGAGAACATGTTTTACACCAAACCTTGTTAAATATAGAGATGCGGTTATTAAACTTTCATCTAGATCCGTCTGCCTTGGTATCCAGGGAGAAAACCTTAAATACACAAAGCACTTGGATGCCCTCTTTCTCTTCCTCCATCACCCTTTTTTTCTCTTCTATCTCTTCCACTTGCAAGAGCAACCAGCGTCACTCTCTCTATCTCAGTCTTATACACACATACTCACACACACACACACACAAACATACAAATGAACACATTTAAATGTTGTGCGTGCAAAAGGAGGTTGGAGTAGAGGCCTCTGTAGCATGTCAGTGTTCAGTTACGCTTAAATGCATTCACACACATTCTTTTCAGTACATTGCCCTACTAACATCTCGTAGTCATTAATGGAGAGTGTTTTTTTTGAGACTGTTCAAATCTACAAATTGTGCAAAAAAAGCATAATAAGTAAACCCAATCTCAGACTGGGTGAACACCATGCAGTTTCAGTCCATAAATATAACCATGAACTACACGCACACACACACACACACACACACATATATATATATATATATATATATATATATATATATATATATATATATATATATATATTCCATTAATATCACTCTCTTCAAACTCCCACTCCTCCTTTTTTCCAATCTCTTAGATTCTCTCTCCCATCTTTTTCTTCTCCTTTCTCCTCCCCCCAGCCAGGGTAATAGGAGACTTGCAATCAATGGCACATTAGTCTGGCCGGAAACTCTGGCAGAATTAAATATGAATGACTGAGATTGCAGTTCTACCTGCTACTAAGAGAGCTTGACAAGGGCCTCGAGGGGGGAGAGGCAGGGGGTTGGGGGGGGGGGGGGGGGGGTCCTGAGAAGTAAATACTCCACTGATGAAGCAGACTCCTAGATTCTGCTCTTGAAGTGCTAGATAGTGCTTTGTGTTTTGCCAAAGGGAAAAATCAGATCAAATCTGTGCTTAAGCCATCAACAGAATATGTGTCAATGCATAATAAAACATTTTGGCACGGATATGTCCTTTTTATTTTTTTTTTTTTTGCTTCCTGATTTATTTTCAATAGCCAGTTTAATTCATAAAAGAAATATGGATCGAGAGAGCGAGATCGAGCGTGCGTGGTCAGGTGTGTTTAATGGTTCGATTGTGGTTTCGTTCCTTGTATCGTTCGGGTGGAGGTGAGGTCACTGTAAGTCTTGATGGCATGCTGCGCTTTGATCACTTTTATGGCTTAGGCCAAGCCCTTGTCATCAATAACGGGCAAATTTGCAGTAGGTAACGTGCACTTAGATTTACTCCTAAGGTATATTTCATCTTAGCAGAGAGATGAGGCTGTGCGTGACAGATGGGGCGATATTGTTCTCTTTTTCCCGACCCGTGGACAGACCCCTCCCTTGCTCCCTCCTTGACAGATGCAGAGGGAGGACCAGAACCCACTTCTCTTTCTTTTCATTGATTTGGGTGCTTGAACCCTTAGGGATGGGTGGGTGGAGGGGGGGGGGGGGGGGGGTGATGGTTGGCTTATCATTTCCTGCAGATCAAAAAAAAAAAAGCAAAGCGAAGGGGAAAAAGAAAAGAAAAAGAAACAGCGGATGTGATGCTTAGTAAAGCTGAGCTGTGCATTCACATTTATTCTTCCTATACACAGTACGAAAAACAAACAAACATAAATACAACAACATGTAAGAGATTACATCAGCTCTGTCTCTGACACGCTCCATTGTGTACAACTGGTTTATCTCAACTTTGCTTCGATATATAATGACAAAAGTACAGTCTAGAGCACAACGGTTTTATGTAGTGGAATAACCCCATATTCACACACCGTGCACATACAGACGATTGCACCCATTAAAATGTCCAGTCAGAGGTACTGTCAACTCTGAGGTCCAAAAGAAGAGTCGAAGTAGGTTGAACGTGATATAGATTTCCTCATCTCAGAGTAATTAACAAGATTTTAACAGATTCAGCAGTCCTGATACCATCCTCCCACTCCGTATTCCTATCAGCGACGGGACAAATTCCATTAACTGACTAACAGCTGTCCGGTGACAGATGCAGCCCAGTACTTCAGCTCTCCTCAGGTCCCTGGGGGAACGGGGGTCACACAGGGGGTGGGGAGTAGGGGGGTGGGGGGCAGAAGGTTCATGCAAACCTTCTCCTGAAGATGCGACGTGTTGATGCTTTAAGAGAAACGTAATCAAATGAGCATCTGCCTTTCTACCCCCCCCCCCCCTCCCCCCTCCCCATGCGTGACACGCTATAAAACAGGCATTTACCATTGCAGACTTTATGCACCTCCCAGCCCTGCTGAGTTCAGCTGCTCAGTAATGAACGAAAATTAAAATTGGAATTCCATGAAAATGAAATACTCTGGGGTTTTTTTTAGAATGAGATGTCGCTGGGGTTTTTTTGGTTTGTTTTGTTTTGAATTGAATTGAATTTTTTTTTTTTTTTTTTTTCAGTTTTATTTTCCGCTGCCCAGAAGCACTGTTATCTTATTTTCTACGTTGGTTGTCTAAGTTTTGTTGTTGTTTTTTTTTTTTGCTTTTTGCTTTTCCTTCTATTTTTTCTTTATTTGATTTTCACATCTCACTGCTTGCTACTGCATTCTTCGATTCTTTATATGCAAAAATATGACAAATGCCTTCCCCCCCACTCCTCTCCTTAAAGAAGTCCTAAACCATAAAATTTTTTCTGCTGCCAAAGCACTGGTCTGGAGCTAGGCCATAGCAAGCAAGTGGTTAATGATTTGAATGAACCTTGCCGTCTGGGTGGGGTGGAGAAAGGGGGCGTGCTCTGAGCATGGGCGCGTGGCGGGCGAGCAGGTGGATGACGGGCAGCTGATGAGTGGGTAGAGGTGGAGGGGGAGGGAAGCGCGTCCATTTTGGAGGACTCTTGGGGTTCAGAGAAACCCTGAAAAAAAAAAAAAAAAGCACAGCCCCATCTGGAAGTGTGTGGGGTTTGGGGGTGGGGTGTTGGAGGGATGGGGGAGGGGGGTGTGTGGGGGGGTGGAGAGGTGGGTGCTAGGGTGTGAAAGAGATCTAGAGGGTGGTGTCTGACACTCTCTCTTTTGTTCTTTGGTAATGCAGCAGGGATGGAGGGGTGGTCTCTTTGCTGTGGGGGGAGGGGAGCTTGAACAATAGTGCCGGTCGAGGAAATCGAAAGCCTTGGATGGGGAGAGCAGGGAAGAGAGCGAAGAAGAGAAAAACGAGAGGCAGGAGGAGAGGGAAGAGAAAGAAAGGACAGGATGTCTAAGCTGACTTCGTACAGTGAACATAATGATGAACAACACCCCCCCCCCCCCCCTCCGCCCCTCATACATATTTCAGACAAACAGTGGATGTAACACATTCTAGCTGACATGTCTGACATAGATTAGATTCAGGTAAATGTAATGTGGGTTGAGCTGAGATGTTTAAATGTTCATCACTGTTTCTGTGGACAATAGTACAGCATGCATTTAGAGAATATGTGTATATTCCCCATAGCTCTGTCAATTGACACAGAAGCTGTGACTTCATTTTCTTATTGTTTATGGTGAAACTTTAAAAAAAAAAATATATATATATATATATATATATATATATATATATATAAACGGCACAAGATGTCTGTAATTCATTCCTTTCTTGTTTAAGAAGATGAAACATTTCCTCAAAAACATGAAGGTATTCCTCCACATAAACTGGCAGAGGTATCATATTATGCGTGCATCAGATACTGTTAAATGTATCAGCTTACAGATAGTAATACATGCACACAAAAGCAATAAACATGAATTTCTTCTTACAGGTGAAATGTACTGTTTCCCAACACTATCTGATTACTAAAAGATGCCTTAGAGAGGCAGCCCATTAACTTTCAGTGTTGCATTGACTCGAGAGACACACACAGAGAGGGAGGGAAGGAGGGAGAGCGACATTTATCTTCATTACCGTGGACTCTATTCCAGACTTCTGCATGCAGAGAAGGGAGGGAAAATAACATGCATAAACATATAAACCAGAGGATGTTTCATTTCCCTGTCACAGCATTGCCTCTCACAAGATCACTGACAGCGTTTCAAAGCTTTGGCCCCCTCCACATATCTAAACCTCCACTACCACCTCCTCCAACAACAACAACGAGAAAGATCCCTCTCTCCTCTCTCAGGGCTGCACTGAAGATAATATACCTGCAGTGGCTCTCCTTGGTGCTGAATTAATGGAGCAGGATACTGAGGGAGAAAGGGAGGGGGACAGGCAGCACTGTGAGCGATCATACTTCACTGACCGTGGGGGAAGGGAAGGAGACATACAGAGAGAGAGAGAGAGAGAGAGAGAGAGAGAGAGAGAGAGAGCGAGAAAGCAAGGACAAGGGAAGGCAGGTCTTTACTGTAAACTGGCAAATGGCTTTCTTTGCTTACAAACTGCGTGAACAAAAGCTTTTAAAGTGATTTATTTTTTGTATGCATGCCTCAGTTCGCAAGCCTCAGTATTCACATCTATGAATGTAACTTTTCTCTTGGGCTGAGGGGTCTGAACTAGACTATATTCTACCAAGAGTACACCAGCATTAGAAGACAAAAACTGAATGCTGGAAGGGCCTGTTAATCTCTGCTTTTGCCTCCATTAGCTATGTGTTGTAAACAGTTTTCTGCTTGTGTTTTAAACAACAGCAGCTTGAAATGAAGAAATGTTAAACCAGCGCAATCTGCGTTTTCCTATGTCCAGTTTGGAGAATGCTGCAGTAGGACAATGAGATGGATGACTGAATCACAAGTGCTCGGACACCGCCTTTTCAGGACCGTGGCACCTTTCCATCTCAGATACTCATGGTGGACATCTCCCTCTGCTGGCTATGAAGTGGTACTTTGTAGCTGTGTACTAAGCAAAGCCGTTCAGCAAACAATGATTCACCACGTGTAGGCCCTGTTGAATCCCTTACCAGTCTAGTCGGGGAATATATCCGCTATTTAACAAAAATCAGATGAATCATAAAGAATGTAGTTTCTTTGCAAATACCTTCACGTAAAGTTCACGTCAGTTTCATTACCCTCGCTCATAAAAACTTTGTTTAAAGAGAGAATTACTGTAAATTACACGAGGCAGTTTTAAAATTCCAAAATACTGAAGAGAAAGGGAGGGAAGAGGGAATGGGTCTAAAATCAATTATACAGCGCAGTGATGTGAAGAAATTCTACTATAGTATTTCTTTCGTCCTCAAATGTAAAATAGCATGGTCTAACATCTACATGAATTATGTGGTGTGAAAAAAAAAAACGCAAGCCAAAACATTCAGCTAGACCTGAATAGGCTAAATATTTGCATCATAATGTATTTTAGTTTGACGTCTTTGAAGGTCTCCAGAAACACCCAAAAGGCCCGTGTATTTTGTTTATGTCATAAAATTAATTCAAAGCAGCCTAGTAAGACTCTGAGTCAGACGAATTTAACTGGATTAAATACTAACGGACGAATTGGTTTTCTTCATCAGGAGGATTTTCTTAACCTAAGGGATTAAATGTATTTAATGTGCCCGATGAGGCACGCTTCCAGCAATAGAGATTCGACTAAAAATCGATTTTGAGCTCTATTTGACATTGCAGCACGTGAACAAATTACACTGCTGAGACACCTCTAACTGTTATCTGACAGTGTACCTTTCAAAGTGACTCGTACGCGGTGTCCAAATAAACCAATTGGCTACTCCCTTCACTGCACGCTGTAAAGATGATTGGTTGACCTATTTCTTAGCCACTTCGTGCGAAGTGATCAGGTGCCACCTGCTGTCCTGACGAGTCTCTTTTCCACATCATCAGAAGCTGTTTTTTATTTTAAAATTCTGAAAATATGTGCGATTCTGTATGCCACTGATTCTGTTATTTATCTATATTCTATCAATTGTACCTTCCAGCTAAGTCAGTAGTTTCGCCCTCGCTGTTTTCAGCCTCTTACACCCTCAGGGCGTAGTGTAGGACATGTTTCGTTTAATTAAAAATTAGCGCAGTAGGTCCACATATTTGGAATATTTGATAAACCTGACATGTAAACAGTGACACTCTACCGGAAAGTAGTTATGCATGCACGATGAGTTACTTAAAGGTAAGAAACTATAAACAGAGGAGTGTGGCTATTTTCCCTTGAAGTGGAGGATAACACCGTTCTGCACACAAAGGGGCTCAGTGTCAGGTGTGCGTCACTGGAACCGGTCGGATGACTATTCAGTGATGTTTTTGGCTCCTAACCACTAGGAGGAAGCATTACGCCCCGCACTGACACAAGGAAGCGGAGTTCAGGCAATACACACACTACAATAATACCAAAGTGCAAGGGAAGGAGGAATATCTCTGATGGTTGCCCTCGCTGGATGGAATGGCAACTTTGACCAGCGAGAGAAGGGCATTTGCTCATAAGATTAACAGGTATCACTGTTCGCTCTTTCCCACTTTTTGAACGGATTAGTTTTGGATAGGCGTTACAGATTGGTCGGCAAGCGCATGGTTTTGGCTTTTGGGGGGGTTTGCCTATCCCTTGCCATTAAACTAACGAATGCCGTGTCTGGGCAGTTGGACATGGATGCGTCTTTTGTTTAGACCATATGTGCTTAACAATTTGTAGATATCTAAAGAGTGAACTGTTTGTAAGCGGTGTGTCTTACTTGTAATATTATACCATATTCATTCATTGAAGAAACTTTCGCATGATAAGATCCTTTCTTATGTGTTACGCCATAATCCAATCTCTGTAGCTATTTAGCTAACCGCACTGTACATGTAGGGAATCGATGGGAAACGGAAAAAAAGAGAGTAAATATGTAGTAAAGTTTCAGCTATTCCTCTGTGTGTCTGAGGGTATACTAAGCTATAGCTGCAAACCAGTGCACAGCGACATGATAATATAATCGAATTAAAAGTTTTAGTACTTTTTATACTGGACGAGGCGGATGTTGTTAGTCAAATTATAGTGCTTTCACCATTAGTCCAAACACTCTGCGTTTTACGTCATAGGCTATAGAATGCTTTTATATTGTGTACTTTCCACAATGAAAAATAGCCATTAATTTCGGTTAACATGGGCAACGCTGTAGTTGTTGTGGTTGGTTGCTGTTCTCATACTAGAAACAGAAGCAGAACGAGGAGATGGGAGTTCCCGTTTCTGCGGGAAAACAGTAAAGTTTATCCTGTTCAAGTTAGGCGTTAGTTATGATGGACTGTCGTGACGTTTGACTGAACCTCTTCTTTCTTTCTTTTTTTTTAAAGTCTTTTAAGTCTTACTCTTGTTAATGTTTATTGACTTTGATATAGAATACTTAACACCAGTCTTCCCATTCTGTGTCAAATGTATAAAGCCCTGTACTGTGAGAATATCTTTCCCGTATGTGTACATATGTAAATTTCGGCAGGGAACCCACTGTTTAGCGAATTATTGTAATCATTTGACATGTCTTGACTGAACTGTATCAAGCAAGGAATAACAAAAAGACAAATGATGATTTTTCTCCCCCCCCCCCTTTTTGTTTTAGAAGGGATTGTATCTCATCTTTAACAGTTGAACATACTGAATCCCTAAATAAAATCAGACATCTTGGAATGTGCGTGACTGGTAAACAGAGCATTCTTTTGAGTGGCGTTGGTATTGACTGAACCGTACATGAAAACAATACTTGATATGCTCGAGGGTTGCGGACTATAGTATTTCATTTGATATGAGCGGTCACGTGACTTCTAATTATAGTTTTGGAACCATAGGAGCTAGCATCAGTTCCTCAACCTGTAGTTTTATTTTTCTTTTCTCTCGTCTCCTATCGCTCTCCCTCAGTGCGGCTCAGGGCTTTGTCTCAGTTCAGGATGCAGGAAAGGGTGTGAAAAGGCAGGCTTTCCTTTTTCCTGTCAAAGTGGGAAGCTGGAAGGCATTACACAGTGGGTCCTCATATCCATAACAATAATCTCTGAACTAAAACTCAGTCAGGTTATCAGTCAGCAAGTCTTCATTTTCATCTTTGGCTTGTGGTTAAAGAAGTGTGTAAGATGTCATCAAAACCTAAAATGGGTCAAGGAACAAATTTAGTTAACAACTCAAGTTTTTGTCAGAAATTCAGCCTGAAACGTCAGCTGTTTAAATTATCTGCCTTGCAAGATTTTAGATGCCGTCAGTCTTTTATTATCTCAGGAAATGGTTTGTTTTCGGTCTGAAAAGAGGCTTGAATCCCGGGGTGGGGGGCCATTATATCCGGTCTGTGGAGCTGTGGAAATGTTTTGTTTGGTTGTTGGACCAGGGACTGGTAAAGTTTGGTTGAAAGGGGTCATTGGTTTAAGGTTTGCGGGCCACTGTTCTATATGTAACTGCTGTAATGGTTTGTTTTACTGCATGTACTTTGGGTTGGTGCGCTGCTGTAGGGGAGAGTGGATGGGGAATGGGCGGGAGTTCATGGAGAGGGTCAAGGGGGAACTCTGGAGCCGTTGCAGCTGTGTGAACGTCTGTGAGTTGGAGGGAGAGAGACGGCTTGAGTTTGTGACGGAGCAGCTGCACCCTGTTTTTTGAAAAGATGAGGAGTGTGTGTGTGTGTGTGTGTGTTTGGGTGGGGGGGGGGGGCGCAGTTGGTGGGTTCTAAGCTTTTCTATTTGCTGTTGGCCCACTCATGGGTAGCTCTGTGACATTCAGCCTGGTTTCTGCAATCAGTCCTGCCCCTCTCAAAATATTCCGGGTCTGGTTCCCATTCGGTACAGCTGCTGGTGGAGAGGACAAGTTCTAGTATAAGACACTCCAAACGTACCGTCCCACTTCCTCTTTGTGTTGTTGGGCCATGTTCTGTGTAGTCATGTTACATGTTTTTCTCTCTCTCTCACTGTATTTCTCTCTCTCTCTCTCTTTCTCTTTCTCTTTCTCACTCACCCCCCCCCCAGAACGGTTGCAGCAGAAGTGAGAAAGCAGGTATCCAGAGACTATGGCTCACCTCAGCTGTCCAAAAAACGTGCAGGACCTCATCAGCAAGTGAGTGTGTGGAGTGTGTGTATTTGTGTGATTATACGCGCAAATTTCCGCTTACCCACACGGAATCCTCCGGCCATATCTCCATATCTCAGCTAGAGATGAGGGAAGAACCTAGTACGCTGCACAAAACGCTTTTCTGCTTTGAGGAGAAGCCGATATGCCAACAGGCTTCTCAAGTATAATCAGATATCCTGTATCGTCTTGTTTACAGTACGTCCACCAACATTCTAAGCATTCCTTTTCAAAAATCAAGTCATATATCTGAAGCTCCAGTTGTGTCATGGCTACATGCGGTTTTTCTTGGGGGAGGGCAGGGGATTTAAGTCAAACACCTCATAGACAGAAGCCGTAAAGGGAAGTGGTGAGACCGCAAACCACATTCACTTTTACTTCTGCCCCCATGAGTTCAAGACCTTCCTCTCTCTCTCTCTCTCTCTCTCTCTCTCTCTCTCTCTCTCTCTCTCTCTCTCTCTCTCTCTCTCTCTCTCTCTCCCTGGCCATATGCTGTCACCGTATACAGCGGTGCTTGTGTTATCTGTTTAAAAGCCCCTATATATCAGTTGAAAGGCAGACACGGGCCAAGATAAGACCGTGAAACAACCATCTGATTGGGCCCGTTGTATTCTACTCAGTCAGAGTGTGTGTGGGGCTGCACGATAAGGAGAAAATATGCGTTGTGTGATGTATTGCCATTGTAATGCTCAGTCTGAGGTAGAGAGTAAAATGTACAGTTTCAGTATGTCTGTGAATTGTGTTTGTGTTTACTGTGTAATGAAATCAAGATCATTTCCAACAGTTTTTCAAGTTTATTTATCACCTGTCTCGTTTCGCACAAAACCTGGACTGTTTTACGTGTCTTACGTTTCTCTTTGCAGCTTTCTGTCTCTCTGTTCATCCCATCTAATTATGTCAGTCCATACACAAGTGTACGCATTGTAAACTTGTGTGCATGTAATGCTAGAATAGGGCTATTTCTCTGCTCTTTGTCTCTCTATCAGCTTCTGGCATTGTGAATATCAGCCATTCTGATATCGTAGCCGTTTGTGATGTGTTTGTATGGAAATGAATATCGCGATGACGATTAAAATCTGATACATCACGCAGCCCTAACTGTGCGTTTCCCGTCATGCGTGTTCTTTGTTAGGTTCCTCTGTCTGAAGTGGTAGAACCCGTGGACTTTGAGGAGTACGTGAGCAGTCATGCCCCGGGAGCAGAACTCGGACCGCTCAGACAGCTGTGCGAGTTTCCAGACGACGACCTGCAGCTCCTCCTTCAGGAGAGAGAATGCACTACACTAGAACCCGCATTACCTGAAGAGGAGTGAGTCACACACACACACACAAATACATTACAAACTAATCTCCATAGCTAAGGACAACCTCCTGTGCACATCTGAGGTGATCCAGTAATCCATGGATTAGCTCTCCCATGAATCTAATACCTCTATCAGCTTGAGTACTTTTATTAATATACTCTATACTTTATTTATTAATATACACTTCTCTTTTTTAGCACACTTGACCCCAGAGTGAGAGATGCTGTTGCCGTCTACACAGATGAGTGGCTTATTACTCAGAGAAAGTGAGTGTGACGCTAAAATAATGATTAGCATTACGTGTACGAGCTGGGGTGCTAATAAGTAGCTAATGATCATTTCTGTCTTAATTCCTTATAATGGTTTCTTAGGTATCAGCGCTTCAGCACAATCCAAACGCCTCACAACTCAGAGCGGCAGAGGGAGAGGCAGCGCGGACTGACCAAGCAGACCTTTGAGCTGGACGAGGCTGCTGTTGATCGCCATGACGACGCAGTAAGACTAGTTTAAATCCCACAATCCCCTCTGAGCCTTGATGGACGTGAATAAACATTTGGTTTCCTTCAGACTTTTGTTAAGACTTTTTGCAGGCTGTCTAAACGATGCTGGCGTTGTCATAGCGCCGCGGCGGGAGTGGTCATTTTCTGTTTAAATGTTTGATATAAATTCACTCTGTCATCTATAGATGCAGTGTAATCCACTATATACATTCATTAACTGATGTGTGAGTGATTTGTGAGTACGCTGACACGGCTGCGTTGTGGATGAATAAACGAGGGAGAAGTTGTGGATGAGATTTGTTTGTTTGTTTGTTTGTTAGGAGGATGCAAAGCGACGCTCCGTCTCTCTGGACGACACGCCGCGGGGCAGCTGGGCGTCCAGTATCTTCGACCTGAAGAACTCGGCTCCGGACGCTCTCCTCCCCTCCGTGCTGGAACGGACCGCCGCTGAGGACATGGACCGCCGCAACACAGAGAGTCGCCAACAGGGACGACACGCAGACCTGCTGGGCCTTTACCCTGCTCCAGACGAGGTGTGTTATTGGGAGACAGAGAGAAAGAAAAACAGCCAACAGTGTTTATGACAGTGAAAAAGGTTTTATATTTAGCATTAAGAACACGTGTTAAATTGGTGGAGGAAAAAAGCATGCTATTTGCTGTTTTAATTGTAAAATGTGGAGAGAGGTTTCTACAGATAAATGTTTTGTGATGTAAAAAACTCTTCTCAGCTGTCTGAATGATGAATATTCCTGGCAGTGTCTGGCTCTGTTTCTCTGTCTCTCTCTCTCCCTCTCTCTCTTTCTCTCCCTTTCTCTTTCTCTCCCTTTCTCTTTCTCTCCCTTTCTCTTTCTCTTTCTCTTTTTTTCTCCTGCTCCTTCTACTCCGCCTTATTGTTTGTGTAATGTACACATCAGCCCGGCGTCTATGTCAACGTTGCCGTGGAGCTGTGTAAGCGTTGCCGTGGAGCTGTGTAAGCGTTGCCGTGGTGTCTCTTTTCACATGGCTGTGATGTGTTCCTTGCAGGACGAAGCAGTGGAGAGGTGTACCATTCCAGAGGTGCCCAAGGAACACACTGGCCAGAGAATCATGGTCAAGTGTCTCTCTCTCAAGTGAGTTTCATCAGCTCTTGGAAGTTTTTTCTCTTTTTTTTTTTTCCCTCTTCTTTTCTGTTTCTGTTTTCCCTCTTGCCTTTATATGCCCTATTTAACAGCCCCTTCTGGCCCATTTACCTGTCCCCGAACAAGTCTCATCACAACTTAAACGAATAAACACATGAATTCACGTATAACCCCCCCTTTGGGTTATTTCAACAGATTTGAGATTGAAATTGAGCCGATATTTGGGACACTGGCCCTGTATGACGTGAAGGAAAAGAAAAAGGTAATAATATTATGTTAAGCATCAATACGGATGTGGATTCTGCAATGCTTACGTTTTTAAACAGTCTGTGTGGATGATAGGTAAAAGGACATGTGTATATGCACATATATATGTATGTAAGTTTTTAAACAGTCTGTGTGGATGATAGGCAAAAGGACATGTGTATATGCACATATATATGTATGTAAGTTTTTAAACAGTCTGTGTGGATGATAGGCAAAAGGACATATGTATATGCACATATATATGTATGTAAGTTTTTAAACAGTCTGTGTGGATGATAGGTAAAAGGACATATGTATATGCACATATATATGTATGTAAGTTTTTAAACAGTCTGTGTGGATGATAGGCAAAAGGACATATGTATATGCACATATATATGTATGTAAGTTTTTAAACAGTCTGTGGATGATAGGTAAAAGGACATATGTATATGCACATATATATGTATGTAAGTTTTTAAACAGTGTGTGTGGATGATAAGGTAAAAGGACATATGTATATGCACATATATATATGTATGTAAGTTTTTAAACAGTCTGTGTGGATGATAGGTAAAAGGACGTATGTATATGCACATATATATATGTATGTAAGTTTTTAAACAGTCTGTGTGGATGATAAGGTAAAAGGACATATGTATATGCACATATATATGTATGTAAGTTTTTAAACAGTCTGTGTGGATGATAGGTAAAAGGACATATGTATATGCACATATATATGTATGTAAGTTTTTAAACAGTCTGTGTGGATGCTAGGCAAAAGGACATATGTATATGCACATATATATGTATGTAAGTTTTTAAACAGTCTGTGTTGATGATAAGGTAAAAGGACGTGTGTATATGTATGTATATATAAATTACTGAAATGTCTGTGATGAAGGGGACTGCTGTGTCCAGAATGTCACTCATTTTGTCTCTTGTCTCCAGATCTCTGAAAATTTCCACTTTGACCTGAACTCGGATCAGATGAAGGGCCTCCTCCGTTCTCACAGTCCCCATCCGGCCATCTCCACCCTGGCCCGCTCCGCCATCCTCTCCATCACATACCCGTCCCCAGACATCTTCCTGGTCATTAAGGTACAGCCACATACCTGTCCCCAGACATCTTCCTGGTCATTAAGGTACAGCCACTAGGGGGTGCAGCAACAGGGTAGGAGGGTCACTCTGTCTGTGTGTGCTAAAAAAGTGGAATGAAAACTGTGTGTGTGTGTGTGTGTGTGTGTGTGTTTCAGTTGGAGAAGGTCCTCCAGCAGGGAGACATTGGAGAATGCTGTGAGCCCTACATGGTTATGAAGGAATCGGACTCCACTAAGGTAATGAGAACACACCCTCAACTGCAACTCAAAACGGCTATCACTTTCCTGTCATCATCTCTCTCCCTGTGTGTGTGTGTGTGTGTTGCATGCGCACAGGAATGTGGCCAAGCAGTTCCTCTCATTGGCATTAGGGGTGTTTGTGTGTGTACCTAAGGATTTGACAGAGTGAACGTGCTTATTGTCATGATGTGTGTGCACGTGTGTGTGTGTGACAGAGCGACAGGATCAATGCCATGAGGAGTGTGCGAGACGTGTAATCAGTTTACTTACATGGTGGATCTCTGATCATTTCTCAATTCAGTCTGGACAGTTTCAATATTTGCAAATCTCTTTTTTAAAATGATCAATGTCCAGTAAACTTTGTAACTTTTGTAAACGACACCGATGTGAAACTGCAGGGAATAGTTCTAATGTGGATCATGACCTAATCAGATCTGAAACTACTGTATCAGCCAGCAGTCATGTGACTTATTCCAAACTCTCACTGCTGACTGTGTGTGTGTGTGTGTGTGTGTGTGTGTGTGTGTGTGTGTGTGTGTGTGTGTGTGTGTGTGTGTGTGTGTGTGTGCGTGCGCGTGTGCGTGCGTGCGCGCGTGTGTGCGTGCGTGCGTGCGTGCGTGCGTGCGTGTGTGTTTGCGTGTGCGTGTGCGTGCGTGCGTGCGTGTGTGTGTGTGTGCGTGTGTGTGTGTAGCATAAGGAGAAACTGGAGAAACTGCGACAGCAGGCTGAACAGTTCTGCGGTAGGCTTGGCCGTTTCCGAATGCCCTTCGCTTGGACGGCCATCCACCTGATCAACATCGTTAGCAGCGCGGGAGCTCTGGAGCGCTCCGACTCCGACTCGGAGACAGGTACTCGTGCGCGGCAGCCATACGCACACACCCCGACAATCACGCCCGATAACCTTCAGACCGGCTCTCCCTCGTTCTCAGACGCCCTGAATGATTCACGCGGCCCACGTCAGTGTTTAGTGTTTACGCAGAGGGCAGGTGTTTTCAGTGCGTCTGCTGAATCATTGTTTCTGTCTTACCCAGAGCGAAAAGGGACGTGGAACGAGAGAAAGAAGAAGGGCTTTGAAAGAATGAGTGTGGGAGAAGACATGTGTAGCTTTACCAGCTTCCGTCCAGCAACTCTCACTGTCACCAACTTCTTTAAGCAGGCCAGTCGGATGAGACCTTCACTTTGCTAATACAGCCAGTTATTTACAGATGTAGTGTTTGTACTCTGACCTGCAATTTGACTTCTCTGTCTGTCTGTGTGCGTGCTTGTGTGCATACATGCATGTGTGTATTTGTGTGCGTGCGTGTGTGTTTGTGTGTGTGTGATAGGAGGGAGACAGATTGAGTGATGAAGATCTCTATAAGTTTCTGGCTGACATGCGGAGGCCTTCATCTGTCCTGCGGAGACTGAGACCAGTCACTGGTACCTTGCTTCCCTTGTTTACTGAAATCACACACACACACACACACACTCTACACTGATGACTTAACTGTAATGGCTTTACTAAACAATATATACAGTCCTCCTCCACACATTGCACTAGTCCCTCTACAGATACTCTAAAATCTGTCATACTGTATGAGTTTCATCGTTTCATATCTCTGCTCTCTCTCTCTCTCTCTCTCTCTCTCTCTCTCTCTCTGTAGCTCAGTTAAAGATAGACATCTCTCCAGCACCAGAGTCTCCTCACTACTGTCTGTCTCCAGAGCTGCTCCATGTGAAACCGTACCCTGACCTACGCGTGCGCCCAACAAAGGAGGTTCTGGAGTTCCCTGCTCGCTGTGTCTATACTCCTCACACGACCTACAGGTTAATCTCCACACACACACACACACACACACACACACACACACACACGCTCACACAGAAACACCCTGTGACACACACACAGCAAAGTACCAAAAATCTCCCCTTGTAACCTTCTCATGTTACGTAAGAAGAAAATCTAGTTATCAAAGTTAAACTAAATCTAATATATGTTATGAAACACCGTCACTCACGCACACACATGTGCACAACACGTGCGTTTACTTATGCACGCACACACGCGCGCATATGGATTTCAAACACACATGTGAAGGACTCTGCAAATTATTTGACGCTGAGGTTTATTTATTATTATAAGGTTTATCATAAGTTTTTATTTACATCAGACTTTAAGTTATAAAACACAAACTGCAGCACATAACATTTAAACAACATATACATTTTCTTTTTTTAGTTAAAGTGTGTTAGTTTTTTGTACGCTTATAGACGGTCGGGGACGTGTTTGGTGGAGGGATATGTTTTGGGTGCTATTTAAGGAGTGTCGTTGAAGATATTGAGTCTTCGTCGATACAGGTACATGGTCCAGCATATGTGTATCTGAGTGATGGCAGCCATTATGACGCGCCCCCTGAAATGAAAAACAAATGTTGATCAGTCACCGGGTTGTCATGGGGGAAATCTCACATGGTCCTGACACTGATGCCGTGAATGGTGGCTTTTATACCTACAGCTGCGTCACACGGGCCGAGAATTCAGGTCCAGACTCGCTTTCCTCTGCAGCTCAGCTAACTGCTCATTCTGGTTCTCCAGTGTTTGCTTTTGCTCCACCGTCAGTTTCATCAGATCCTTCAGAACACTGGAATTCCTCAGGGTCATCTCCTAAAAACAAACATTTTAGTTATGTATGTGTGTGTGTGTGTGCGTGTGTGTGTGCGTGTGCGTGTGCATGCGTGTGTACATACATACATACATATATACATACATATATATATATATGTGTGTGTGGTGATAGAATAGGAATAGGAACACATTTATACCTTCAGTGCTCTGATCTGATTGGGTGGAGAGATCTTGAGGTTTGTCTCCAGATTAGTTAGTTTGCTCTTCAGGTCCTCCCCTTCTTCTGCCGCTTTGATCACTATCCCTTTGGTCTGCTCAGCCTGGGCCTGGAGGCCTGCCATCTGGGCCTGAAAACACAGCAGCTGTTTAGTACTGCTAGTACAGCTGTTTAGTACAGCATCACCACCCCCATGACATCAGACCAGCAGATCCTGTCTTGCCTTGGTGTACTCATACGCCGCCCCCCCCTCTCTCTGATGCCAGCACTCACGCTGCATACAGGTAGCCTGTACAGGTAACTAAATATCTGCTTTGGCTGTGCTGAGTTGAGTCTGTGTAACAATGTTCTCTCCGGGACTCTACATCTGCATGACTGAAATGGCTAATCAGCCACCCCCATAAAACCTAATCCCTCCTTTCTGTTTTTCCTATCTGAGATCAGGCTCTTGGCAAAGATCCAGTTTTACCTGAAGGATAATTTAATAGCAGGATTTTCCAGACTGGTCTGCAATGCTGAAACTAAACAGTCATCTAAGTTTACTCAGGAAGGTCTACCTGTGTGTTTGTGTGTTTGTGTGTGTGTGTGTCTCTGTGTGTGTGTGTCTTCTCACCTTTATGAGGTTTAGTCTCTCTTTAACTTGGCTGTTAGTTTGTTCAGCCTCCTCTGTGTCCTGACCCAGTCTTGTCACTATACTCTCTGTCTTGTGAATGGACCTGAGAATGCGGGCGATCTTGGCCTCTGTGGTCTGGTACATGTGATGCAGGGATTCGCTAAACTGCAGCACGCCGTACATCAGCACGTTCACGTCGTCCACCGAGGCTGGTTTCCCTTTCGTCTGAGGCGCCTTGGCCGGTTTGGCCAGAGCCCCCGACAACCACAGAGCCACACACAGCAGACACAAGCTTCTCCTCATCGTAAAAACAGCGCTCATCCTGTGAACCTTTTTTAAACGAGTTTGAGTCTCCAATCGAAGGTCTTAGCGCTTCGTTTCCTCGTTCTTCGAGAGTTCACAAAGTTTTCAGAGTGCGTCTCGACGCATCTCTCTGTGCGTTTTACACATCCCATAAGGTTCCTGGGTCTCCCTTATATGCTGTGTGAGCGTGGCAGTATTGTGAAAGATCAGCTGAGCTGAGCTCCAATCAGATGGAAGCCCTGGGGGTCTCCCTGCCTGACCTGTGCTTGTAATAAACAGGTCAGGGTGAGCTGCAGCGCAGAACCAAAGTCTGCAGTGCCAGCACTACACCAAGGGACGGGCGAACAGATCATTAAAGCTCAAGTCAAACACGCCAGCGCTTTCAAAATCGATGTTAAGAGTTAATAGAGGCAGGCGATGGAGAAGGGGCGACCCGTTAGCCTTCTTGTTTTAATCGATAAATCGATCGGCCGCGCTAGACGCGAGGGAGGGCGTCGCGAAAGTTAGCGAGAGATACGAAACGAGCGAGTGATGAAAGAGTCGAAGAGGGGACTCATGCTCAAACCACCCGTTTCGTGTTTGTTTTGGAAGAAAGTCAAAGGTCGTTCCCTGCCATGCGCGTTTCATCATTGTTACCTTGGATTTTTTTTTTTTCTTTTTTACCCTCCCCAAAAATAGACCTGCCCTCGAGAGCAGAGTTTCATCACCTTTTGAATGTTTAGAAATCAAGAGTGGAGCCCTCTCACGTTGTTTTGCCATGTTTGGACAGAGAGGTGTCTGGAGGGTCAAATATGGATTTGAAGATTTTGACTTTGTTGGTCATGACCCAGTTTTCCGACAAGCCCCCCACTTTTTGTCCACAGGCTTCCCTGACTTAGTGTTCTTATTTAATAATAATAATAATAATAATATTAATGATGATAATAATAATAATAATACAAGTTTATTTAGAGCCCAGTATTACTATTTATAGTCTCAAAGGGCTTTACATATACATGTCCATCAAAATTATATTATCCATAAGTTGGAGAAAATAGATAAGTCTTTAAGTCTGGTTTTAAAAGTATGAAGAGAGTTTGCCTCCCTAATTTCCGTAGGTTTGAGCATGATTCCTCTTTCGCTCTTTAATCACTCGCTCATTTCATATCTTTTCGTTAACTTCACGCACGATGCCCTCCCTCGTGTCTAGCACAGTCGATCCTGAAAAGTAAAGGAATACACTTATTTTGATTAATATGTTAATATTGTGTGGAATACTGCATCGAGCGTGGTCTTTATGAGTCGAGGAAAGAGTATCACCGTCGGTCATAAAATGTATGCAATGTATAGGTTAGATCCAGGTCTTTTGTTACTGTGTTACTGTCTTCACAGGACTAATGCTGAATCTGCCCTTTAAAAGTCCTGACGGCTATCTGAGTTCACTGTCCTCTATTCTTTCATCATCTCCCTCTGACACACACTCTCTCTCTCTCTCTCTCTCTCTCTCTCTCTCTCTCCGTCTCCTACATGCTGTCCGTTAGGAACCTGCTGTACGTGTACCCCCAGAGCGTGAACTTCAGCAGTCGACAGGGCTCGGTGAGGAACATCGCTGTCAAAGTCCAGTTCATGGCAGGAGAGGATCCCAGCCAAGCCATGCCTGTGAGTCAGTACACCAGTCAGACGCTTCACTCCGGAGAGCGGCACCAATCCGTGACCGCTCCTGTTCTAACCTCACACCTGACGAAGATTGTGTTAAATTAAGGGTGTAGTCACTAAAGCAGCTGTCTTCTGACTGAAAATCCCTTAATGCTTTGCTTTGTGTAACGGGAGCAGTGTTTGGAAACTACCGAAGGACTTTAAGCTGCTAACCAGTTCTGCGTCGTTGGGTTGTCTCTGCATGATCTCTCTCTCTCAAATGGCAACGTAATCCACGTGAATAAAACCTTAATGTAACTTCACCCTCAGTTTATTTGTTCCCCAGCCCAAGTCGATAACCTGAACACAACTGCTTAATCTGACAAAAGATCCTCTGGAATGTTTCCTCACAAAAGGGTGTAAATTTCCTTATTCTTTTAAAGAGGTGCTTTTCCTAGTCCACTGACTGTTACTTACAATCTTCCTTATTGTGTCACGGATGCCGTCAGTTAGCCTGAGGGCTTTAATGAGTTGGACCAATCAGAATTCAGATGCAGTCTGTGGGAATGTCACCTATAAACGCAGTGATTTATGATGTCATTCCTCTGTGTATTTTGTACATTATGTGATCCAAAAAAAGTCTTATTTCTGTTCCCCTCCTTCAGGTGATATTTGGCAAGTCCAGCTGTGCGGAGTTCTACAAAGAGTCCTACACACCCGTCATTTATCACGACAAGTAAACGCCACTTTCCTCCTCCGCACGAATCACCTGACTCATATTTTCATCGTTTCACACTGCCTCCCCTACTGTCTTTCATTTTGTTTTTGCTTCTTTTTTTTGCCCCCCCCCCTCCCGTTAATCTCTCCTCACTGTCCTCCCTCTCTCTCTTTCTCTCTCCCTCCCTCTCTCTCTCTCTCTCTCTCTCTCTCTCTCTCTCTCTCTCTCTCTGTGTAGGACGCCAGAGTTTTATGAGGAGGTGAAGATGAAAATCCCTGCTAATCTAACAGATAACCATCACCTCCTCTTCACCTTCTACCACATCAGCTGTCAGCCCAAGCAGAACACTCCCCTGGAGACGCCCGTGGGATACACGGTGAGAGGAGAAACCTCTGTACTTTTCCAGCTCCCCGCCTGTCTAAACTCACCTCCCTGTCACCCAGCCGCTTTCACGCTCCTACATAATCTCGTTGCATTCACAATAGCTCCTTGGTTTCCTATACACATATCTACAGAAAGACATTCATGGCCAAAAACCCAGAGAACATTGTATGGTTTGATAGAGAGAGACAGAGAGCAGAGATTAAGGGGTGTGTGTGTGTGTGTGTGTGTGTGTGCATTGATCTCCACAGTGGATCCCGCTGATGCAGCATGGACGACTGCGAACAGGTTCTTTCAGTCTGCCTGTCTCAGTGGAGAAACCTCCAGCCAGTTACTCCGTCCTCACACCTGACGTAAGTGCTTTTTATGCAAACTGTGTGTGTGTGTTTGTGTTTGGAGGTTTCATGTGTGTGTTTGTGTGAGTGTGTGTGTGTGTGTTTGTTTGTTTGTTTGTGTGTCTTGGGTATGAGAGTGGACACACTGAACGTAAATACACTGAATCTTTGCCATCAGGTTCAACTACCAGGAATGAAGTGGGTGGATAACCATAAAGGAGTTTTCAATGTCGAGGTGACAGCTGCCTCCTCGGTTCACACACAGGTTCGAGACACGCTCACACAAGCACTTGACGCACGGGACAGTTAACCTCATAGACTTACCACGACACACTTTTGAATGGCTTTAGAAAAGAGCGTTTATCTGTGTGTGTGTGTGTGTGTGTGTGTGTGACTGCGCAGGACCCTTACCTGGATAAGTTTTTCACCTTGGTCTATGTTCTGGAGGAGTACTCCTTTCCTTTCCGCCTGAAGGATGTCATTATCACTGAGGCTAATGTAGAGGCAGAGCTGAAGGCCAGCATGGGAGCCCTGAAGGGGGCGCTGCTGGACACCTGCGTGCGTTTTCTGCACCAGCTCCTCAACAAGCTCACGCTGCTAATCATTCACCCGCCAATCATCGCAGGCCAGATCGGTGAGCGGCACTCTCACCGTCTGTCTTTAGTCCCTCTCTCTCTCTCTCTCTCTTTCTGTGGGCTTCTCTCCTCCCCTCTTTGTCTCTCTTTCTTTTTCCCCTCTTTTTCTCTAACCTTCCCCCCCTTCCCACCATGTTTTTCTCTTTTTCTCTCTCTGTCTCTTCGTTTGTCTTTTTCTCTTTCTGATATTTTCTTGCCTCCTCTCTCTCTTTGTTTCTCTCTCTCTCTCTCTCTGGGTTGATGGATGGACTGATTAAATAATATATTCTAACAGCCGTCTCTCTTTATCCCTCAGTGAATCTGGGCCGTGCTGCCTTTGAGGCCATGGCCTTGCTCGTCAATCAGATCCATAAAAATCTGGAGGGCAACCAGGACCAACATGGCCGCAACAACCTGCTGGCTTCCTACATCTACTACTGCTTTCACCTTCCCACCACAGAGCCCACAGTGCCCTCTACTGGTGAGATATTGCAAGTAATCCGTTCCTCTCCTTGACCAAGTCAGGAAATCCTCCTTTTGAGTTTCCCAGGCTGACTGCAGTAGAGGCGATGGCTTACCTTTACTTTGTCTTTCCCTCTTTGTTTAAAAGCACCCCAGTGTGGATTCATATAATGTAACCGTTGTCTAAATTCTTCCCTGCTCAGTGGGTGCCCCGGCCTACGAGGTGCCCATT
Organism: Chanos chanos; assembly: GCF_902362185.1. Taxonomy (NCBI): domain Eukaryota; kingdom Metazoa; phylum Chordata; class Actinopteri; order Gonorynchiformes; family Chanidae; genus Chanos; species Chanos chanos. The sequence goes on from NC_044507.1 coordinate 17,773,941, forward strand.
CAGTACGCCACATTGTCGAGGGCGACGGCCCGCCCCAGCAGCCTGCTCCTCTCACGCTCCAAGAGCATCAGCAACTCCAACCCTGACCTGGCCACCACGCCCAACTCCCCTGACGAGGAGGTGCAGAGGATCATTAGTAGCAAGGTAAACTCAAGTTTCAAGTTTCAAGTTTCAAGTTTATTTAGAGCCCAGTATCACTGTTTACAGTCTCAAAGGGCTTTACAGGCCACAACAGTCAAAATCAAAACAGGACGGCACCCCTTCACTTAATCCTCATGGCGGGCAAGAAAAAACTGCCCAAAAACCCAAAAGGGAAATTGGAAAATGGGAGAAATCTTGAGATGGACCACAGAGAGAGGAGACCCCTCCTCTGCCAGACAGGTGTGCAATAGGTGCCGACCCAGCGGGCAGTTACAATTGCAAGAGAATTGGAGCATGAACAAAGGGGATGGCAATGCTGACAGGGGGATGAAAGATGATAACACTAGGATGGATCAGTCCAGAGGGCAGGAGGAGTCAGGATCACTGGTATCTCAGGAGTAGCATGTGTGGCGAGTAGCATGTGTGGCTCGACAGAGAGAGAGAAAGAAAGAGAGACAGAGAGTCATTGTTAGATCTTCATTTCCACATAATGGTTAAAGGAAAATATACATCGTGTGCCGAGTGCAGGCAGGGACTCCAGCAAGACTAGCTATTACAGCATAGTTAAAAGGGAGAGCTAGAAGGTAATACGGACATGATGGCACTCTGAGACACAAGGCGGCCACCCACTCCACCGTCAACAAACCTGAGTGAACATGTTTGGGGGGGGGGGGGGGGGGGCGACAGCATCCAAACATCCCAGTTCACCAAACATTCTATGCCCGAGAACCCTCCAGATCTGCTCCTTTACCTAGTCAAGAGCTGTTAGCAAAAAGGCTTGGCTAAACAGATAAGTTTTCAGCCTTTACTTAAACATAGAGACTGTGTCTGAGTCTCGAACATTAATTGAGAGGCTGTTCTATAACTGTGGGGCTCTGTAAGAGAAGGCTCTGCCCCCTGCTGTAGCCATCACAACTCGAGGTACCAACAAATAGCCTGCACCTTTTGATCTAAGTAGGCGTGGTGGATCATAAAAGACCAGGAGTTCGTGCAGGTACTGTTGCGCAAGACCATTTAGTGCTCTATAGGTTAATAGTAATATTTTATAATCAATACGAGATTTGATTGGGAGCCAGTGCAGTGTGGATAAGATAGGAGTGATGTGATCATATCTTTTGGTTGTAGTAAAATTCTGGCTGCTGCATTCTGAACTAACTGTAGCTTATTTATACACCTATTAGAACATACAGACAGTAAGGCATTAAAGTAGTCTAACTTAGAGGTAATGAAAGCATGAACCAATTTTTCAGCATCTTGAAATGACAATGCATTTCTTATCCTGTTAATATTTCTAAGATGAAAGAAGGCTATCCTGGTAATATTATCTACATGAGCTTCAAATGAAAGACTGGAGTCAATAATTACACCAAGGTCTTTTACTGCTGCACATGATGAAAGAGAAAGGCCATCCAGAGTTACTATGTGATCGGAAGGCTTACTCCTAGCTGCATGTGATCCTAGTACAAGTACTTCTGTCTTTTCAGAGTTAAGTGAGAGGAAGTTAGTAAGCATCCAGTGCCTAATATCCTTTACACATTCCTCAATTTTGTTAAGCTGATGTCTCTCTCGTCTGGCTTCGCTGAGACATACAACTGTGTGTCATCAGCATAGCAGTGGAAGCTAATACCACGTTTACGAATAATATTACCTAGAGGTAGCATATATAAAGAAAAAAGCAGTGGGCCTAAAACAGAACCTTGCAGGACTCCAAACTGTACCTCAGTATGTGCAGAGAAGTCACCATTTACATCAACAAACTGATAACGATCAGTCAAGTAGGACCTAAGCCATAAGAGGTTCCCTGATTGGTTATTTCAGTCAACCTCACTGACCCCTACTAGTCCACGTGAGCACGGGCTGTGCCCGTGCCCGGATGACGCTCTGTTATATACACACACACACAAATTTCTGCTGAGGATTCTGCCTCCTGATCTGTAACTTTGCCGGCTAGTGGCCATTTCTTGAACGTCTGACGTCTTTTCCGGGCTTCCTGTTCACGCATGATGAAAAGATGTGTGTCTTCCTGTTCTGTGTGCCGGAGCTCTGGGGAGAAGAAGCAGATTGGCATGAGATGATTTCCTGTGTAAACTTTAAATGAGTTGTAATGACAGTTATACACTCTTCTGCTTTGCCTCCGTCCTCCCTCGTGACCAGTCTCTTTTTCTCCCTCTCCCTCTCGCTTCTTGGCTCCCCGACTACCTCCTCCCCCGCCCCCCCTTCCCCCCCCCCCCCACCCCTCTGTCATTTCCTCCCTGTGTCGTTTTTATACCCCTCTCCTTTTCCTTATCTCTCTCCCTCGTGTTGTGATCTCCCCTCGACCTTCCTCTCCTCTTGCGTCCCTCCGTGCCGGTGTGGTGCTGTGTGTTTGCTTCTCCGGGGCTGGTGGTGCAGGGAATAGACCGCTCTCACTCCTGGGTAAACTCTGCTTACGCCCCGGGCGGCTCCAGGGCTGTTCTCCGCCGGAACCCCAACTCCAGCTGTGAGCTAAAGCAGGTGCCTATTCCAACCTCCATCACCTCCAGCCAAAAAAAACCCCAGTGTCCCAATGTTCACCCTGTTCCCCTAAAATTGTATCCCTCTGCCCTATGTTTGTGTGTGTGTGCGTTTTTGTGTGTGTGTTTTTGTGTGTGTGTTTGTATTTGTCTGCGTGTGTGCTGTGACAGTAGCCATGCTTACTCCTCTTCATCAGCATCCTCTTCATCTCTCTTTATTCCATGCTTCTTTGCTACTCTTGCTGTCCAATCACAAGAATTCACTCTTTCTTTGTCATGCTGTTAGACAGTAACACTGAATTTCATTGGTTCTTGAAGGTAAGAGAATGACCAGTTGCTGAAGAGGTGGGAGTACCAAGTTTGGAGCAGCATTGCAACAATGCTATACATTTCTCATCAGAGTCCTAACTCATAGAAAAAGTATGCAGTGTTGTTCAGAAATGTCTAGAGAACGAATTACACGAACTGGGTAGCCGGGGGATTTCCAGTTATCTGTTAGTGTTATCCCCAGTGATAATATGCTATTTCAAGTGTCCTTATATTGGAATTACCAGTCACTTCTGTTTCACTGGTGAATTTTGTTGGGGAAATTCAACAGAAGGTTTCATTTTACTTCATACTTCTTTTTTTTTTTTCATTTGTTTCTCTCTCCCATTTTTTTTCCTTTCTTCTTTTGTTTTTCCACCATCACATCTTCATCATGTAATCCGTTCTGCTCCAGCCGTTTGAGCGTAGCTCTAATCGCATGTCAGCCTTCATAGACAGTGCCAGCTTCAGTTTACAGCCCGCACGGCAAGTCGCCAAGAAGGTAACACACACACACACACACACACTCTCTCACATCTCATTTCCTTTCATCCCATCACCATCTCATCCTGTTTCCAACTTCATTTATATCACAGTTTATGTAAGTGTGTGTCTGTTCCAGCAAAAATACATATTTCACTTTGGGGGAATATCCACAGATAGTATGTCTGTCTGTGTGTGTATGTCTGTCCGTGCGTTTTTGTCTGTCTGTGTTTGTCTGCCTGAGTGTGCGTGTGTGCGTGCGTGTGTGCGTGCGCGTGTGCATGGGCTGTCTGAACTGATACAGAGGTGTATGTCCTTAGCTGCCACAACTGATATTGAATTAGCGCGTGTGCATATGTATGTATGTATGTGCGTGTGCGTGTGCACACATACACTAACCCTGAGTCCTGTGATCAGTTGCTCCATGAAGAGTTGGCCTTACAGTGGGTGGTGAGCACCAGCACAGTGAGAGAGGCAGCGCTGCAGCAGGCCTGGTTCTTCTTCCAGCTCATGGCAAGTCCCTACACTTCCAACAGCTGCATCAGCTCTCTCCACTCAGCAATACTCCCACTGTCCAATTTCACCCTTCTTATCCAACGTTTTCATATGGAAAGCACCGCCCTCTTCTTAATCTAGCTTCAGTTATCTTACGTGAAGAGGGGCTTTTGTGTGTTCTCTCTCACTCTTTCTTTCACTGTGTTTACTCTCTCTCTCTCTCTCTCTCTCTCTCTCTCTATTTCACTCCTGTCATAGGTGAAGAGCATGGCCCATCATCTATTTTTGTCGGCGCGGTTGGAAGTGCCGAGACGCCAGCGTTTTCCAGACCGCTTTGTGGATGACATTGCTGCTTTAGTGTGTGCTATCAGTGCAGACATAGCTAGTCGATACCACAAGGTAGAGGACGCTGGGCGACACACTCCAGCACTGAAATGTGTCTGCAGTAAAGAGCACTTGACTGGCCACTCACAATCAGTCTCTCTGTAATAGCTGTATTAAGAGTTGGTGGGGTCCATGGGAACTGAATGTTTGTTTGTGTGTATGTGTATGCGTGTGTCAGGATGTCGAGCTTGTGGAGAGATTAAACAGCAGTCTGGCCTTCTTCCTCAATGACCTTCTGTCTCTAATGGACCGAGGTTTTGTGTTCAACCTCATCCGCTCCTATTATAAACAGGTACACACACACACACACACACTTGCTGCACACATACACATAGACACGAAAGGTCAAGAGGAACTTTTTGGCAATGCCTCACTGTTTGTGTGTGTGTGTGTGTGTGTGTGCGTGCGTGCGTGCGTGCGTGCGTGCGTGTGTGTGTGCGTGTGTGTGTAAATCTGTTTGAACAGATCTCCAACAAACTCCACACAGCCCAGAACCCCTCCTCTCTGACGGCGCTGAGGATGGACTTCCTACGCATCGTCTGCAGTCACGAACATTACGTGACCCTGAACCTGCCCTGCTCCACCCTCAGTCCTCCAGCTTCACCCTCTCCATCCACCTCCTCCACCACCTCTCAGGTTCAGTCCTATAGCCTCTGTCTCCCACACTACACAGCTACACCTGCTTCTGTTTTAGTCCTGTACAGACCGGCCTCCGCACTCTCTGTATAAACATGTCTCTACACACAATGCTGACAGACCAGCTCCTGTGTGCAATGCGCATAATCAGGCAACGTGTGATTTGCCTGAACAATCTGAACTTATTGTTGGAATATAACTTTTTTTTTCACACTGTCGTCATGGCCGTGGAAGGGATTGTGCAGAACATGGGAAAATCTGCTCTTATCATTGATTGCAGTAGGTTCACAAAGTTTAGGTAAACAGCACTCCAAAAATGTCTTCGTATAGTTTCACACATTTACGTGTCGTAACATGATTAAAAAGGCCACAGGAAAAAAGAAATGTTTATCTGTGAGTTGCGCTGTGTTGGTGCTTCGCAGTCACTTTGCTTTGGGAAGAGGAAGAGACAGTACCACTATAAAGGGAGGAATGTTCATGTAATTAAGCTGTAACTACGGTGGTTTGATCTGGTGTATTTCTGGTCACAGAGATGTGGTCATTTTCGGGATCAACCATCTACCACATTACCACAGGCTTAAAGAACACAATATAAAATAACACGTTTTCATGGGAGTTCCTTCCACAAATATAGCTCACATTCCAGCCTGGTATGCAAATGTAAAGGCGGCATCTTTCTCTCTCTTTCGTTCCCTGTCTTCTCTCCAGGGCTCGGCGTTCTCGTGTCAGGTCCAGGACCAGGGCGTGGCCAGCATGTTCGAGCTCTCTGTGCCGTTCCGCCAGCAGCACTTCCTGTCTGGACTGCTCCTCTCTGAACTGTCACTCATCCTCGAACCAGACGGAGAGGGGTGAGACCCTGTCTCTGTCATGCACACACACACACACACACACACACAAACAAACAAACACGGGCATGCACACACACACGCACATGTGCAGGCACACACGCTGACACACACGTACACAGACATGAACACAAACACAAAGACGTGAACACACACACACACTCAGACACATACAGATGTTTCAATTGAGAAAGAAGTAAACAGATGTTCTCAAGTGCATTCTCAAGCTGATACTTGAGCACTAAGTTTATAAACAGATACAAACACACACGCTTTCTTCCTTTCACACTTTGACTCCTGTCTTGGCTTTCTCTCTCTCTCTGTCTCTCTCTCTCTCTCTCAGGGTGTTTTTCCTGCATAAAAAGGCCATCTGTTCCTTACACTCCTTGCTGTGTAGTCATGACTCAGACCCCCGTTACACAGACGCTCAGGTGCGTTCTCACATTGCTCAGCTTTACCTGCCACTCATCCCCGTCGTCATGGAAGCGCTGCCCCAGCTCCATGACTTCACCGGTGAGTAATCCCACACGCTTTTTCACCCTGTACACCAGAGTGTGTGTGCGCTCGTGTGTGTGCGCTCGTGTGTGTGCGCTCGTGTGTGTGCGCTCGTGTGTGTATGTGCGTGTGTGTGTGTGTGTGTGTGATCTGTCTGTTTCTGTTTGGGCTCTGACCAAACAAACAAACCAAACAAAAAACAAACACCTTACACTGTATGTCATTCTGTGCTGTTTAACTTACTCACCAAAGGTATGCTGATAATATAGACTAGCTTTTTACATCCATAATCCCTAGCATGTCTCTCTCTCTCTCTCTCTCTCTGTCTCTCTCTCTCTCTCTCTCTCTCATAGACACATCGCCCCCTCGTGTTCGTCACGCCTCTGCACTCGCAGATGATGCTGACCCAGACAACGGCACCATCAATCAGTCTGTTGCCATGGCAATAGCCGGTTCGCCATTACCTCATTCCAAGGCTAACCCGTTTACTCTGCCTACAGTGGTGAGTGACAGCACGAAATAAGCTACTTAAACTACAACAGTTACAGCTTAAAAGAGAACCAGGATTTCTGGTCAAATCAGGCAATGTAGTTCACAAAAAGAAAAACCTATTGAATGTCTTTAAAAGTGTGTGTGTGACCTTTACACATTGCTGTTTTAGTTCTTTTTTTTATTTTAAACCATGTAAAGAAGAAAAAAAGACAGAGATGTGTATTCCTCAATCATGCACTGCACATCCACTCTTCTGGAATTTTCCCTATTGACCTCCAAAATGAGGTCATAGCTTGCGGTGTCTACACCCCACCACTAGGTTTCCCAATCAGTATTGAACCTCAGTGTTGCATTACTTCTCTCAGCCACTAGTGGGCTTACCGTTTGTCCCTTCCCTGGTTTCCTGCCATTCCAGAGTATTTATAGCGGTGATATTCCACCTCTGTCCACTAGAGGGCTCATTGCTTCCGTATACTCTTCAGCGTGTATCCTGTTTGGCGGCATTAATCTTATGGACGAGACCTAGGGAAATGGGGGTCGTGTGTGTGTTCTTGCTTCTCTGGGTGTGTGAGGACATCCTTTGTGTATGTCTGAGGCAAAGTCAGCAGTTAGCAGAGCTGTGTCATGATTATATGTGGGTGTGTGCCTACTGTCTGCATAATCTGCAGAATGAACTGAAGTGTATGTATCACTCCCTCAAATGGGGCCCACCAGGCAGCAGAACCGTGTGTGTGTGTGTGTGTGTATTTGCAGTGTGTAAACTGTGTTTTTCTCATTGTCTCAGGCGGGGCGTCAGAGCAGCTCTCTGTCAGCGGAGTGCAGTAGGGCTCTGTTGGTATGCTTTCTGTGGGTGTTGAAGAATGCAGATGCCGGTTTGCTGGAGCGCTGGGTATCTGACCTGTCTGTGCTGCAGATTAACCGTCTGCTCGACCTGTTGCACCTCTGCATCTCCTGCTTCGAGTACAAGGTACCCAACAGTTCCCCTTTGGTCTGCGAGAACCCCAAATTTCTCTAAGCCATATTGTGAGAAAAAGTACTCCCCTTACTTTTCTTTGTAAACCTCAAATTAAGAAGTTCCCCAAACCAACTGATCTCTCTCTCTCTTATTGGTGTGAGGGTGAAGTGGCTGTCTGTGTTTGGAGAGGTGTTGAGGTGGCTCCCTGTAATTGGTGTGGTGGTAATTTGCTTACATCTGATTGGCTCTCAGGGGAAGAAGACTCTGGAGCGCATAAACAGCCTGACTTTTAAGAAGTCTCAAGACATGAAGGCCCGGTTAGAGGAGGCAATACTGGGCACTATCGGTGCCAGGCAAGAGATGGTTCGCCGATGCAGAGGTAGTGCTGAGGAAGTGTATGTGTGGTTTGTGTGTGTGTGAGTGATGCGTTTTTTGTTTGTTTGTTGGTTGGTTGATTTTAACAGTATTTTTTTCACTGTTTTCAGAAAGGAGTCCGTATGGCACTGCAGAGAGTGTGAGATGGAGGAAGAATGTTACTCACTGGAGACAGAACACAGACCGAGTGGACAAGTGAGTGACTGTTTTCTTTTCTCACCACTACCTTGTTCTCTTTTTATTTCTTCTCTCTCTCTCTCTTTCTCTCTCTCTTTCTCTCTCTCTCTCTCTCACTCTCTCTCTCTCACTCGCCCTCTGAGATGTACTCACCTGATATCAGTTACAGTCTTTAGAAAGTACTAGAAAATCCACTGGTCAGAAGCCCCTGCAGTTCACAATGAGGGATGCGTGAACATGCACGAATGACTTTGTGTCTGTGTAGGCGAGTCCACATGTGTGTTTAAATTTGTCTGTTTAGAGCTGACATTAGGCCCTGTCCCCTTACAGGACCAAAGCCGAGATGGAGCAAGAATCTGTAGTGGATGGCAACCTGGCAACCGAAGCCTCTTTGGTCGTTCTGGACACACTGGAGATCATCGTGAAAGTAAAGAAACAGTCCTAAATCTCACTGAACGATACATTACGAATACGTTATTGCTTCCACCCAATATTATGAAAAAGCAAGGCTACTGTCTTTTTCGTTGTAGTCATTACCGTCGAAGCTCTTGTTATATGTAGTTTATGTGTGGTATGAGTCATTTACGGTAAGAGTCTGTCTCTTTACAGACGGTCGTTCAGTCTGAGCTGAAGGAGAGCGTGTTGGGCGGCGTACTCAGGGTCCTTCTCCACAGCATGGCAGGAAACCAGAGCGCCCTCTTCCTGCAGCACTGTTTCACTACACAGAGAGCACTGGTCTTCAAGGTACGCATTCCATGCCTCAGCAGGCAAAACAGTTTACACACGTGTTTGTCTTTAGGGATTGTTTGAAAAGCTCTCAGAAGTTAGACGTTGTTTCTCGAGGAAAGTACGTTTCGAAGCGGACGCCGCGATACGCGCATTTGCGTATACAAGAGCGTTTATCTGTGAGAACTTCGAGTTTGTTTTGTTGTTTACTTTCCAGAGATGCCGTCTGCCGAGGAGGCTAATCTGTGTGTTTGTGTGTATTTATGGGTGTTTATCGGTGTGTACTTTAGAGTTGGTTGTGTTGTTTAGTTTCCAGAGATGCTGTTTGAGGAGGATACGGAGCTGTGTGCGGACCTGTGTCTGAGGTTACTGCGACACTGCAGCAGCAGCATCAGCTCGGTCCGCAGTCACGCCAGCGCCTCCCTCTACCTGCTCATGAGGCAGAACTTCGAGATCGGCAACGTAAGAATGACGCTTCACACGCCCCACGCCCCAAATCACCGTGTGGTTCCTCTGACAGAAATGTACACTCGACACCACAGACCTGAAGGCTCGTCGGCAGAATTTATAAGCGCTCAATATCATAGTTTTATGATTCTTTGGCTCTTTCTTCCCTCTTTCTGAGGTGAATATGGAGAGAGAGATATGGAGCGAGTCATTTATGTGCTAATGTGAGACTCCCTCTCTCTCTTTTTCTCTCTCTCTCTCTCCTCCCCCTCTCTCTGCTGCAGAACTTTGCTCGAGTGAAGATGCAGGTGACCATGTCCCTATCTTCTCTGGTGGGAATGTCCCAGACCTTTAATGAGGAACACCTTCGGCGCTCCCTCAAAACCATTCTCACTTACGCAGAGGAGGACCTGGAGCTCCGTGACTCTCCCTTCCCCGAACAGGTACTGCCTTCATCAGGCTCAGCCCCGTTCACTCAAACACTGAAAGGTTCGGTCAAACAAACAAGAGGAAATTAGAATACGTTGCAATTTCTCAGACAGTTTTTTTTTTTTTGTTTCGTCCTTAGGTTCAAGATCTAGTGTTCAACCTTCACATGATTCTCACAGATACAGTGAAGATGAAGGAACATCAGCAAGACCCGGAGATGCTTATAGACCTGATGTACAGGTGACTGCACACAAAGACTTCACATTACAAATACTCCATTAAACCTCCCTAAAATGCCTTCCACAAGAGAGTTTTCCCCCCCACTGGGCCTAAGACTGAGGCTTGGTCTGGTTCTCATCCTGGTTTTGTAGGATCGCAAAGGGCTACCAGAACTCTCCAGACCTGCGGTTGACGTGGCTGCAGAACATGGCGGGGAAACACTCGGAGAGAGGGAACCACGCTGAAGCTGCTCACTGCCTGGTCCACAGCGCCGCCCTGGTGGCTGAGTACCTTAACATGCTTGAGGACTGCCGATACCTGCCCATCGGCTGCGTTTCCTTCCAGGTCAGGAATCAGACTCCCTCTTTGTTTGTGCATGTTTATCTGTGTGTGTGTGTGTGTGTGTGTGATTCTCAAATGACTCACGTGCCCTCCGACTGCAGAAAATCTCGTCCAACGTCCTGGAGGAGTCGGCGGTGTCCGACGACGTCCTGTCCCCGGAGGAGGAGGGCATCTGCGCGGGGAAGTACTTCAGCGAGTCTGGTCTGGTTGGCCTCCTGGAGCAGGCGGCCGCCTCCTTCAACATGGTGAGGGCTTCTCCAAGGTTTTTACGGAGTCATTCTCGGGCAAGCTGAAGGATGAATGATGGCGTAATGAAAACCGAGTGTTGTCAGAACGTTGTTTTTCTTACTCTTGCAGGCTGCCATGTATGAAGCAATAAACGAGGTTTATAAGATCCTTTGTCCCATTCACGAAGCGAACAGAGACTTCAAGAAGCTGGCAACTGTCCACGGCAAATTACACGATGCCTTCAACAAAGTGTACAATCAGGTCCGTTCGGCTAGGAGTCTCTATCATATATTAAATATGAAGAGTATCATGTTTTATGTTACTGATGCTTGTATGTTTTTCTCTGTTTGTTTTTAATTGATATCATGTTCTCTGTTTTTCCTCCATATTCGTCTGCACTGTTTTGCAACTCCCCACACCCAACACACACACACAGAGTTCAGGATGGGAGGTAGGACTGATTTATTAGCTGTGTTTCTGGACTAATTGGTGCCATATGTCTGCGGTGTAGTTGCTCTTTAAGGTAATAAATTTCAAACTCTTTTGACATCCTTCATTTGTCTCCTTCTCTCTCTCTCTTTACTCCTCCGTGCTCTGGGCTGGCCTGGCCTGTCTGAATCTGGCGTGACCTGGTGAGTGTTACAAGGACATGACATCTTCATTACCCAACTGTGGGAACGAACGCTACACTCGCCCTCACTGACTCTCACACACTTACATAAGACCATTTCACCCAGTTCCCTCTCGGCACATCGCTCCTCTTATACTGATTCAGACTCACACGCACACACACACACACACACACATTCTGGCACACAAATGTTGTTGCCACATGTCCATCAGTGTGGTGCCTTTGGGGCAGTCTGGTGTCTGATAAAATGTGTTTCATTTGTCTGGAAATGTTTTGCGCCACTTAACTTCCTTGTGTATCTTTTTTTTCCCCCCCTTCTGCTTTTGTTCATGTACTTTCTTCACCCTCACTCTTTTCTCCCCCTGTCCCTATCTGCTCTCACTGCCTCCCTCCATCCCTCCCTCCCTCCATCTTCCCTCCCTCATCCTCCCTGCAGACTCTAGAGGATGTTTGGGACCTACTTCAGGGTGGGTTTCTATGGCTGTCGCTTCGGGGACCTAGACGAGCAGGAGTTTGTTTACAAGGAGCCGTCCATCACCAAGCTGGCTGAGATCTCCCATAGGCTGGAGGTGTGTGTCTGACTCATCGTTACCCTCATCGTCCTCACCTCTGGACGGATTTACCGATAAAGAACGTGCGATCACGGCTTTCATCAGAAATAACAAACCATTTTTTGTTGTTGTAAATGATATATAAGCGTTTTTGAAAGAAGTTATGAGGGGTGCGTATCTTAGCAACTGAGTTGGACTGACAGTCGAGTGATGATTAAATAAAGTGTTGTTTTGTGTGTAGGAGTTTTATTCTGAGAGGTTTGGAGATGATGTGGTGGAGATCATTAAAGACTCTAATCCTGTGGACAAGACCAAGCTGGATCCCAACAAGGTCAGTACTCACAGCTAAGACTCAGAGTGCAGAAGGCAGAGAATCAACTTTACTGACCAGAGATCGTATTTTAGTTTGTTTCTGAGCGTGTTTTATGTGGCAATCTCATGGATTCTTTGGTTCGTAGATCTGTATTTGGTTGAAATGAGGCTTCAGGGTGTGAGTCATGCTCCTTTTTGTGAACGTTGACCAGGCATACCTCCAGATTACCTATGTGGAGCCTTTCTTCGACACTTACGAGCTAAAAGAACGCATCACGTACTTTGACAAGAACTACAACCTGCGCACGTTCATGTACTGCACGCCTTTCACGCTGGACGGCCGCGCCCACGGAGACCTTCACGAGCAATACAAACGCAAGACCATCCTCACCACCTCTCACGCCTTCCCCTACATCAAGACACGCATTAACGTCATCCAGAAAGAAGAGGTGACTGGCCTCTTTCCTTTTCTTTTCTTTTCTTTTCTTTTCTTTTAGTTTCTTTTTCTTTTCTTTTCTTTTCTTTTCACATGTATCTGCCTGATTTAAGAGTCTGAGTTAAGCTCAAACGGCTGAATACCTCCACTCCTCAGATCATTCTGGTACCCATAGAGGTGGCCATCGAGGACATGCAGAAGAAGACCCAGGAACTGGCCTTTGCCACACACCAGGACCCTTCTGATCCCAAGATGCTCCAGATGGTCCTACAAGGTTGTGTGGGGACAACAGTCAATCAGGTAATCTCTACAAGCACCACATTCATCCCATCAAATCCAGCCAATAAACAGCCCTGTCAGACACAGGAGATCAGTGTTTGTCAAATAACAGTGTCTCAGTTCACAAAGGCATCAGAGTGAGGAAGTTTAGCCTGGAGGAGTCTTGTGAAGACTTTTTTTTTTTTTTTAGGGTCCTCTGGAGGTAGCGCAGGTCTTTCTGGCTGATATTCCTGAAGATCCCAAAGTCTTCCGCCATCATAACAAACTGCGTCTCTGCTTCAAAGACTTCACTAAAAGGTAAAGAGGGTCTGCAGCACACACACAGTCTCTCTCTCTCACACATACACACACACACAGACCAGCATGTAAATGTTAACCAATGTAATGATTCAAACCTCTAGGTGTGAGGATGCCCTCCGTAAGAACAAGTCTCTGATTGGTCCAGATCAGAGGGAGTACCATCGGGAGCTGGAGCGTAACTATACCAAGCTGAAAGAGGCCCTGAGCCCTCTGATCAACCGCAAGATTCCCCAACTCTACAGAGCACTGCCAATGCCAGCCATGCAAACACAGAGGTAACCAAACACTACACACACACACAGCACAAATAATACACAACACACACACACACACACACACACATAACACATAGCACACACACACAACACACACACACACACTCACACACTGTGTATAAGCTGTCCAGACCCAGCTGCCAAACAAAATGTATCCATGGGTTTATTATTTGAAAGTATCAGCACATTGTTTGTTGTTTTTGAGCTCTTTTTGGAGCCGGTTACATTTTTATGTTAGTGTTGGAAAGTGATCACTTCCATAATCAAATCCATGAGCTTCACCTGCCAAACGGCCTGAACACGCATGCACGCACACGCACACACACGCACACACACACACACACACACACACACACACACACATACACACACACGCACACACACACACCATCAGCACACTCAGCACATTAACCTTATTCGCTGTTGTGCTGATTCTGAGAATGAGCGACGGATATGTACTCATTGTGCATGTTTCTCACCTACAGGAATTCTCTCAGCAGATCTAGTTTTCGTCGAGTGGACTGCTGAAGAGCACTTACAATGAGAAGAAGAAGAAGAAGAAAAAGAAAAAGAAGTAGAACACGACGAAGAAAGGCAGCTCAGGACATCGTTTATTTTACGCTCTGTGATTGGTCACTTCTCTGTCTGCCACTCTTTTGCACCACGCCACCTATGCATGCACACGTAGCACGTATTCCACTCGGCCCTGTACAGCTTCCCTCTGGCCGCTCTTCTTTCTCCTCTCTCTCTCTGCCCCGGTAGATGGTCTTACCTGTTGTTTATTCAGCATGTGGGTCGTCCTTGCTGTAAACACTGTTATTTTGAAGGGTGTTGGGCATTACAGTGTTGCACACTAACTCTGTAGTTAAGACCAGGTTTTATTCTCTTTGGCTCATCTCTGAGGTCATTTTAAGGTTTTCACCCCGTCATGGGAACCCAAACACTCCCTCCTCGGGCCCGTCTGCACTTCCCTCTTTTCTGTTTGTTTTGGGTATTTGTTTGTGTTCCTGCTTTCCATCCACTCTTTTTCACTGTCCTCCCCTGTTTTCCCACTTTAGTCACCCTCTAAGCCCCTTCTGTCGCTCTCTCTCTCTCTGTCTGTCTGTCTCTCGCTCTGTCTGTGTTTCTCTCTGTCCCTTTATGTCTCCCCATCCTCCCTTCCCCCATCTGCTCTGTCTGATCTCATCTCACCCTTTTTCTGTGTGTGTGTGTGTGTGTGTGTGTGTGTGTGTGTGTATGTGTCCGTGTGTCTGTGTTTGTCTTTGTTTGAGTGTGTCACAGTAAGAACAGCAGTGAGTCAAGGCCTCTTTATGTTTGTCTCTGTGTGTGTGTGTGAAATGTTTACTGTTGAGATACTCATGACACTGTTTAATTAACCGCTGTGTTCACGCCGTGTGTCTAAGCTTTTGTTAATTTCTCTGTTACTTGTTGACCGATGGCCTCCAGTTGCAGGGCGTCAGAGTTATGCTACTATCTCACAAAATAACATTCGTCTGTTTATAGCTTGTGTAGACCTACTTATTCACTCACTGACACATAGTATGATCTTTTTAAACATAGAAAAGCTGTTTTTTCCATCTTGAACCCAAGAGGATTAGCATTAGCTTTAGGACATGAAGTCCCCCACCCAACCCAACCCCCCTTCCTAGAGTAGAAGGGGGGGGGGGTGATGGAGAAGAAGCATGTGGTTGAAAAGGGTGGGGAAAATATAGGAAGGAAAGAATCATTAACTGTGAAAAAAATTTTATACTGTAGTAGGAGAAGCACACACTAACACCTGGCTTGCACACCAACACACACACGCAAACACACACACACACACACACACACAGACGCACACATGTTTGGACTGCCCTTATGCACATAAAGTCACTTGCGTTCTTAGTGATTTACACTATAAATATTTTGTACTGTTTAGTCATGTGAAGTATGTAATAGAATGAGAGACAGTTGGAGTTACTGACTCAGACTGTGACATGTACCCCACTATCTGTGCTGTGTCAGTGCTGACTGCTTGTAACTCCAATATTCACATAATTGCTATAAATGGACTACTGTATCCACTCTTATTGCACTAGTATAATTGTAATGTGACATACAACACATAAACTACTGCTTTACCTGACTACTGTGCAAAAACAAAAAACAAAAAAAATTCTGATCTTAATACTGTATTTTCAACAACCAAAAAGTTATGTTTTTAATTTATTTGTGTATTTTGTTTCTTCTTCTTTTTTCCTTTTTTTTTACTACTTTGTATTAAACGTATTTCTTAATATTATCCTGAGTTTGTTGTCATTTTTTTATTGAGAATACTGCGAGGAACGAATCCAGGGTGCAAGGTTTCTAGTTTGAGCAGTATAATTTGAGTTGTTTGAAAGCGTTGAATATAATCTGCTATTATTTACAACCAATCTAACCTAGAGTTGAAAAACGATCGACTATAATTGTTTTTTTTTTACTTTGAAAATTTTCATCGTTAACTCATATGTATAACATACGATTTAAACACTTTGTATTGTTTGTTTATGCTTCTGCCTTATGGCTTTGCTTTGAAAGATTAAAAACGCCGGCCATATTGTTCAGATCTGTAGAACTACTGATTACATTCCAAGAGGACCCCTCACATCTTTATTTGAAACAGATGTTGTACAGCGTTAAAGCGCCCGGACTTTTTTCGGGTACTCTTCAAACGCAACCCATTGCCTATACCGATACGCCCGCGTCTACACGTGATGGTTGCCTGCCTCACTGTGGTATATCCTTATGGAGCTACGTGTTAGCGATATGTAACACGACGTGCTCTCGGAAAACACTTTTATTGACTGAAAACAATCTTTGATATGAAGCAGTGATTAATTAACTGGCGCGTACGATGTAAAAGGTCTTTAAATGTTATTACTTGACATTTTCACGCAACCTGAGTCAGGCGGAGAAGAGGGGGGTTAATGCGTTCCTGTAAGGAAAATATGACGTAATGTTCCGGGTACCACTGCCCCACAATATCAATAAAATCGTGAATGGAAAAGGATGACCGTGAGGTTAAGGCAGAACTGCACTGTTTTGCACCAAACACCACAAACAGGGCACATGCAGGTTTAAAGTAATTCCACTCCCGTTACCACGAAAACCAAATTTGCTCCCTGATCAAATAAAAAAAGTCCATTATATAACTCAGAATGGCCCTTACGGGTGTTACGTGCCGACGGTAATTGCTCAAGGTCTCTGAGCATCAAACAGAAGGATACAGCTTTCACGCTTGGCTCTAGTATGTATAATCTGTGTCTGTAATGTTTGTTTTGGGATGTGCGATGAGAATAAGGGGAAAGCTTGCTGTAATGATTACCGCTTTGCTGTTGGCTCTTTAAGAGCTGGAGGGAGGGGGGCGATTCACGATTTGGCTGCAGTGTTTTTGTCTTGCTGTCAGTGAGTCCGCTGGCCGTAGACGTCTGAGGGGACGTAAAAGGGGGAAGGTAAGAAAATCCACGCTTTTGGTATAATGTATTTAAAGTTGGAAAATATTTTCGCGGAGAGATACACTCATGTGTAAACATTCTTTTGTTGTCTCTTTTGAGATTTCTTTTTCTTTTCATCTCGTTCGTTTTTTTTGTCTTAGTTTCAAAGTAACGGGTAGCGGATTTCCATCCGTAGGTGAATATTATTTTAAGATCAGAGATTACGCCGCTTGTAATTTGTATTCTTAATCGTAATATTCTATTTTAATGTACAGCGGATTGTGGTCTGGTAAAACGTATAGGCGACTCGACCAGGAGCATCCCTTAAGAAAAGCGCTGCTCGAAGGAGCGCACACAATGCCTCGCAAAATGTACCGCATGTGTTGCCTTGAACTAATGCGTGGCTACAGATACGTCCCATTACCTAAAAGGCGAATAATTTAATTAACTTTCAATTTAGGCTTTTCAGCACATATACAAAATGACGTTTTAAAGACATAAAATGTTGACTAGCGGGCCTTTGTAGAGGCTAATGCGAGAATAAAGGCGCGCCTCATTTCAAGTTAGGCAAAGAGAAAAACATATTTCTTCGGGACAGTTCTGCACCCGAACGTATTTAAAAACGAGCTTCGTCGAGATATTTTAATCGGGTTCAAAAATTATAATACAATAGTGGCCATTATTGCTTCCAATAGGTTAGTGGTACTGTAAAGCTAATGGCGTTTAGGTAAATTCTTCATTAAGTGAAAAGCCTTGATTGCTCTGACTCCAGGGAGAGGGTGGGTCCGAGTTTTCATTACTTCCAGATGTTCATCAGATTGCTCCACTGCACTCAAATCCGTTGTTTTATCCATCCCTGGTCAGATATCACTGTGGGTAGGCTAACGGATAATCCACTTGGGTCCCATGACAGGAAGCATTATAAACTTTTTTTAGTTTAAATTTGTTAGACCATTATCTCTATAAACTTTTTTTTTTTAATCTATTGTTTTCAAGCCCTTGAACTTTTTATGCCCATGATGTTCCTTTCTTAGGAAAGTCACATAAAGACAACTTTTAGCCCTCAAAATGAGTGAATGCCCTACGAGACAGTGAGACTACGAAATGGTAAATGCATGTTGGTTTGTTTGTCCATGCCACAACCTCCTGGCGTTGTGATGTAGCCTGTGACGTAAATTGTTCCGTTAAACTATAATTTATTTGCCCTTGTCTAAAATTTCATTGTTAAATATGGTGTTGAACACAGAAAACTGACCTGCAAGTGTCACACGTCCATAAAAATAAATGTTTGTGCGACGGTGTGTGCACGTACACTCGCCGACATTCCCAGTTGGAGTTGCCCTCGTGCTCTCGTCCGTCACAGTGGGGATGGAATGTATCTGTCTCAGACCCCACATTCCCGATTACAACGTTTGGAAGAAGGGGTGCAGTATAGTCGAATTCCACACGCAGGAATGCGAGGTTATAAACCCCATTTGTACGGTGGACCACACGCTGGGCTTTTAAATGGTTTAGCACGACTAATGGAATTACTCCGAAAACTACATGAGATTGCCTTCTCTTTATTAGAATTTCTGGAATGTTCTCAGCATGGACGCCTTTGCACAATGTGATAAGCAGACAACCCTAGCAGTCGGGGAGGAAGCCTTGATTAATACCTATAAGTAAATTTTTGCCCATTCAAATGTAGATAACATAACGCTTCCAATTTGTTTATAGCAGTTTGGTTATCAGAGTGCATTAGGCAAAAGAGTCTCTGTATGATGCATCAGCTCTTTCCTGTCGCTGGACAGGAGTGACCTGTCCTTCTCATACCAGCAGACTGCTAGAACACCAGTATATGTTGGCCTTACATACCCACTGTCTTTTTCACTAACATATTCAAACAGAAGTACCCTCATTGCTCTACTGTTGTAAGCAACATTTCGCTGATATTAAATATGTTTTCATCCATTGTGTTGTGGGCCCCTCTTGAATTTGTAGGAGAGAACATGTCTCTCATGTATGTTTACTGCGCTTGTGCACACTGTTTTGCCGTTTGGAAGGTAGTTTTGAGGAAAGCTATCATCCTTACCAGAGATCCCAGTAATCCTGTTAAGACATTAATCTGAAACAAACAACTGACGTTTGTATTCACACAACTCTCAAATGTGAGGGTGTGAGCTTGTGTTTGTGTTTTTCCAGGCCATATGTGTAGCCTGAGTCACGGGGGTGTTTTACTGGCTCTTTTACTGAGTCAGTGACGGGGCACTAGAACTTCAAAAGTCAGAATTTGTCCGATAACAACGTTTTCTTGGAAAGTTGTGTCGTGTTATATTAAATGTATCACAAGATGGTTACTAGATACTGTTATCATATGACGTTTTTGGGGTAAAGAGATCAAAAGTCTGGGAACCGCACTGCTTAAGAGAAGAACAGAACATAAGCGTTGAACTTGTGATTCATGCCTCCATCATCTCTTTATCTCCATTCCCTGCCCCCACCCCCACCCCCCCAACCCTTCTCATTGTTTACATTACTGCCTTATGTGTGTGAGTGATCCACGGCCTGGAGTTCTGGCCTGTGTACTCGCTCTAAACCCCATACCACTTCGTCACCTTTCACATTCATTTGCCCCACACTGCTCTTCTGATCAGTCATGCTAACAACATTACACAGACCTCTCCACAGCTCAGAGCTCTACTCTGGCATCTGCGGCCACCTCTCTCTCTCTTTCTCTCTCTCTCTCTCTCTCTGCCCGTTGTTTCCAAAAAAACTTTTTGACTGTACTACTTTTTTTTTTTTTGGAACCTGTCACACTAAATCCTCCGCTTAAGTCCGGTTTTTCCTTATTCTTTTTTGTATTTTGGGTTTCTGTCACGCGGCCCCACCCATGTCCAGTTTCCTGTCCTGAGGTCTGCACAGTAACCAATGATGGCTCTGATTGTGTTTATTCTGCTCTTGTTCCAGTAGTAACATGAGTAGAGTGGCCCCTCCCTGAGCTGCACTCTGGCTCTGGCGCTGACTCTTTCAGCAAAATGGCGTCTTTTTCTCCATACCACTCCCTGATGTAAAAAACAGCCCTTCGTGTGTGCTCGTGTAGGCCTCAGACTGGACGTTTTCAGGAATCGGCGTGGCCTTGTTGCTCTCTGCTTTAACTTTGCGTTAGCTGGGAGTTGTGTAGGTTTGTTCGTTACCCTATAGCTTATTTTAGCAATAGCCTTCGACTAACAGGCTACCTCAGAAGCGTTTCTGTTTCCGACATTACGAAGAGAAGTATATTTTCTTCAGCTGCAACCACTTTTGTGTCTAAATTAGATTTTTCATTCCAAACTGGAGTCTGAGAAAAGAGTCCCTGATATGACCTCAGCACATTAGGACCACCAACAAAGAAGACTTTCCCAGAATCAGACATTCCCCTCCTGTGTTTTTAGTGTTTCTGTGCTGCTGAATTTCATCTAGTCATGTGTATGCATCCATATCTGCATAATATTGGTGGTGAATCACCGAACTGCTTTGTTTTGACATAAACATCAAACCTCCTTCTTGATAAAGACTTTCATCTGACTTACGACTGACAATAAATCAAATAACCCTACGCATGAGCCAGAGATACATTGCTTTTGTACAGTCGTAAAACCCATTAACCGTGAAAGTGAGAAATCTGCTTTATTTCAGGGTCAGGGAACTTCCTGATGGAGCAAGGCACCATTTCTGTCTCGATCATCGCTAATTAATTTTATCTCTGATTGCTTACATTACGATCCCAGTCTCTGAATACTTCTAATCAGCGTTGAAATGTCCACTCTGTTTACTAAATTATTTTTCTTTCCGTCTTGGGCTTGAACTAGGCCCAATCGAAACCCTGTCATGCCCTGTTGTGCTTACCTTGCAACATACTGAGAGTCTGTAAAACGCACCAGCTACCGGAATTTTCATTCACTCCCACTGAGACTCTCTTAATCTGTATGTAGTCAGGGTGTCTGTTGTGCTATGAAAATATTCTCTCTCTCTCTCTCTCTCTCTCTCTCTCGAGAAGTTTCCATTTAAAGGAGCACCTCTCCCTCAGTGCCTTTTCGCCTCCTTTCCACTCCTTCTGTTTTCGTTCCTTGCATTTCTTTTGACTTGCTCTCTCTTCCCTCAAAGTTTCTCTGTCTCCTTTTTTTCTCTCTCTCTCACTTTTATGCCATTGTGTACTTCTCTCTTTTATTTTGTTGTGTTGCTTTTTCTTTCCCCCTTTGGCTTTTTCTCCTCTAGGATTGGGAGGAAGTGACTGAGCCGTGCCTAGGTCCCCTGGGAGCAAGAACTCCCTTTCCTGTAACTCTTTCCTACCTTCAACCTGAACAATCATTTTTATTAACAGGTTCATATTCGTATCAAATAATAACAACCAACCACGTAAAGGCTGCTTGAAATACCCATATATTTCATCTGACCAGTGTATTTTTTCAAGCTATTATGTTCATAAAATATGGCATTTGATGAAGAGGTTGTCTAAATTTGTATGTGGAACCGTGTTATCACGGTTTCTATTTAAAGGCAACTTCTTTCAGTGGGAGCTAAATAAGCTGCAAGCAATGGGAACTTTCTCAGTGCGTGTTCATTTATGTGAAACAGTTTGTTCACATGCCTCGCGAAAGGAAGACAAACAATGGCGGTTTTAATAACATCCTTATATATGACATCACAGTGCAGTGACCTCACCCCCCGCTGAAACTTATTTGTGGTCTGTAGTGATCTTTTGCGTGGTCCCTCATCCATACAATATATATGCTTATATATAGATATACATTTGTAGATGTTACTGAAGTTAAGTATTGCCTTTACTTACTGGGGCTCAGAAATGTCCAGCTTTTTGCAGCTCCAGTGGTCAGAGAGTTCCAGACTAACCCAGTCATATGAGAGTCCAGGAACAGGGCATTGTGACTCTGAGGGAATGGAACTCCTCAAACAAGGGCGTAGTAATAACCATTATTGGTATTATGAGGCAATCTTTCTCTCTCTCTCTCTCTCTTTCTCTCTCTCTCTCTCTCTCTCTCTCTCTTTTCCTCTACCCCTCCCAGCTCTATATTAGAACCAGCTGTGTAGATTGGGAGTGAATGAATGGCTCTTTGTGATTTGGCTGTCATTCCTCTGTAAGGGTCTGTTTCACTCTTTCTCTCTCTAGATATTGGCATGACAAAACTGTAGAACAATGTGGCTTAATGTTCCCGACACGACAGTGTCAGTGGAATGTGTCCGCAACAACAATGAGACCGTGGATACGCATTTTCAATGATGGATTTAATCTCAGGCAGTTTTGAGAAAATAGTCAGTCATGGCAAAGACTGAGGGGGGGGGGGGGGGGGGGGGGGGCTCAAAACCAAAATGTCGTGACTAACGTTTCCACGTTGTACGCATTTTAGCCGAGCAGCCAATAAAACGTCTAAATCATCGTCTGCGGAGGGCGGAATCGGTTGTTATTGTGGAATTGTAGGTTGTTTTTGTTTTGTTGCTGATGTTCCCGGTCACCATCAGGGGTGTGTCACTTTCACTCTGGGTTTAAAGATTATGAGTCATTATCACATCATAACAGAAAACATTGGTCAGTCCCATATCGGAGACCGTTTTCCCAGGCAAGAGGGGATTAGCCAAAAAGCGTGATGTAGTGGTTACGAAATGGGTTGTGCTGTAGTTTGAGGGGACAAGTTTGGATGACATAGTGGGTTTTCTTTCTTTTTTTATTTCCTTCATAAAGAGATGTTCATCATGAGGCGTGGCATCTCTAGAATGATGTATATGCCAATGACATCATCTCTCTCATATGAGGGTTAATCCCCAAAAGAATTAGAATGACTGTTCAGAGTTAGCACTACTCATGTTTCTGTCAGATTTAAGGGTCTCGGAATGCGATTGGTTGATAAATCTGTGTTTTCCCTGCAGGGTGTGGGTGCCAGTTATAGCAGAAAGAGGGGAGAGGAGAAAAGAAAAATAGAGGAGAACCCTGAGAGAGGAGGTTGGGGAAGAGAGGCCATCCCCCCTGCAGCACAAGGAGTTGTTGGTACGATTTGGCAACAAACCTGTCTTGTAAATTACCACTGACGCAGGTTAAATTTTTGTTATAAACGTTCACACAAAGCTTTGGCAGATTTCGTGTTTGGCTGAAATAAGTCCTCGCTTTGGCAGCGTTAAGATAAAGGCCCCTAATGTCTTGTCATCGGGTCTGAAAAATTAAGTGTTTTGTTGTGTTGAGTCCATGAATTAGATTCATGTCCAACACTCCCAAGTTGACTAGACTAATCATATTGACTCATTGATCATAGCTTTTTGGAAGCTCGTTCCAAATGTGAATCAGTAATGATGGAGTTCTCTGTCATCTGCAGAGCTTTGATCTTTTAGTCTTGCAGTATCAAAGTAATGGAGCTCGGGCTTTTTTTTTTTTTTTTTTTTTTTTATCTTGACTCGTAGCACGAGTGCCTTAAGTTTGTTTTTGCAGTACAGTAAACCACAGGACATCTCAATGATGTTAAACTTCCTCTGGAGAACCTATTTTCTCCTTGATTGCTAATCTTAATAATTTGAGTTTGGGGTAGGGGGTTAATCACGAAGGCAGGCAATGCTAACTTCTGCTGGTGTGGAATGTCAAAGAAGGAGGGAAAAGAGGAAAGAGGGAGGGAGAGAGAGAGAGAGAGAGAGAGGGAGGGAGGAGACATAGGTCTGGGGTAGCACATTCCTCCTGGAGGAGGGTAGAGACTGGTTGTACTAGCGAAAAGGTCTGAAGCATGCCAAAGGAGAATGGTGGTGTGGTACCAAGGAGGGGCCTCTGTTCACTGTCATCTCAATGAAACACTGTTTATGACTGGAGACAGACACAGCGAGAGGGAGGAAGGTCAATGTCACACACATGTGCACACTCACACACACACACACACACACACACACATACAATAAAGTTCTTGCACACAAACTCCTCATGAAATTTGTTTCAGAGCAGATATTGAAATGTGTGGGGCTCTATGGGGAAAGGGCATTTTTGAGCACGAGGAGCAAAGCGTTGTGGAAAAAAAAAAAGAAAGAAAAAAAGAGTGGAGAGGAAAGAAGAAGAGACAGGAAATTAGGAGGAGAATAACAGAGTGTGTGTCCACTGGAGCGGAAGGCGAAGGGAAGATGGACAGATATGCCGTGAGAGAGAGTATTTTAAGGAAGGAGAGAGAAAAAGTGTTTGGAGTGAAGAGGACAGTTTGGGCGTTATTGCTGAGGGCTGAGATGTTTGTCGTGCTGTGTGGCTGAACTGCAGACTCTAATTATATCTCATCGAATGTCTCCCAAGTCAACACTCGCCCTCCACCCACCCAATCACTTTTTCTCACACACACACACACACACACACGCACACACACGCAACAGTATTCTCTCATGCTCAGAGTATATTTATATATTAACAAACAGTAAATGGAGCAGAACTGAAGCTTGTGTGTTGCATTAGCATCAAAGTGCTTTAATTCAATCATCCTATTTAGTGCTTTCTTTTGTCAATGTTTAATGTATGTGAGAGAGGTAGAGAGAGTGGTGGGGGTGGGGGGGTTAAGGAGAGAAGAGAGAGAAGGAATAAAGTAAGAGATAGACTAAAAAGAAAGACACATTTAGCTGACTAAAAAGGTTTACAAAATACCAAGTCAATTTAGTCAATGTTTCCTAGTGCCCTACTTTTTCTCAAAGAGGCAAGTACATAAACAGGCTCAGAGGGTCATGAGATTAGAGAGAGAGAGAGTGAGAGAAACAGGAGAGAGAGTGAGAGAGAGCGGTAACTCAAAGGCTAGAGAACAGCAGTTGCCGAACCTCGACACAGAAAAAAAATGAATTACAAATGATCTGAAATAAATGGACAATGTATTCTTTCATATGAGAGCAAAGCCTGGGCCAAACTTTTGTCCCCCGGCCCACCGTGCTGTAAACACAGGGAACAGTAAAACCCTGTAGCAATGCCAGGGAGGGGGCAGCTATCGTGTGCCCCCCCCCCCCCCCCCGTTTTCCTACATACAGTTGACCTAGAAGGTTAATCTTTAGTGAAGTCAACATTGACTCACTACTGTACTAAAAGTTGGTTTTATCTGTTTATTTATTTGTTTGTTTTTATTCTCAGCTAAGGGACAAACTTGTGCGTACGTCATTCTTATTTTGCAGGCCCAAAACAAAACTACTGAAATCTTCTTTTGAAAAACATTTGTGAGTGCTGATATGTGGAGTTCTTTTGTTTGATGTAGAATAACTGATTTAACATGGTGAATGTGCTGTAGCTTGTGTGGGTGTGTGTGTGTGTAGAGAAGGACGGGGGGGGCAGTAAAAAAGACAGTGGTCAGCTGCAATCTCCTGATCCTCAGCTGACAGAGATGAGTGGGGGAGGGAGGGGAGGAAGGGATAGAGAGAGACACACACAGAGAAAAAGAGATAGGGGGAAAATTCTGGATGAAAGAAAGAGAGAGAGACTTGGAAACTGTGTGTGTGTGTGTTTGTGTGTGTGTGAGGGAGAGAGATAGAGAGAGAGAGAGACAGACGAAGAGAGAGAGAGAGCTACTTTACAGTACTTCTCCGTATGGAGAACCTCAGCAGGCATTCACAGATGATTCCTAATATGGCTGTGAAGAGAAGCCTGGGCCTTCTCACCAGGAATGATCTGCCAGAAAACTTTCCTTTTCTCCTCTCTCTCCTCTGGGCATAAGAACCAGACACAAACACAACACGAACTGAAAGAGTCAGAGGGAAGACTCGGTGAAGCAGAGACCTTTCGCTAGTACAGACTCTTGGGTTTTTTTAAAAAGAAAAAAAAAAGAGCAAAGAGCTACAGTACTACAGTACAGTACAGAATTGAGAAGCAGGACGGACTTGGTAAGGATATGAGACTTTAGAAAACACAATAGACTGTCTTGCCCTCCCTCTCCACCTCTGACCCAGCTGGAACAGCCTCAAAGCCCACAGAGCTGGCCCTTTCCCTTGGGGGTGTGAGCTGTGTGAGTGTTCAGCTCTGTGTCTGATGGTGGGGGTGGAGAAGCGGGGGGTGTTCTCAGTAAACGCTGCCCCCTCAAGGTTCGACATCTGGCCTCAGCTGTTATGTCATTAATGGATATGTTCCTGGTCCTAATGAACTGCCAATGCGTAAACACATGATCTCTTTGTCTCTCTCTCTCTCTCTCTCTCCTTCTTGCTCTTTCTCTCTCTTTTTTCTCTGTCTCTGTCTCTCCCCCTCTCTCTTTCTCTCTCTCTCTCTCTCTCTCTATCTATCTTCCCTCTGTCTCTCTCTCTTCTTACTCACGTTCCCTCTCTCTCTCTTCCTAATCCAGGAGAGATCCGTTGGGTGTAGGTGTGACTGGGTGACTAGTGGCCCCACAGCTGGACCATGGCTCAGGTGCTGCACATGGACTCCAGCTTCCCAGGTATTTTCCCCCACCTGCCTCATTGCTGTCTTTCATTCCCACTGTCTATTTTACAGTAAGGAATCGCATTCACTCTCAATCGTGGCGTGCATAACATACTCACCCATGACATAATAAGGTCAAAGCATGTGTATGTCAGCTGTTTCATGTGTTTGCATGAGACTGTTTCACTGTGGGAGTGTCTGGTAAAGGTCTCATGGATATAGACAGGGAAGCTCTCTCACGGTTTATAACTGCCCTAAGCTCTCTTTAGAAATACTTAAGAGGGAAACTAATGCAGTAAATTCTTGAGCTGGTGGTAGCCAGTAGATAATGCTCCTCTCTGTAGTCTGATTCTGAGATTAGACTGAGATTTCCTGAAGTTTTAAACTTGATTTCCTCTCTCTTCAGGGAAGCTTAACCCCCCTGCTCCCCCCTCACTCCATGGAAAGGAACAGGAGGCGCCTTACTCAGTGGAGACCCCCTACGGTTACCGTCTGGACCTGGACTTCCTCAAGTATGTCAATGACATTGAGAAAGGAAACACCATAAAAAGGGTTCCTATCCAACGCCGCCCACGCTACGGCTCCCTGCCACGCGGATATGGCTACACGGGCTCCTGGTGGACCTCCACGGAGTCTCTGTGCTCCAACGCTAGCATGGACAGCCGACACTCGTCCTACTCCTACTGCGCTCCAGGCTATCACAGCTCTCAGAGGCCCAGCTTCAGCACAGCACGGGTGGAGAAGACCCTGTTGGACGCTCGTAGGAAGCTCGAGGAGGAGAAAGACGGAAGGCGCTTTTCCAACCTGGGCAGTATGAACAGCAGCATGGCTGGTTCCAACACGTCCATCTCCAGTGCCCACAGCTTCAACCGCACTCAGGGCGGGAGCTCCGTCACCCCGATGAGCTCCGGCCTCTCCACACCCGTCTCCCCGACGCCGGCTCACCTGCAGCACGTGCGGGAGCAGATGGCGGTGGCTTTGCGCAAGATCCGCGAGCTGGAGGAGCAGGTTAAGACCATTCCTGTGCTTCAGGTAAAGATCTCAGTCCTACAGGAGGAGAAGAGGCAGCTCAGCGTGCAGCTCAAGAGCCAGAAGTTCTTGGGCCACACCCTGGGATTCGGGCGAGGCCGTCCTCGCGGAGAGCTCTATATCGACATCCCCGAGGAGGAGGCGGGAGCGGGGACTTCTGGAACCACGAGGGTGGGAGGAGGACTCTCGCCCACGACTCCGGATGGTTCCAAGCAAGACTCGGGCTGTGAGATTGAAGACACGGTTATCGTTGGAGGAGCCAGGCCAGGCGCGCATAGGGAGGTCCGCAGCATCGGCGTGGGGCCAGAGGAGGGGGAGGAGGAGAGGGGCAGGTGTCACGTGGGCATATGGGTTCGAGAGCAGGACCTGGGGCTGCTGCCTGAGACGGAGGCTCTGAAGAATCAAGTGGGGCACCTGGAGGGTCAGCTGAAGAGGACGCTGCAGGAGTTGCAGAGCGCCCAGCAACAGGTGGAGGCAGCGCAGAAGGAGAGACAGACGCACTCTCCTCAGGCTGATCAGTCAGTCAGAGCCACTAGCCTGGGCTGGCAAGAGGAGCAGGGCCAGGCCAGGGGAGGCCTGCACACTGTTGTCAGCTTTACACAGCAGCCTCCGCCACGCCAGCAGAGAACTGTGGGAATCCAGGTGTATACGCTGGAACAGCCCACTGTAGTAGGGGTGGGCACCTTACTGCGAGCCCAGGGTTGCAGCTCCCCTACTCAGACTATCTCCACAGTTAAACTGGAGGCAGGTCACCGCGGACAAACAGAAAGCCTGAGCGCAGAAGGTACGCGTGACAGAACGGACTTTATTGTCTGTATATTATTTTTAACACGTCATAGCCACGTGCCAAAAATGATGTAGATCTGTATTGATTTTGAAGTGTAGTTTTTTTTCTTCATCTTTTTTTTTTTTTCCTGTCAGAATCACCTCGCGAGTTACCCATTGCAGTCAGCTCCAGGCAGGTGCGAGAGGTCCTGAGGAGCGAAGTGTCCACGTCAGTGCCTGTTACAAACCCTGTCATTGCCGTGGACACGGAGTGCAGTCAGGCTCCTCCACTGTGTCAGCGACTTAGAGAGGTTGAGACCAATCAACAAACAGACACTGAAACCGTCCAGGCAGTACAAGATGCAACTCAGACAGGTTTGTGAAACATCAAATAACAGAGAATAGTTACTGGTGTCACATGTCGTTTAAACCATACACATCACCACGTAAACTAATACACCCACCAGACTGACAGTTTTAACAGAGGCCGGGAGACAGTAACGTTCATGGTGTTTCTGTTTGTTTGTCTTACATAGCCTCTCCACAGACGACTCTACGATCAATCATGAAACGCAAGGCAGATGGGGAGCCTGCTTCTCCTACCACTAAGAAGAATCTGCAGTTTATTGGAGTCAATGGAGGGTATGTAGGCATTTGTCTGTGGGTGTATGAATATGCTACCATGTACAGTGTAGTTCAAAGTAGCTTTAAAGGTCATTGATGTATTTTTTTATGTCACGTTGCTGTACATGTGTATTGTTGGCATTATAATTCTGTTGAAGTAAATATCAAAACGAAAACGAATGTGCCCTGCAGATATGAGTCAACATCGTCTGAGGACAGCAGTAGCGAGAGTTCAGAGGATGAAAGCGACGCAAGTGAATATCATGAGGCCACGGAGAAACTGCCAGAATCTATAACTCAACCACTTCAGACAGCGTCTGCCAGCCCCGTTGTTCCTGTCTCTGAAACAGACAAATCCGCAGAGACAGCAGCTACCACACAGAGCACAGAAACTGACCAGCATAACACTGCCCAACCACCAGCCAATGATATTCCAGCTCAGAGGAATACCAGCCAATCCACAGACACGGATACACTGACGGAGCAAGTGGTTACCCAATCACCAGCCACTGGCACAAATGTGCAGCATTCTGTTAGCCAGGAATCAACCACTGTCGCAACGTCTGAAGTGATTACCAGCCAATCAGCAGACAATGTCCCTCAGCAACATACCTCCCAAAGCAGTGCCACTTCACCTGAACAAAGCACCGTCCTGTTGTCTGTCACCAATGCAGTCTCTGAGCAGACAATGGTCCAATCAGAAGACACTGACTCCAGTACTCAACAGATACCAGAACCAAAGCAGGATGAAACACAATCAGAAACCATAGACTCCACCCCTCAGCAGGACAACAGTCAGTCGCAAGCCATTGACCTCACTCCCCATCAGGAAGGTGTCCAATCACCAGCTGCCACTGTTGGCTCCCAACAAGATACACTCAAATCTCCAGCTACTGACCCAGCACATGGAAACTCAAGCCCTGTGCCAGCAACCAGTCAGGAAAGCAGGTGTGATGGCGAAGTCTTATGCACTATAACTCATAATTAAAACATGTGATACCTGAAAACATATGTTAAATGTGAGGTCCGTGAGTTTAATAGACTTAACGTGAAATATTCTCTCTTCCTTTTTAGACTGGAGCTGAGTGACACCTTTGTATCAGCTCTACATACTTTACAGAAAGCCCTCACTGAACCAAATGGATTCAGCCATCAAGAAGCAGTATGTTCACACTGACTGAAATTCCTCTCAGCTCTTTGCCAGTTAACACTAGCCAGATAAACACTATTAATTTAGCCCTCCACATGACTGCAAATATGTGTATATTTCTATGTGTATAATTAGGACTTTCTATTTTTGCTGTTCTCAGACAGCAGAAATTTAGTCCTGACAAGTCTTAATTCACTTCCAGTAATAACCTTAAATAGCTCTTTCCTAAAGACCGGTGTGTGTGTGTGTGTGTGTGTGTGTTTGTGTGTGTGTGTGTGTGTGTGTGTGTGTGTGTATGCCCGTAGAGGACAGCTTACACCACAGTGTTGCAGGAGTGGCTGCGTGTTTCGTGTCATAAGGCAGCGGACACAGCTGTGGTCAGGGCCTACATGGACACCTTCTCCTCCATCTCTCCCCGACTGCTGGAGTTTGTCATCAACATGGCTGATGGAAATGGCAACACAGCACTGCACTACACTGTCTCTCACTCCAACTTCCCTGTGGTGAAATTACTTTTGGACACAGGTCAGTAAGCATGAATCTGAGTGCGTGCATGCGCGCGCGCGCGTGTCTGTGTGTGTGTGTGTACATTTACCTCATATAGTGTGCTCTAAAGGCATTATTATTTGTAACGTCATATCTCTTGCTGTATGCTTATTTCTGCACACAGGTATATGTGAATGAGCACGCGTGTGCAAATGTGTGCTTTCAATAAAGAGAAACATCTCTTGCATTAAAGAAATGTCCATGTGACAAAAATATGTCTCCGCCCACGCAGGTCTGTGTAATGCCGACAAGCAGAACAAGGCAGGCTACACGGCCATCATGCTGACAGCCCTGGCTGCCTTCCACTCTGACAGTGACCTTCAGACAGTCCTGCAGCTGCTGCGCACTGGAGACGTTAACGCCAGAGCCAGCCAGGTGCGCCCTCTGCTGGTCGGCACACTTCACTCCAGTCCATCTGCAACAGTTCAAAGAGCAGCCGAGATATTTCTGTAACTCTTCCCTAAAGAGAGTGGACCTTAACACTGCGGTGCTAGTCAGGGAGTTGGGTCTTGACTCTTGGCTGTTTTTTGTGTTTGTTTCTATGTTTGGTGCTGTAGGCGGGACAGACAGCGCTGATGCTGGCTGTCAGTCACGGCAGAGGGGACATGGTCAAGGCGTTGCTCTCCTGCGGGGCGCAAGTCAATATCCGTGACGACGACGGATCCACGGCGCTCATGTGTGCGTGCGAGCACGGGCACGTGGATATTGTACGCCAGCTGCTGTCTGTGCCAGGCTGCGACGCCACACTCACCGATAACGTGAGTCACGAACACAAGTCATCTCTGCATTTATTAGAACTTGATGTAATAGAATGATAGAGTGATATTTTATCATGTGTAATTTTTTATGGATTTTGTCTTACAGATTTGTAATGAATGAAAATGTTGGTTTGTTTTTCTTCTCTTTTTTACTTCTTTGCTATCCCTTTTTATCCACTTTATGGCTGTGTTTTCCAGGATGGCAGCACTGCCCTGTCCATTGCACTGGAGGCCAGTCAGAATGATATTGCTGTGCTTCTGTATGCTCACCTCAATTTCGCCAAGCCACCCTCCCCTGTGAGTGACATCCCCCCACCAACACACACACACACAAACACACACACACATATACATATGCACACACACACACACACACACACACACACACACACACACACAAACACACGCACACACACACACACACAAACACACACACACACACACATATGCACGCACGCGCACACATACACACACACACACACACAGAAAACATACAGGAGTCATGGCTATAGTCCGGAGACTGGCTACCACCAAAACACATACTAACAGTCGGTTAATGATCATGCTGCTCCACAT
Organism: Chanos chanos; assembly: GCF_902362185.1. Taxonomy (NCBI): domain Eukaryota; kingdom Metazoa; phylum Chordata; class Actinopteri; order Gonorynchiformes; family Chanidae; genus Chanos; species Chanos chanos. The sequence continues at coordinate 17,805,668 of NC_044507.1, forward strand.
TTGACTAGTTTCCCTGTTTTGTTTAATTTTGTTTCACTTTTCCAGGTTTCACCAAAGTCTCCAATTTTGGGATCTTCACCACCTTCCAGTGAAATGAAATAACAACAGCACAAAACAGATATTTGGGGTTTCATCTAATGTTACACGCCAGTTCCTCATCCGTTCCACTGCCACAAGTGTTCAATGTACGTGTGTGTGTATGTGTTTAATAGTATGTGCGTGTCTGTTTGTGTGCACACAGGAACAGTTCTGTATCATATATGTTCACACTGCGGGAAAATTAGCACTTCTCACAAAACACATGTATCTTTTTAAACCGAGTTAGAGTTATGTTTTTGAGTGACAGTCTCATAATTCTTCCTTTAAATCAGTCATAGTTTTTTGTTTTGAATGATGTTGATACGAATTGTTTCACATTTTAAGCTCAAACATAATAGGGTATGATGTCTATGTTGAACAAATCTACTCTGAAATTTCTCTCAGCAATACTCTAATTTCACTTCCATTCCAGTCGATATGATTTTGAGTGAGACACTATGTTATATAATTAGCATGAGATCAGTGATTTTTCTATGATGTACTCCATTCATGCTTCTAAAATCTAAACAATTTCTTCACTCCTAGTAAGCAATATACCACATACCACTTAAAAGATGCAATTACAATTACAGCAACACAGCCACTGACTGTAAAGGTTGTGTGTGTGTGTGTGTGTGTGTGTGTGTGTGTGTGTGTGTGTGTGTGTGTGTGTGTGTGTGTGGTACAAAGAACAGATACAATATTCTGTGCTCTTTTAAATTTGGACTATTAAAACTGACACATAAAGAGCACAGTCCATTCCACTGAAGGGTCACATGACCACTGGTGCTGGTGTTTTCCTGATTTTTGGTGCCACATGGGAACTGATATGGGGGTGGATACATGTAAATGCACAACATAGTGATACTGTTTGATAAATTAGATTTTTTTTCCCACAAAGTTTTTAATTGTCACTCCATCATTTTGAAAAGCCTAGATGCGCCCTGTTACAAAGATTACTCATTTTTCAGCAGATTTTTAACTTACAGCTAACTTTTTGGTAGGCTACATGTTAGCACATACAGCAGGGTAACAGTTTTAATAGATTAATATTAGGGTACATGTTTCTCACGGTGGTTTTTGGATAATATAAACAAGTATATCGTGTCACCTTGACAGACTTTTAAAAAAAAATCTGTCCTTCATTGTACATTGTAATGTCAGATATATAGTTTCAGTGTACTTACCCACTATTGGATTTATAACCTAAACTAGTTTGCTTGAAGGCACTGCTGTTTTGCTGAACTTAGACAAAAAATAAAATTGAACTAATATGAAATATTTAAAGGCTAATGGCCTTCGACAAACTTGGTGAACAAGCTGAAATTTTCAGAAATGCCATCGAATTTTGATTCTAACCATGAGAAACACCAATGAATTTGAGTCATAGTTTGAAATTGTCACTGCATAAAGTGGATTGTTTAATATTGCAACCACTTAACCACTGAAGGCTTTATGAGGTACTATATTTTTTACAGAGAGAATGGAAACTGTCTTCTATGAGGGTTATGTGGACAGATGTTTCTGAGTAGATGGATCTGCTGTGTTGAGAAGGTTTTAATGTTGGTACTGATGCTAATTTGCTGTGTATTCGACAGCGTTGCACAGTACTCCCTGTTTAATGGTTCTTTTTGTGGATTTGCTGGAAAGTGAGAGAAAGGCTCAAAGCTATATATGAAGAATGTGCTATATAAGATGTTTTCCAAATTGATAATAATATATGTCATCTCCAAAGTTTTACTACACCATTTTTAACACTGATATAGCAAAATGTGTCTCTTGGAAGTTTGACTTTTTTAAAAACAAGGATTTTGTTGAGGTTTAAAAAAAGAAAAGATTTTCTCATTTTCCTAATCTTTTTTAGTATATCTTTATAATACCAAATTTGGAGCTAATTTGGTTTTATGATCTTTTATATTTGTTTTATTTAACTCTCTTTTGTATCTTTATATTTGTAATATCTGTTCACATCTATATATATAAATATATATATCTTAGGGCACGTTTGCCTGCTTGTTTTATTATTGTTATTTTTATTATTATTTACCCTTATGTAAAATGGTCACTTTGTAATGTTTTGTCTCCCTTTGTTTTGGAGAAATAAACTTTGACCTTAATCGGTTGGCGTCTACTTTTGTCTCTGTAGAAAAAATGAATAGGTTACTGCAAATAATTTGATGAATTTCCCTCTTTGAATTTCACAATTATTTGGTTAAGTCATGAATGACCAAACATAAAACTTATAGTAAGCAGGCTCTATAAACACAGGTGAATTATATGTGCGTCCAGTAGAGGGCGCAATAAGACCAATGATGTGTCTACGCGCAGACTGCCTCGAATTGAAGTTATGCATGAGACATCCGGGTGAGTCGCTTAGACATAATTTGATCTAAAGGACAGCAGTAGGCAATCAAACTGTGAGAGCAGCTTATAACAATTAAATGTTTAACTTAAACTCCCTAGTACTGGTTCAAATGCATTTGGAATGAGCGTATTTTAAAGTGCTCATAAACCATTGCTTAAACGCTTACACCATACTTTGATGGTTAATTGTTAATTGTCATCTTATTACACTATTTGAGAAAGTTAGTTGTAATACCAGTAACACACTTCATAATGATACTCTCTGGGTATGCTGCTTCGTCATAGTTTGCTTTTGTGCTTGTCGCATTTTAGAGAAGGGATGTAGATGGGTTTTTCAGGAATGTAGTGCCATGGTAAATTCGTCGTAATCAAGATGTATACCACCCCTTTGTGTTGCCATGGGTGGAACTATCAAGATGAAACAGACGTGTGGTTCCAGTAGATAAGCGATGAAATTTTCCAGAGTGTCCACCGTCTGGCTTTCAGCAACACATTATAACATATTCAATAAACAATAAACACAATTAGTAAAAAGAAAAAAGGCTACGCCGTAATACAATAAGCCGCGTAACTTGTGGTAAGGCTAATTTTACACCCACTTGTATGTTTTTGAACATACGCAGTGTATATTCGGGTTAAGGTTGTAGCTGAGAGGACAAGAAAAAGAAGGTGTATAATAAGTTACAGCTGAATTGTACTTTCACCAGGATACGCTACTTAAAAAAAGCTTAGATAGATCCACTTTTATTAAGAGCATAGTGTCAGTACACTGGCACGGGTGATTACATATTGGAAGCGTATTTCTGGGACAACCAGTGACGTTGCGCTTAGAATTTGGCAAAATTCCCGTTTTAGCCGTGATTAGGGGCTGTGGTTTTGCTCTCACATAGGCGGAGAAATCAGAAATCTACAAGCCAAAAGACTGTATGTGAACGACAAAAAAGCTGATTCATTTTAGTCACGAAAATGAGAAAACATTTAGGTTTACATAACTTCCCTAAAATGTTTCTAGACAGCGTAGTCAGACCGTACGTAATTATATGATATAGCTATCTGTGGAAAATCATCAATCGCCACATTAACTTACAAAACTCGTCTTTTGGGGTGTGTGTGTGTGTGTGTGTATGTGTGTGTTAATCGTTTTATTTCACTAAGATGGTACTGTAGCCTACATCGTTTTCCCATTTTTACTGATTTCATACTATATTGGATGATCCTTTTAAATGTGTAGGATAATTTGTCGTTCTGTTTCACCCACCACCACTTACCGGAAGTTAGAAAGACCAATAAAGCACCTGTGGAGGCGGAGTTTACATGCAGCAGCATCATCTCTTTGTGTTCCACACAATACCCTTTCCCAAGATAAAAGGCTGGAACAAAACTATGGTTTTGTTGTGGTTGGAGCTACATTCAAAACACAATGAGTCTCTCCGCGAAAGACAAAGCTAATGTGAAGACTTTCTTCGCCAAGGCTGCCCCCAAGGCAGCAGATATTGGCACTGAAGCCCTGTCTAGGTATGCATTTTTGTTTCTGGAGTTACCCGCGCTGGCAAAATCGTTGATTGTGTATTGGAATCAAGAACGCAAATTTAGTATAACGGAGATCATGGTGGTTGTTAAGTTATATGTAACTGTCGCCTAAACACAATACGTAGAACACAATAATAATCATGTTATTTTCATGCTTTCACCTTCAATTTTTTAGGACACTGACTGTTTACCCTCAGACGAAAACTTACTTCTCCCACTGGAAAGATCTGAGCCCCGGTTCTGCTCCAGTGAGGAAACATGGGTTGACTGTGATGGAAGGCGTTCTCAGTGCCGTGGAGAAAATGGATGATCTCGCTGAGACCCTTCTTCCACTCAGTGAGCTGCACGCCTTCATTCTGCGAGTGGATCCTGCCAACTTTAAAGTAATTTTCAGCACATATGTCATCATTTATTATTTCTACTATTTAATCCTTTATGGTGATTCTTTATTCTTTAATTTTAGTATAAAACTGTTTACTGGTACTTCTCCAACAAGTAAAAACCACTTACAAGACACGATGCAACAGAAATCCCTTGTTAATTCAGTTAATATGCGCTTTATTCTTCTTTGACAGATCTTTTCCCATAACCTCCTGGTGGCACTGGCGATGTTGTTTCCAGATGACTTCACACCCGAGGTCCACGTTGCAGTGGACAAGTTCCTCACCCAAGTCAATCTCGCCCTGTCTGAAAAGTACCGCTAAAACGCGAAGCCACACCTCGGTCTCGGCTCTGATCGATTCGATAGACGATTTCAAATGTAATGACAATTACACTATTAAATATACACTGATGAAAAACTGATTCTCATAAGTGTGTTTTTATGTCTCAGCCATAAAGTATTCTCTATGTTAATGTATAAAATGCATCATATGGAACCTTGTTATTACATGATCATACAAAAGACCGACTAGTCACATGCAAGACGGTATATGACATAATTACTCTGCACATCAGCGCTGAGCGGTAACATGAAGGCAGGATAGGCTTGGTGAACTGTAAGGTCCGGACTAGGGATGTCCCGATCAAGTTTTTTTTTGCCCCGATCCCGATCCGAGTCATTTATTATTAAGGATCTGCCGATACCTAGTCCCGATCCGATACTTGTATTTTCCTTGGTAATACAGTTGCACAGTGCACATTTCAAGTACATAAAAATTGTTAAAAAATAACTAAATAAACCCTCTTGTAAAGCTCTGGTAGAGCAGTGTCTGAAATGTAGTGTCCAGAGGGTAAGGCGTACTGTGTGAGTTATACCTGGAAATATATGTAAGTGTTCAATTTTATTTAGTCGTACAGTAATTCAAGTGGTTAAGTTGTCTAACTGTCAGTTATGTTGATACTTTTTCTGAAGCCTCATTTTTGTATGCTATCGTTATCAATCCTTAGCGTTAGTTAAGCGACTGTATTGCTCTCTGTAGTCGTTAGTTTAGGCTAGCTCGCATACATCACATACAGTTAAAGCGTTAGGTGTTTTAGTTTTGAAATGATCACTTGGTTGTTATTAGTAGCCTTGAGGATTAATGTCGTCGGAGTAGGCTGACCTAAAAAACGTTCAAATTTAAAAGTTAAAAGAAAACCTTTTCGCCTCAATTTGCTGAATTTGAACGGACCTCTGTATTCGCTATCACATGGGCTGGTCATCCAAAGCGATTGATTCAATTACACTCTCGGTAATCTTTTTGGCCTTGTCGCTGTCTCGAGGAAATTTCTCCCTGCTTTTAAACGTATCTCCTCCAATGTGTGTTGCTTCGGAGCAGCCTTTGCCTGTGTTACCTGAGTGAACTCACTGTATTCCGTTGAGTGTTTATTTTTCAGGTGCCGTACTAAAGCAGTAGTAGTCTATTGAACGCAGCTCTGTGTCACTACCGCCTCGCTAAGTGCTCGAACTGCAAACTTTACAAGTGGCTGTTGGACTGCTTTCCTTTCCCAATTTAAAACATGTCCACACTGCAGACATTGTAGCTGCGTCCTGCCACAAATCATGCTCTCAGTTTAGGACACCTTTATGACAGCTGACATAAAACAAAGGATCGGGCTTAGGGTCGTGCTCAGTAAAGCCGATACCGATCAGTTAAAAAATTCCTTGATCGGCCCGATACCGATCTTTGAGATCGGATCGGGACATCCCTAGTCCGGACCTTTTACACTGACACGGGTATTATAATATTAGGCAAAAGGGTCTTAAAAGAGTTCCGATAAGTTGGAGGAGAGGTGCCAAAATCCAGTCCTGGGGGCAAAATCCAGCCCTCCTAATTAGAGGCTGATTTTAGCTAAAAACAGTTGAGTATACAGCCAATGACAGACCACGTGTAGCTGGTTGCAAAGAAAAGCAGCAGGCTTTTGGCCCTCCACGACGGGACTGGGCACCTCTTACCTATGTATGACTTATAATCATAATCAGGAAGTAGCCTGCAGTTAATGTTTCCCATATTCCAGGATTTGATTATATTAAGGTGCAGGAAAAGCCAGAAAGTGCAGCGATGAGTGTAGGAGCTATTGAGGCGATAGTACTCTACAATAGCCTAATCGAAAGTATGTGAAACATATATTTAAGTCAAATAAATAAATTTAAATTCAAATAAATAAATATAAATTGCGCCTTCGTAGGGTATACCGTGTTTGCTGGGTGTCATTTAATTTTTTGGCATTAGAAATACGAGCCTTCAGAGTTAAAGATATTTAAAAGAGCTTATCTTTATGTTCAGAAGGCGCATCCTAATTGCGCAATATGTGTCCCCCTGAAATACCTAAGAACAGACATATAAAACATATTAATCTAAAACATATTAAAACATCGCACTTCATTTGTATGTACCTTATGCAATGTTATGGTGAGAGGTGTCAGGGAAAAAGTTTTCCTTTGCGAGGTTACATTTCAGTCAAATCCAGTGACACACTGACAGGAAATTTGTCCACTGGAACGTGTACTTGGGAAGTGAACCCTTCAGGAGACATCAAGCCTTAATCCTCGTGGGTGAATATTATGAAATCTATATTCACAGGAATGGGGAAAGTTGTGGGGGGTTTTGGTGTTTCGTATTTACTTTGCTCTTTTATGTCAAAGTCAACAGCACTGAAATAGACGCAAACTCAGTACAGTCTGTAATCATAACACTAGGACGCCGAGGATAAAAAAGCGTTCCAATTCATTTCGTCGAACTCTCTTACATATTCAGTTAACAATAGTACAGAGAGCTCATCTGGACCACTTCCATCCAGCCATCCTAACACTGCAGAAATTCATCGAAAAGTTTGGCACAGAGGATTACTAGACGTTTACATTTACATTTATATGCAAAACAAGGAAAAGCCTATAACACGACAAGTATTGTCAGTATATACACCTCAACTTCTGGATGTCATTCAGTCGCAAGAATATACAGTCTGTGACTACTTACAATGTGTTTCAAATGTAAAATGAATTTAGAATAAAATTAATCTCAGTATTACAATTGCTTGAATTCTCACTTTTTTCTCATTGTTTTCGGCAGTAGACGGTGTGGAGGCGGTGTGTCAGTGAGTTGTTGTCCTGGACATTGTTTTGGAGTTTACCTCGGCAAGATTGCTCCCTTATCTGGTTGACCGTCATGCGGCAGTGACAACGCACTTCATCAGTGTAGGCTATACTTGCAATGCATTGTGTTGAACTTACGCTTCATTGTCTATTTGAAGCGTAACCGCTCGAGCTCCACATTTCTTCCACAATCAAGGTATAGACATTTATTCTCTCTGCTTCTTAAATATATTTTTAAATGAAGCAATGCCTATCATTCGTTTTAATAGAGTCTTATGACGAGGCAATTCACTGATGTTATTTTTCATCCATTCCTTCATTAATTCATTCATTTTCTAAGCCGCTTATCCTAATTAGGGTGCTAGAGCCCATCCCAGCGGTGACTGGGCGACAGGCGGGGAAACACCTTAGACAGGTCGCCAGTCAATCGCAGTGATGTTATTTTTCAAAATAGACCTATAATAAAAATGTGCATGTACAAACTATCTCATATATTTCCTCTTATAGTATTTTTGCGTTAGTTTTATTATCATTGTGGTTGATCATGTTGTTACGGTAGTGGTGGTTGTTGAGGTGGTATTTGTGTCAGATTTTCCTTTGGGTAATATTAAATGGTATTTCAGGTTAGCCAAAGAAAAGAACATTGAAGTTTTAGCTTTGGAGATCGGCATACTACGACAGGTCTGGACCACTCGTAATTTTTTTCGTACCTGATATAAAGTTCTAAATACGAGAAAATTTGTCAATGCGACAAAGTCTCTGAGATCGCTATCTGTTCCAATGAGTGGGAAATTTTTAGCGGAGCTGTCCAGTGCTGAATTTAAACTTCTTGTACATTGGACTGTCCGGATGTGTGTAAACAGTTACCAGAGAATTTCAGTGTAGGGATATTTTTTCGTTTGTTGGAGAACGCGTGGTACAGACATCTATCATTTTAATGTACACCTGAAACCGCTTACGATCATGCTTGATGCGAGAAACACCCAAGCATCTGTTTATCCTACCAGTGAGACAGAGGTGGGTGGTAACGCATTACGTTTACTCCGTTACATGTAGCCTACTTAAGTAACTTTTTCCAATAAATTGTACTTTTAGGAGTAGTTTTAATGCGCAATACTTTTCGCTCTTACTCGAGTACATTTACGATTTGAAAAATGTACTTATACTTCGTTATATTGGACGACACACAACTCCATGAGACGGAGAAGAGTGTTACTACAGCGCTCGTTTCAGCAACGAAGAAGAAATTTCGGAGATTTCGGACGTTGTACCAAACTTTCAGTAAGCGCTGTACCTGCATCCTCTGGTCTCTGTCTCTTGTGACGGAGTAATACTTTTACTTGTGTACAGTTTTTGGTTACTCTATCCACCTCTGCAGTGAGAACAAGCTCCGTGGAGCGTGACGTGGCTTGTTTACAAGAGGCTTTAAGTGATCATTTCCCCTGATATATTTCTTTATCAATGGATCTTGTGTTATTTACTGTGCCATGTTTAGCCTTTATGTTCAGTTAAATCCCGGTCTTTTCTTGTACCTCTTCTTCGGGTGGTGACCTCTGACTGCAACTTACCTTACCTACTTGAACGTGGACTTCAGTAAGGAGAGGGATACAAGGGACCGTGGCAGCTCGTTTCACAATTAATAAAATGCTTTCCTCTCATGAGGTGAATGGCAGTAATATGGACTGTCCTCCACTATGTTGGCTCCGTCTCTTCTCAATTCTGCCCCTCTTCATTGAGGCAAAATAGTCAAGTCCTGTGCGTTCTCTTACTACGATTGTCTGACATCGTTGATTTGCTGTAGAAGGAATGGTTGTCCATCTGAACCTGTTTACGGTTTTCAGGGTGTGTGGATTCCTTTAAATGCATTGATATAATTCATTTTCATTGTGTTCGTAACTTGTTGAAGTGATGACGATGGATTAAAGAGGAATCGAAACATTCCTCTGATTTGACGATCGATTGCTGGTTTATCGATTGGTGTTTTGTTTTGTCAAGGAGAGGAGACGGAGTAAACAACAAAGCACGTAGAGTTCACTCATAAAACACTGGCCTGCAAGGGCGTTTGGGAAACACATATTGAGGTCACTCTCTTCTGCGAAACACATGTTGAGATGGATACTAGAGGCACATGAAAAATGACGTCTTGCTCGATATTGTAAAAATGTACTTTCAGTTTAACTTCATTTAATAATCTAATTTGTGAGGACACATGGAATATGTGTCAGTAGCCCCGATCACTCTTATTATAGAACGGCTCCGTCCCTCACTCCAAATAATTTGCGTTAATGACGCACATGAGACGGCTCAAATAATCTGTGGATGCTTTGTATAAAGTGTTCACAAACTCATATATAAGTTAAACCAACAACCATATGAATTACAAGATAAACCATCAATCTGTACCTTGAGATAAGCAACGTGGCGCACGCGCACGTGTATGTCTGTGTGTGTGTGTGTGTGTGTATGTGTGTGTGTGCGTGGGGGGGGGGGGGGGGGTCAGGGGGGGTTTAGGATTAAAATATGATCTTAAATCTTGAATATAACTTTGGGAAGTCATTCCTTAAAAAAGATCGCTTCCAACTTGCAGTAGAAAGCGCAATATTTTAAAACTGCCCACCTTGTTGCATTTGTCACGTGGGCGCGAATTTCGTATTGAATGAATCTCTTGCGTAAAGCTGTTGAGTGATTGGTGACCTCTGTTACATCCAGCTTTCTGTTATGATGCTACTCCACTGTGGAGCAAAGAAAAACAGCAACAATAAACCAATCTTCTTATTATTTATGTTTTAATAGTCACTTAATTGGCATAGATGGGTCTACAAATTTAGTCATTAATTACATTATAAAAGTAATATAGTTAATTGTACATCAATATTATCGTTGTTACTTGATCGTTTGTCAATCAGTTCAATCATCTTTTTCTCATTTTTCCACAAAAGAGAGAAAAGGCATGCAAAGCTATCAGTGCGAGGCATATTAAAGTATTGCATGGCTGGTAATGGAAGAATGCTTTTTAATTTGCTTACTTTGATGTTTATAAACATTTTGCAAATAAATACTATAACACAATCTTGCATGTCTGTCCTTTAATCTTATGGAGTGGTCTTCTAATGGTACTGCCTGCCAAGGGCAGAAATAACCACGTCCAGAAATTTCTGCCACGCCGCTTGGATGTCTGCGGTGAAGGCGCGGCCGAGGTGGGAAGCCACTGCAATGGTGAGACAGTCACCGAAGAGCTGTGAAAACAGTAAAGCCAGTGTGAATAACAACTAGGTTGCATTCGATTGTTTTCGTTGATTGTAATAACACACAGTAATACGTGGGCGTACCAGAATATCTATTTTTAGATGCGAAGCACCTCCTGAACCTCATTTGTAACTCACTCACTCATGTTTCCGGGGAGAGGTAGACGTTAGGGGTGTGGGGTAGGGGTTGCCCCCTCTCCAAAAATTAGAACTAGCCGAAACAATCCCATTCCGCCCAATAAAATGTTGTTAATGAAAAATATGTGCTATTGGAACAATTTACATTTTTGTTATTGTTGTTATTATCATTACTATCCTCATTATTCCTATTTTTCTATCTTTTTGTATTGTCCATGGGGTATCACTAAGGAGGGAGCTGACGCTAAGATACCTTGTGAAGTAGCACCAAGAGAGATGCGACTAAGACTTATCAATTTAATTTTTCCCAAAACGACAGCTTATGCAAACATTCACTTCTGTTTTTACATCAATAGGCTAAAAACGACATGAAAAAATATCCAGCTGAAAATGAGCCAAGATCTGTCACCACTCACCAGCGCCACCTCAACACCAGGAAAAATGCATGCATCAACTTAAAACAAAGCACAGCGAGGAAACGAGTGGTGCTTCTCAGCCATGACACTGTTTGTGATGAACTTTAACCTTACTCTTGTTCTGTGCTCAAGTTCGTACCCTGAAATTGTCCGGATCCACGTGAAGCTTCTCAGAATGCAGCACGCTGAGCGTAGCATATGTTCTCTTGATGTCATCCATGTTCTGCACAGCCAAACCTAGACTATTCAAAACCACTTTTCCATGTGCTGCCACCTTTGCGTTATTCATGATGGACGCAGGGTCACTAAGCTTTCCAAAGGAGCCAAAGTACCGCAGAGTCCAAGGGTAGACAATAAGGCACCTAATGAAACCACAGAAAACACAAGTTCATTTGAGTAGGCCTGTCCAGGTAAAAGAGAAATGGAAAAAGAAAAAAGAGAGGGGGTTAATTGCGTAAATTAATTAGTAAATATCTGTCGTTCTCTCTGCAAACCAGAGATATACATAATATATCAGACCTGGCCAGAGCCCGCCGCCCGACCGCATCCTTATTAATTTTACTCCAGATGGCCTGAATGGCCTTGCGTTCGGAGTCTGTCCATTGGACCATGCCGACTTTCTATCAGGTAGTTTTGTTCCGATGCTCTGAGTGTTGCTGGTAGCTCTGGGTCACTTTTATTTATATAAACCCCCGCCCAGTTGCTACGAAGTAAACGAATCATATTTCAGAGCCACTGACCACTGGTGGGAAGCAGTCCAAATCTTATGAAATTATGACGTTATTTACAGTGTCAAACTGTCGTCCTGAGCCATGGCCTTATCTCTCAGCACCAGGCTATGGAGTACGGAGGAAAGATTAATCAGACAAAATTTACTGATCAAAAAAAAATTGACTGAAGTTAAAATAGACCTTGCTGACATGAAGCACAAAGCCAATTTTATGGAAGAGTCAAATGGACTGAATTTATGATTGAGATGTGTGCCTTGGGTACACGATAGCTTATGTTATGGGACTATAGACTCTCTCGCATCTGTCTGTAGTTCATTCTCTTACTTTCCTTTAACATTTCTTGCAGTTGTATCTGATCTAACTTAGCGTACAGATAGCTCCTTAATAGCCACATGCTTAGTTTGTATTCTGCCTATCCTGGAAGTCGCTTTGGATAAAAGTATCCTCTAAATGAACGAATATAAATGAGAATGTAATATATTATGAAGGTAGACTGGAGAATTTGTGTTGAAAAAGATACATTCTGGACACATACATTCTTTATTAACTACACTGCTCTTATTTGCTGCAGCATAATTCAGTGAGTGGATATGTTCGAATGGGGCAAATTGTATCAGCAAAACTACACTAGTATACTATCATGTCTTTTCAAGCGGCCCCGCCCACAGAGAAGTATTCTTTATGATAACAAGCTAATGACAAGAAACGCCCATCCTTACTCGACATCTTGGGCATACACTGACGTATTTTAATTGCCAAGACCTTGGGCATCAGCTGATAAAATTAAATCACTTAATTGTCGAATCTGGCCTGCCGAGACAGTGCTTGCTAATGTTTTATTGAGTGATGAAACTTAGATCGAAATTGATGTTGAAGTGACATTTGCATAATAAAAAAAAAATCGCGTAATTTGGCTCACGAGCTTTTCTCTCTATCTTTACTTCACCCCAAAAAAATATCCGCACATGACGAAACGAACTGATCCCGCAGTAAATGGCAATGAAATGCATCTCTTTGTGACTATGAAAAATGTAGGCTTCTTTGTCAGTCTAGAAATCCGAAGTGCCCGCCCTTCATTCAGTTTAAAACAGTGTATAAGGAGCTTATCGAAATCCACCCACTGAAATTGAATTTTAGTTCTCCGTGACAATTTTAAGGGTAAATATCGGCAGTTGGCCACATTACATGGTGACCGCAAGTAACCTTAAGAAATTGTCGGTATTTGGCATCATCTAAGTTTCAATCATCTTCAGTCAAAAACAAATACGCGTATTCATACAGGATGCTTTTAGAATAAATAGGCTTGTTGGCCTGATCGGTATAATTTAATATTAGTCGTAAGGTGTTTAATACACACATTTGTTGTTAAAATGACTCGGTCATTGCTTAACCCACTGAAGTGTTTATCAGAAGCCTTGCAAGCGACCGGAGTCAGTTATCATGATTTGGAAAAAGTTCAAGTCGGCACGTATTCATAGGAGGTTCTTGGGTGTGCCTTTTTGAAGTTGGTGTATAAAAAGCGTCTCTTTGTTTCAAGCTTACCACTTAAGCGCCACTTGAAAACACTTTAACAGGAAAGGAGCCATCATGAGCCTCTCAGCCAAGGACAAAGCCACCGTTAGAGCCTTCTGGGAGAAGATCGCCGGAAAGGCCGACGACATCGGTTCTGACGCTCTCGCTAGGTAGCTGAACTTGATTGTGCTCTGTTTGGTTTTCTTTTCTTCTGAGCACTTTTATTATTATTATTATTATTATTATTATTATTATTATTATTATTAATAATATTATTATTATTTCTCTAATCATCCACCTTGTTGCCATACAGAATGCTGACAGTCTATCCGCAAACCAAGACCTACTTCTCCCACTGGAAAGACTTGAGCTCCGGCTCTGCTCCGGTGAGGAAGCACGGGAAGGTTGTCATGGATGGTGTTGCTGATGCTGTCAGCAAAATCGACGATCTGAAGAGTGGATTGCTGAGTCTCAGCGAGCTGCATGCATTCCAGCTGCGCGTGGATCCCGCTAACTTCAAGGCAAGTGAAAAATAAAACTGTGGTCAAAAATCATTATCTTTACCGTATTCTGTTACAATAACAATTACGATAATGTTAGAGTTTTGCAGACATACTTTTAATCACCTAATATGTGATTATGCAGTACATGATCATTGTTATCCAATGTAGAATTAGATGTAGCTATAATGACAATGGCTATAATAATCTTATGATAATAAATATCGTTCTTTTCTCTTAGATCTTGTCCCACTGCCTCCTGGTGGTTCTGGCCACCCAATTTCCTGGTGATTTTACCCCCGAGGTCCACATTTCTATGGACAAGTTCCTCGCTGCTTTGTCTCTGGCTCTGGCCGAGAAATACCGTTAAGAGAGCAACTTGGATCCGATGGACAGCAATGTTACATTTACTGTCTAAGATACAATAAATGATCTTCAGTGATCTAAACTTTAAAATGCCTTTGAGTTTTCATTCTAAAAACCATTCTCTTTCATTCTCTTTCTTTCCTTCCCTCTCCCTCTCTCTCTCTTTCTTTCTTCATTCATTATTTAAATGATTAATAGATTCATTCATTTTCTCCTTTGAGGAGTACACTTTAGTCTAGATTGACTTTTTGCCGTTTTTGAATACGTTTCTCAAACAAACAAGCAAAGAGTCCCGTAAACAAAACTTTTAAGTAAACTGATGAGATAAGCTTCAGAGATAATATACTCTGATGACTGTGAACACTAGGACTGAAGATCAATGCAGAAGCACAAGAGTGGAGGAGAGTAAAGCTTCCAAGAGCGCGAACTTCCTCAGTGCTAATTAATGATTTGAGTTTTTTAAGGATCAAATTATGCATACCTGTCATGAAACACCTCTCAATAAATTAATGCACCAGACTGTAAATAACTTAATGCTTGTGTTAAGACAAATAAATGTATTTAAAAAAACAAACAAAAAAAAACCGTAGACTGTCTGTAAAATAAAAGTTGCATCTGATAGGTGCGTCTAATAGGTGCGTCTGATTTACATTACAAATTGCTTGCGTCACGATGAAATTCCATCACTTATCATGTGCATACAAATTTATTTTATAACCGATTGTTAGCATTATTTTTTCACATAAAAATATTTGATGAATATTTTAATTTTTGTTATTTTATTCATTAAAACTACTATTATATTTCCTACTATAGCTACATGTCGCTATCTTATTTTAGATCTGTTCTGAAATGGTTGTGCACTGTCAACCAATTATTTTGATATGGTATGATGAAGTGAAAAGCTTAATGAGGCAGCAGGAATTTGGGGACAACCTGTTATTGGACATTACTGTGTTGTGTGACTGGCATTATAACAATTTCCAATGTATTGTTGCTCCTGAATAGCTGCATTAAGGCAAAATTGCATGTCTTCAGATCAATACTTACGCATTCTAGATAGACTATGTGTAAATTTATTTGCAGCTCAGTTAAAAAATGCCAATTGAACCCATACTTCCAGGAGAAAAATTGAGAAAAAAAAAATTAAATAGAACCGCACACATCTACTTGAACAAATTGTTCTGTACGATAAGCCTCAAGGCTAGCACAATTTTGTAAGATTAAAGAATTACCGTGGCAAGTGGAAGAATAAGGAGTGAAAGCCATGGTATTCAAGAGAGACAAACAGCGTAATCCGGAAACCAAATCAGTCTACAGAGTGACATCATATCATAAAAGTACTGTTTCATAATTCTTTTTCAGCGCAGAAAGGCTCATTGTAACTCCTCAGGGTACATTATTGTGCTCCTCAGTGTACTAAACAATAAACAAATACTTTTTGAGAATGGAAATGGAGAAGGCTACGTTGTTAAATTAAATATTTGTTTGTTTTTTACCTATTCCCGAGAGCGTCTAAAGTAAAAAGCTTTCAAAGCACGTGGAACTGAGCGTGACATGCTATTGTTGACTGACATCAAGCTACACCTAAGCAGTCTTGCTATTTTGACTTCTGATTGAGCATTTCAGAAGCAGCCTATAAACGTGCTCATACGCTGTACTGTACGGTTTGCGACTGTATCGATGTATTTGCGTCTTAAAAGCTTTCAGATATTACAAGTGGAACATACAATAATGACAAAGTAGCCACAGTATGGTTAAGAGACTTTATTTGCTTGAAATGTCAAGTACAGATTCAGTCTGATGGCACAATAAGGATCATCTGTTGGGTCTTTGCATCTCTCAGAGTAGATGATGTCTCTAATGGTATTGTCTTCCAAGGGAGGAAACCACGACAGCCAGAAACTTCTGGAGCGCAGCCTGGACTTGAGGTGTGAACGCAGAGCCCATTTGAGACGCAACAACAATGGTCAGGCAGTCAGCCAGCAGCTGCAGATAAAATTAGAAGAGTTTAGACCAATATTATAATAAACGTCAGTTGCATTAAACTGTGAACTTTTCATGAACTGTCTTGTGATTTGTTTAATTCATTATTTGTGGAAAAATTAACTAAGTAAGTAAAAGTGACTGACCTTGAAGTTGTCGGGATCCACGTGCAGCTTCTCAGAGTGCAGCACGCTCAACTCGGCATAGGTGGCCTTGATGTCGTCCATGTTCTTAACAGCTTTGTCCAATCCGTGCAGGACCACCGTGCCGTGAGCGGCAACCATGGGGTTTCCCATGATGGCAGCAGCATTGTACAAATTTCCAAATTTACCGAAATATCTCTGAGTCCAGGGGTACACAACTAGACATCTAAAAGAAAATAACAAGGAAAAGGAGAATTAGCAAACGATCTCAACCTTACTTATTTGATTCATGCTCATGAAGCCGTGCGATTGTACAAGTTTGAAAAGCAAACAGCCTATTGCTTTATTGGTCAGTCTGAAATACCTCGCAAGGGCGTTTGAACCCGCAACGTCGTAGTTCAGTTTGGAGAAGATGTCGGCAATGGTAGAACGCTCGAACTCTGTCCACTCAACCATGTTGTCGGTTCTTGAGACTTTGACGTGTCCTAATGAAGAGCTTAGGAATCTTGTACCTCTTTGACGAGGACGTGCCGCTTTTAAATATTTACGACCACCCCTCCCAAAACTGTGTGATTGGGTGAAAAGTGTATGGGTTGGTTCCAAATATGTCCCATAGATTTTTCACGAGATAGGAACTTTTCAGAATTTGGCGTCACATTTGCGCAATTTCACTCGTCGGCAATTCTACAGTGGCCAATTTTTTTAATGAGATTTTAGTATTACCAACGAGATTTTCATAACGAAAAAAGCAAACAAATAGATGACCCTGTAAAGTTTCTCCAAATGTCCTAATGTATTAATTTTCATTCTCTAGCACTCCATGATAAATACTACAAATTTATGCTGATGCTTATCATGTGTGCACTTACTTTTATGATGTGCATTTCCTTCCCTTTATGACCGGTACCATGTAGCACTTATTTTGTAATACTTTACATCTGAAGGTACACGATGCCAGTATAGCCTATTATGGGGCTAAAGACGCCCTTATATCTGTCTTTAGCTCACTGTTTTACTTTCCTTCAACAGTTCTCCCGTTTGTATGTGATCTAAGACTGAACTTAGCGGCGTCACGTGAGCCACAGACAACTGTTTATTTGGGTTGTGTTCTGTCTGTCTTGTAAGCCGCTTTGGATAGAGGCTAAATGAGTAATTGAAATGGAATGTACATGTAACAAAAATTAAAGTAGCGTTATGCTCGGTTAAATTTGAATCACAAAATATTTCTATAGTAGGGCCTAGACTCTTTAAAAATATTGTAGGCTACAACAAGTTAGATCTATCCTCAACTATGTTCATCATCCAAATTTAAGGAGAGCCTGGATGTAACGAAAAATAAATTCGTAAGACTGAGCGCACCGTTCAGAATGACCTCAGCGTCTAAAGCATGAGGCTTCACAAATCACAGCAAGACCTTAAATTAGGAAAATGCTTTATTGTATGAAACCAAGACCGCTACTTGACACTCGCCATCACCAAAGTGTTGGCTATGTTGGAGCAGCAAAGTCTATTGGCGCCCTCTACCGTTCACTGTAGCTCCAGCACAAATTACAGTCTTGCGTTTTGAGCGCACACCGTTTTCAGGCATAGCGTTCAATCTACCGGCAGGGGGACATTTGCGACACAGTACATACTAGTACTTTGACCTATGCCAAAGGTTACTTGAGAGACAGTAAGTTAGGGCAATGTTTAGTAAACAGATGATTATATTGGGCACCATTTGAATTAAATATCAACATTTAACGAGACTTAGAATCGTCATAGGCTCTATACCACACTGTGCGCGGTCTCTGGTATGTTTAAATAAATGATAAATGGTCGTTACAGAATAAGTGCTGTTGGATGGATGCAGCATAATATGACATCACTGGTGTCAATTCGACCTCAGCAGCTGGAAGTTCAGAACCAGGAACGAATTGTATTAAAAAGAGAAAGTTTCGACAGAAGAAGGAATCGGTCACGTAACACATTTTGTCAAACACACAGTGCTTTTCTATGCAGGCCTAATGCTTTCTATGCAGTGACCTGTCCAGGGTGTTTCCCTCGCCTCTCCCCCAATGAGCGCTGGGATGGGCTCCGGCATCCCGTGACCCTAATTGGGATAAGCGGATTGGAAAATTAATGAATGAGCCGCAGACCTAAACTGACTGGGTAAGATAATGAGATATTTAAGTCACACCCTTTCTAACTATATTTTAACATGGTCAGAGCGTCTGAAATCAAAAACACAGACTAAACAAATCGTTTTCTGTATTGTTTTTATTTTTGTGATCTGTTAAAGAACTACGTAACACTGTTGTTAAAGTACGCTGGTTTTATTTTTATAATATCGAGGATTTGGTTAGTCTGGTCGGAACATTCTTAATCGCTGACCTCACTATCAATACAGGATTATGCAATTACCCAGGACAAAATAGTTTAGTTAATCTATGATGCATTGGTATGTGCATCTTCATTGTTCCAAATCGCAATGGCATGATGATATATTGTTTTAGGCATCTTAAACAAGCACAACTCAATAAACAATAGGTTGCCTCCATCACAAATAGGCATAAGGCACAAGAGGGGGGGGGGGGCGGTGTTGGGCACATAAATCAAATAAATGCCAAACCGGATAGTGTTTTGTTGGATGAGATGTGGAGGCAGCAATTCAAGTATGATTCCCAGAGGATGACTACAGAGTACAAGTAGTCTATATCCAAATCTAGGATACTACCCTTCTCGGCCAGAGATGGCGCTAGTGTTACACCAGTTCCTTTACATCGAACGAAACGACCCAACTATGCAAAGAAGCAGGTACGTTAAAGCTTGTCACTGTATAACCAGTCACGGCGTGAAACATGAGATGACAGCAAATTCAGTTTTATTAAACAATCACTAAAACAAACATTGAAAACGCATTTCAGACAGACGTAAAATCGCGTCACATTCAAGCAACTCCACACAGGTGGCTGATAATAGAGTGAAACGCCTTACAGGGAAAACCCGCCGTGCAGCAGTTAATGCCAACGCCGCAAACGCAGCTCATGTGCAGCAAAATACGTCTAAGTACCCTGGCATTAAAGTAACATTAAAGCATCAAATCCAGGAACACGGTAAAAATAGATAAAACTCATAAAAAGAAGTTAAGGCCAAGAGGCACTCACGGTAAAGACTTCGAACATACAATCTTGTATGTTCGAAGTACCAAAATACACCCCAAATACACTAAGTTTAGCTCCTTTCTGCCACCTGTCACAAAAAGCTAAGGAGTAGGGGTGACCTGCATGTGCAGCGGGTAAAAATGCAACACTCCCTCCCGACAACGTAAAATACTGCATATGAAGATTATTCCTTGTAAAATAACTATATATTAAGTTCCAATTTTAACGGTTGAGTCATGTTACTCAGCAGCCTCTGAAACCAGAGATAGCCTATGACTCAGGCAACCCTTGTGGACAACCCAGCACTAATTTCAAACTTTCAAATCTCAGAAACTCACCACCAGTTATGGGATTTCTGTCTAATATACCTGTCATGTACCTAATATACCTGTACATAGGTTGCTGACCAAGAAGGTAATATGTCCTGACCCTCTTTATTGCCACCTATATGGATGTACCATATACGCATATATGGAGCAGTGTGTAGAGCTTTTACAACTTAGAGAGCAGAAAGAACAGGATAGGTCTGTCTCTGTTCTTACAGGCGTCAGAATCAGTCCACAGATCTAAAACAGGACACATAACAGGCAACTTTGTGACCCTAAGTCACTGGAGAGGTGCTATAATGCCAAGGTTACCCTCTTGTAGGTTTGCCATAACATGATATTACTTCCTTAATCAAAAAAAAAAATTTCCTCACTCTGTTTCTGTAGACATTTTGTCTGAAAATTTCTGATAACATACTATGTGCACCCAGAACTACACTGGTATATCATCTGGTAACCAACAGGTATCACAAGCTGATAATTAATTAACTCATCCATTCACTTTCATTGTAATGGGTCATGAGGTTTAAATGACACGGTCTTGTCTATTATTGGCAATTGATAGTGGATGAATGTGACTAAGTATCATGTACAGTAGCAGAGCAATTTTTAGAATCAAACACAGATTGTATTTTAGTTTTGACACTTGCATAAATTAATATGTCTGTAGAACTTATTGAGGATTTTATAATCTCTGTATGTGTTTTATCTGTTTACACTGACTGCTCCACTGGGTTCTGTAACACTTTCTTAGCATGATGTGGGACAAAGCAGTCCCTTAATGTTTAAGATCCACTGTCGTTTTTCACACCAGGAGGTTCTTCTCTGCATATGCATCATTCCTTTGTCCACTGATATCTGTGTCTGTAGAGCCCCTTCGATATCTCAAATACCAACTCTGTGTAGCCCTAATTGATTAGATGTATTGTTTACTCTCAGTATAACGACCTTTTGTGTAGCAGTCCTCTCAGAAATAATCCATTAAGGAAGTGCACCTTATTGATCTTAAGATTCTGCCATGCTCTGTGGTGCTTTGATTTTCTTTGCCTATTCAAACATTTTCATCAGTGTCCTTTAACTTACTTCCAGAAATTGTAATTAATGCCAGAGTACAGCCTCTCCCCGACTTACAACCGATGCGACTTATGATTATCCGTACTTTTGACCAAAAATTACCGTATACGCTTTAAAAAATAAAGCAAAATATATGTAAATTTAAAAATTACGCTTTGTCGTACGTTGGCCTGTGTAGTATGCCACTGATACAGATGTGATGAAGTTACTGATGTGGAGGCGGAGTAACACAATGCGTCCTTAGTCCACTTTATCCCAAACTGCATGTCAAGAGTGTTTTCAATAAATGTTGAGCTCACGCAGTTAAAGTCAAGTCTCTGGATATTAATTATGTGATCGCGTAGCAATCATATTGATCTTCCATCCCGAAGAGACGTATTATTATTATTTTTATTCTGGTAGTTTTTCTAACCCTTTTATACTCCCGCAGCTTTCATTCCATTGTAGCGGTAACAGGTCCTTATTCGAAGTAGTGTGCTCGTATACAACTGGTTGATCGGTCTACTCGTTTTTTTTAATTGCCGTTTTTAATCGCGTATTATCCCATTGAAAATTAATGGGGAAAGTTTTAGGTTCAAATGCTACGACGAGGGGTTGCACACAAGAGCAGTCGAGAGTTGGATTTAATGGTCTTTTGCTCCGTGAGGGCACCTCGCTGGAGACAGATCGAGTATTTCTACAGTTAAGATTCGATGATGCTAGGGTGCAATCAGATCCGCATTTTCTCGTGGAAATGCATCTCTAGTTACATATGTCAAGTCTTCCGGTCATATGAAACTATAACAGCAGGTGCTAACGGCTGCTTGCATAGGATAGTGACTGTCGATATTCCGGCATTGTGTAGGCCTACATCACAGCATCTCTCTGTTCTCGGTCTCAGCTGCCATACGACCTCTACATGCCATGTTAACATATCCGACTAACGTCCATTTCGAGATACGACCGGTCGGTCAGAACCGAACTCGGACGTATGTCGGGCAATGGCTGTATAGCGTTTCTGAATGTGAAATGGCCCCGGAGCTCACTAACTACGCTGTTTATTTAATGCGTTAATAAATCTGCCGCTAAGTTTACTCTCATCAAACGTTTATGTTCTCAGCAACAACGTAGGTATTTTGCTGTCATAATTGCTATCTTAAAATAGTTCGTGTATCTAATAGCAATGAGGACATATCACCTGTGTTTTGTAAATTTGGAATCGTCATTTTCAGGGTTTTTAAATATATAAATTGATGTTTCAATCTATCCATAAACAGATTAAGAAACAAGAAAGTACAAAAGAATTATCGGGTTGAGTGCATTTTATTATGACAGTGTCTTTATTGAGACATTTATTTGTTGCACCACAGATCAGTTGACATTAACATGCAGTTTAGCGGTACTTGTCAGAAAGAGCATAAGCCAAGTTCTGGAAGAACTTGTCCACAGACACTTGAACCTCAGGAGTGAAGTCGCCGGGGAAGTACATGGCAATGACCACAATGATGTTGTGTGCCAGGATCTGGTAGAAGACAGCAAGAACACAGACAGTATTTAAGGAAATTAAATATGTTTTCACTTAATGGTCCCATTCTTTGTCTTAAAACTAGTTTTAACTCGCAGTTCAGTTACACATTATCTATAAACACGTTCGTATTTCGAAGATTTATGTAGTTTCATCTAAAGTAAGCCAGCTATTGTTAAAAGGGATCCGTAGCTGTGTATTGACATCTCTGTTGGCATTGTGTGTTAAGATCTCAAACCGCTTACCTTAAAGTTGGCAGGATCAACTCGCAGCTTGAAAGCATGCAGCTCGCTGAGGGCTCCCAGACCTCCAATAAGGTCATTCATTTTACCAACAGCATCGCCCACTGCACCCATAATGGTCTTGCCATGCTTCTTCACTGGAGCAGAGCCAGGGCTCAGGTCTGCCCAGTGGGAGAAGTAGGTCTTGGTCTGAGGGTAGACTGTCAGCATTCTAATGGGGGACATTTTACGAAGATGAGTGTACGACATACTTTAAAAATAAAAAAGCTGTCCAAAATTGAAGTTTCAGTCAGGATTCAAGTAGGATCATTATAGAGTTCTATTTTTACCTGCCCAGAGCCTCGGCACCGATCTCGTCGGACTTGGGGGAGATCTTGTCCCAGAGTGCCTTCACCGTGGACTTGTCCTTGGCGTTGAGACTCATTGTTGTGTTTTCTTCTTTTCCTTACTTTACACGAAGTGTTCAGAAAAAGATCCTGGTGGGCACTGAAATGCTGACCATCTTATATATTAACAGACATGGGCACACCCTGGTATCCAGTCCAAACCACACCTCTTAAATGCGTGATCGCGGTCTCCACCCAATTAGACCCTCTTGCCAATTTTTATGGCTGGTTTAATTTAGATAAGGAAATACGATCTCTGCTTTTAACTTGTTTTCAGTTGTTTTAAACCTTTCTAATACGTAAAGTAAACTTAAAGAAAATTTAAATGCATAGCACGTTAGAATATTCCTCAGTAAATGAGATTATGGGGATTTGTAATAGATTACCAATTTAAGAATCGTACCAAAACAATAACTGGTCCTGTAGGGTATGATTGGTGTAGCCTAAAAACTACTATACTTGTTTTAGTGAGTAAAGAGCCAATAAACTTTATATTTTTGTAGAGTACCTGTGTGAACACATCGAGGGTCAACCACTTTGATTTGCAAGGGAAAGTTTTTTTGTCAGCGACTTTTCAAAGTAGACCGTAACTCCGAGTTAAATGTTAAATAAAAGTTCAGATTTAGTCAGTTTGTACTTAGGAAAGGAGCATATTTGAAAAATTAAATGTTTAAGACGTTGAAACTGCCTTGGACGCCAAAAAGGTCAGCCAAAGGTTTTTCAGAAAACATATTTTGGCTATAATCCTATCTGCGGTCCGGGGGCATATAACTTCGGTTTTTTGGAATTAAAACGCCAATCAAAATTGCTCCTCTTTATAAAAGGCGGAGACATCGAATTCAATAAATTGTGGTTCCTTATCTGTCCAGGGTTCTCACTGGATATCTTCATTAAAGTGACCGAAGAGAGCCTTTATCGTCAACATGGTTGAGTGGACAGCTGCCGAACGCAGTGCCGTTGCTGGCCTGTGGGGAAAGATCAGCGTCGATGAAATCGGACCTCAGGCCTTGGCCAGGTAATATAACATTGAAATTCTTGAATCGTGGTATGTATTTTTATAAGCCTTGTTTTATATTGCCTAAAGATTTGATGCGAGCGTCATGCACTTATAAAAGGAAGTGAATGAATGACTTATTATTTGCGTTTTTCTTGTCTAGACTCCTGATTGTGTCTCCATGGACTCAGAGACATTTCAGTTCTTTTGGCAACCTCTCCAGCCCCGCTGCCATTATGGGTAACCCCAAAGTGGCTGCTCACGGCAAGACTGTGATGGGTGCACTCGACAAAGCTGTGAAGAACATGGATAACATCAAGGGCGCCTACCGTGATCTGAGTGTGATGCACTCTGAGAAACTGCATGTGGATCCCGATAACTTCAGGGTAAGAGGGTTTTTTTTTTCTTAAATCATACCATAGCGTGCATTCTAAGCACTTATAAGCAAATATCTGTTGGTGATTTGTTACGTAAAAATATTAGCTCTGGTTGCACCGAAGGAATTTTACTACTGAAAATATTCTCCGTTATATTTATTTCCACAGCTTCTTGCTGACTGCATCACCGTGTGCGTGGCCATGAAGTTCGGGCCCTCTGGTTTCAGCGCCGATGCGCAGGAGGCTTGGCAAAAGTTCCTGACTGCCGTTGTTTCTGCCCTCGGCAGACAGTACCACTAAAGTGGCATTCTGTGATGAAGAGCAGCTTAATTAAGGGTGACTGAAAGCACACAGCTGTTGTAAAACGATACAAGCGCTCTTATAAACGAAAATAAAATAATTTTACATGCATCTCTAGTAATGTGTTACTTTGACATGCCTGTGTAAATGTATGAGCTCTACACGTTAACACTATCAGGGAAACTCCGTGATACATGCATTATGCGCTTCATGGCATGGTCAGTCATACTGTGACCTGCTCTCTTGCACTCCTCACCAATTATCAGATGAATTTAGATAAATTGCTGTCTTGTAGAGTGCTGACTTGTTTTTTTTTAATGTGCTTTTATCTTTTTCATAGATGTAAAATACGATATCAAATACTTTTTCGTCGGTCAGTTTAACGGAAATTATTATTTGTATGCTATTTTATTTTAGCAAGATCAATAACCGAATCAATAAGATTCCACATATTCACAGCATTTTCATGCTTTAGCGAGGATTTTTTTTCCCTCAGTGCGTCCTTGGGCCTGTCCTTCTAGTCACTATGTTATTAGTAACATTTCCGTGGTAGCATTTTGCACACTTGTGGGTGTTGTCGGGCTGAATTCAACGATAAAGAGAAATAAAATATCTTGGGTTCCCCGGAGGCGCCTTGAAGTAGGTTACATCTAAGCAGCCAGTTGCCAGTTGCCTGAGGAGACAACTGGCCAGAGTGTAACATTTAGAGAGGCGTTCTCCTTGTTGCAAGGATACAACGATCCAAATGGTTCAGTTATTAGTACATCCTCAAATTTTTTCATTTGTCTCTTTCAAAGACTTCGTGTTGATGTCACAGAGAGATCTTTTCGTATTAGGTTATTGAGAAAAAAACCTTGAGCGACATTAAACAAATGAAAGTAAAAAAAACATCAGTAAGAGTAAAAATAATAGATGTATACGAATTTACCACTGAGCAGCTCTTTAAATTGTATTGATTGTACGATGTTTTGACTCGTCCTAATGTAAATTCATACGAGTCTCTACCATGCTTTTCTACTTAGATCGGTTTCATTTTCATTTTCCTTACGTATTTCTACCTATTAGCATAACAAACGCAACTGGTGTAGCCGTCTACGAGTGACCTGTAGTTCAGACGGATTGTAGGCCAACATGTGATTGGGCTGTAAAGAACGCACTTGCTACCCATGTAAGGACATCGTGCTTAACTATGTCAGTAATCAGAAGAATTACAAACATTTCCTTTTCAGATATGAACGAATCTGAAGCTGACTAGATATAAATTAGTGAAGATTAGCTGATGCAAGCATTCGATCAATGTTTAGTAGACGGATCTACTTGTCAACAGCTGTGATTTCATTGATGCTGAGAATAGCAGATGCTTTTTGATTATATGCTTATTTGGGGATAATTACCCAATACCCTTCTTTCGTAATTTTATTACAAGTACACTATAGATGTCACATATTTTTTAAAAAAGCACATAGCACACCCAGAAAAGTGCTTTTTCTGTTACATTATGAGTGTATGCTGAAATTACTCACTAAATCTGCGTGTAGTCATTAAACAATTCACTTGTGTTGCAGTTACATAATATTGTAAGTGTTAGATATTGTAATATTGTAAGTTACTTAGATAACAAGTGTTGGGTCTTCTTAATATGATCATTTAAATCGCGTAGAGTACAGATGTGACTATAACCACACCTGAAATATCTCAACATCCTCTTGTGCGGGTCTTGCACAGAGGTTTGGCAATTGTCAATTGTAAATCGATTTTTCGATTTATTGTGGCGGGAACAGTAACAAGATGGTACCGGAAATCAGGGAAGAGGATTGAAACTGGATGCGCTAGACAGCCATGAATTCATTTCCATCCTTGAAAAGGATTACTCTTATTGACAAAGTTATTTATCATCTTAGAGCTAAACAACATATAATTCCTTAATATTCATTATTCCTTAATCCCTTAGTATGTTACATATTAACGCTGTAAATTTCTTTTTTGCAGTGTGTGCATCAACTGTCACAAAGTAAAATTTAAAATTTGATAATTTATGATTGAATTCTAGTCTGGAATAGAGAAGTGGCAACGGGGAGAGCGGCAGGGATTGTAAAGGCACGTCTTTTTCAGCATTCGTAAGCAATGAGTTGTAAATAGGGTAAGGTAGGAATTTTTGCTTGGAATTGTTAGCAGCATAACGTTTAAGTATCTGAGGATTATTCTATGCATTATCAGTGCCATGTGTTGTTGAAAGCTATGGGACTGTTTACTGGTGTTACTGTTACTGTGGTAACCTAACGCAGAGATGAGTGGGCCCTGTGAGTGCAGCAGAACCATCCCTATACTTTCCCAATTTGGGAGGAGGGCAATTTTATTCACCAATGCTTTGCATTATTTTCTTTTTACAGCATATAAAAAATGCATATTATCGCCTGCTACCAACAGCCTATACTAGACAGAAATGTAAGCTATAGGCCTAACTTTCAAAAACAAATGCACAATAGGCTATATATTTTTTAATATTTCAATCTTAAATTAGAATGTCGCTATGATCTTGTTTTCAAGCAAGAGCCATGCACTGTAGAACTGTCCGTTAATTTATCCGTCTCCAAGTTTTGTAATGTCCTGTCAGCCAATCCGAAATCGGAACACTTTGCAATCCTTGAGCTAGTCAATGATATTGACGCTAGGGTGGCAGAAAAAAGTGATTCGCCTGCAGGATTCCAAACAGACCTCCAGGCTTCCACACGGCGAAACACACACCCTCCCCCCACTACACACACACACACCACACACACACACCTCGCGCATTTCGCCCTACCACTTTTCGCTCTGGCTGCGCGGTCGCTAAAACAGCAAGCAAGAAACCTAGCTCAAAAGTTCGAGTGCTAAAATGAAGCTCTATAGTGGTCTATTTGCCCCAGCCAGAGCCGTTGAGAGAGTTCTCTCAACAACCCGTGTCGATGCAGACACAAATGGCTGCCCATACATCTTTTAATCATATACATGCTACATGTGGCCCTCAGCCACCGCCAGCTTGGTCACTTTTTTTGTCACTCCCGCCTCTCTAAAGAACGTCACGTACCAAACATGCTGAACTGACTGTGTCGTGTGTGGCTCTCATTTGCATAGAATTAGGGATTCGCCATCTCAATTTCGCTTGCTTCACCGGATTCGCCCTTATTTCACTCAATCAGTGCGATTTTCGCCCTATACAACCTGAATGAGAGCGAAACGAAATTCGCTGCAATGCAAGCGTGCCGTGACAGACATACACGTGCTTCTGGCCAGAACAACGATCAGTCATTTGGGCAATGCTAAAATTTGGGCAATGCTAAAATGTGATTGGGCAATACCCACCCCTGCCCACCTCTAGATCTGGCCATGGAGTGCAGTAATGTTTCTTCCTTCAGTGACAGAGTGTATGGCATAATATTGCTCTTATAAGCAATCCACTACGGGTTGTTCTTTGACAACTTTCATATTGATGGAATGAATTGTAGCTTCATTACTGCAACCAACACCACTACACTGAGTTAGACTAGCTCAACTATATTAGGTCAGACCTACCCTTGTAAAATAAGTCTAACTTTGGTGAATCAAGTTCAGCCAACTCTATTAAGTAAAACTGCCACAGTAAATTCAAACTAAATTATGTCGCATCAACAAAACTGCTTTATTTTGAGAGCCGTTTATCTGTGTGGGGAAAAAAAACACATCCATGATTCGATGATACTTAGGTGAGGAGCTATTTTCGAGTGTAAACCAATTGAGAGGGCAGTTTGGTTTCATGCTTGGAAGTGACTTAAAGAACTCGTGGAAAGTTAGTGGTTGCAGAAAATAGTCACAATCTTCTTAAATCAGAGCTACTCCCTAAGCAGTTTGGAAATTTGTCAACTCGCAAACTCAGCGCCGTTAGCAGTCAGTGTTCATGTGTTGAGCTGCCGCTTTTGAGGAAAACATAGAGATGCATTAAGATGAATTTAAAATGACGGAAGCTTTGATATTTTCAAGATTTAACATATGCTGAAAAGTTCTAACACGTAAAAATGATCGAAATTGTCCAGATCTAGAGTGAATAATTTGTTGGTTCAGTGAAGGTTACCCCTTCTTGATAAACAAAAAATAATGATCAAACACTGTATGAGATTAAGCAATCTTTATTTCCGCCATTTTACATCATTTTACAATGATGAAATTCAAGGCAGCTGTTTGTTGTTTAACGATACTTCTCAGATAGAGCCAGAGCCAGATTCTGAAGAAACTTGTCCACAGAAACTTGGACCTCAGGAGAGAAGTCCGCTGGGAAGTACATGGCGATGCAGACAATAATATTGTGGGCCAGGATCTTGAAAGAGAATACAATTAAATAAGTTGACAGGAAGATATAGCATTTTAGACGTTGTATTTAAGTAATTCTGAAGCTTAGTGATGCTGCATACGTATCAGTGTTTCGGATCGTGTCACCTTTCATGAATAACTTGGTTACTGACCTTGAAGTTTGCGGGGTCAACCCTGAGTTTGAAAGCATGCAGCTCACTCAAGCTTGACAGGGCGCCAGTAAGATCATCGATTTTTCCAATTGCGTCTCCAATAGATGCCATAATAGTGCCACCGTGCTTCTTCACTGGTGCTGATCCAGGACTCAGGTCAGCCCAGTGAGAGAAATAGGTTTTCGTCTGAGGATAGGAGACGAGCATTCTGTAAGACACAAAGGATATAGCCCACTGTCCAAACAAAAGGTTTTCAAAATAACTGAGTAATTCAGAAACCTAAACATAACATTATTAAACGGTCTAAACGTTGAAAGTTTTAGAAATTCAATTTTTCCATCTGCGCTCACCTGGAAAGAGCCTCGCCGCCGATAACATCAGATTTTGAGGCAATCTTGGACCAGAGGCCCTTAACAACGGCTTTGTCTGCTGCTGAGAGACTCATTTTGCGTCACACTTGTGCAAGGATGCCAAGAACCTTGTTGGCAGCGATTCTTGATTGCTGTTTTTATTGGCTCCAATTTCTGGCACACCCTGTTGATATCAAGTCTGAACTCCACCTCGCATCGGGCGTATTCCAAGAAATTATCAAAACTCAACATATGTTATATGTTTACTGGAGTCCTGTGTTTCTGAACCAAACACACAGCAAAAGTATAATCACCGCACTTGTAACCGCATAATGTTGGCTACTGAAACTGCAAAAAAAACCAAAAACAAAACATAAATAAATAAAAAGCGAAAGGCAAAAGATATCCAACAGGTATTTGAATAGGGGTCAATACATAATGATCTTACACAACTGTTTTTCATTTTTATTTATTGATTCAAACAGTCGTCCATTCAGTTCACATAGTTGATAAGAAAAAAATACCTTCATATATATTTTATGGTTTTTGATGTAAATGAGATCTGAGGTGGTGCAGAATATTTGGAGAAATGTGTGTGTGTTAGTACAACGTTACAATCTCTACGTTATAACTGTTTTAAAACACAGGTATATCACTACTATTGATAGTAATAATCATAAATCACGATTCGCTGTGTTTTTGGACCAGAAACAATACATGCCAATCTCCTCTCCCAAATTAATTCACGATGCACTGAAATTTTGTTGAAAAAATATCATAGTATCAAGTGGGTGGCGTAGTCTGGAATTTAAGATAAAACACGTTTTCTAGCAGGTGTTGGTTTCGCTACGTTTTTTTTTTTTGCTTTAGGCGTGTGCGTGGTCATCTGCACCACCAGAGAGTAAAACAAACGACAGCAATTAAATATGTCCTTGTAAAATGAGTTGGTATGGGTTTCGGCATGTCTGGTGGTATTAAGTAGCAACATGGTTCCGTAAAATGAGTTGAAATAGGATACATAGTAATATTAAATATTGCATTCCTTAATAACTCACTTGTTTTCAGTTTTGTGTAATTAACACAGAATTATCAAGGGGGAACGCCCAAATGACAACGCAATCATTTAATTACGTATAGCTGGCATAATGTCAGCTGAGACCACCACCCCCCTTTACGCTGTCATCCAATCAGTGTTTGTTTTTAATTCAGGGCGGTGGCCTTGAGCATAAATAAATATGGGCATTCGTCGAGCAACGCAGTACCCGCGATTCCAATAAGGGAACTTAAGTTTAAGACTTACTTGGGTTAAGAAGACGACTTCATCATGGTTGAGTGGACAGATGCTGAGCGCAGTGCCATTGTTGGCCTGTGGGGAAAAGTCAATGTCGAAGAAATCGGACCACAGGCGTTGGCCAGGTAATAACAGAATAATACATCAGTGTATAAAAACCTATAAATTCAGTTTTCATGATCGATGCATAAATATATATATCAAGCAACTCATCGTTGCTTTCCTTATGATTTACATCATAGTCAAGCTCTGCCTCTCTCTCTCTCTCTGGGTCTCTTTAGGCTTCTGATCGTATCTCCATGGACTCAGAGACATTTCAGTTCTTTTGGCAACCTCTCCAGCCCCGCTGCCATTATGGGTAACCCCAAAGTGGCTGCTCACGGTAAAGTCGTGATGCATGGACTGGACAGAGCTGTGGCGAATTTGGACGACATCAAGAACGCCTACCGGGAGCTTAGCATAATGCACTCTGAGAAACTGCATGTGGATCCCGATAACTTCAGGGTAAGATTGCATCTTGCTGAACCCGGCTGAGCAAAAAACATTTTTCGAAGGACTTATTAATTCAGAGCCGAATTGCATATTTGAGTTTTCACACTCACTCGAAAGATCACTCGTTGATGTCTGTTTTTACAGCTTCTTGGTGACTGCATTACCGTGTGCCTGGCCATGAAGTTCGGGCCCTCTGGTTTCAACGCCGATGTGCAGGAGGCTTTTCAAAAGTTCCTGTCTGTCGTTGTTTCTGCCCTCGGCAGACAGTACCACTAAACCGTCACAGAACAGAGAGATACACATGTATATCTCTGCTATGAGGCAAAGCTGTGTCTAAACATTCGGCGAAATAAAACAATTTTACAGCACACTCTCATCGTTGTTGTGGCTCTGTTTTACGAAGCATATCATTTGAGTGCAGACTCAGAGTGGATGTTTTTCTATGGCATTATACAGAAATCAACTTGACATACATTAGTACGGATAAAATAAGAGAAAGAGAAAGAAGAAAGAAGAGAAAGAAGAGAAAGAAACATCTTATTAGTCATATAGACACACGCACAAAATGGAGAATGGATATGAGTTGGTAATTTCTTAATATTTTCAGACAATTTAAAGCAATCAGTATTAAAAGAATTCCCTTGTTCACAAAACCCAAGGCTTAAATTACATTTAAGAATAGTACAAACAAGACTGGGATACTTATAAGACGTTTGGCTCAGTAAACCATCTCCACCTTATTAAGTACATACACATTCAGCGTCATTACATTTCATTACATTCGTTCATTTAGAATACAATTTTACCCAAAGCGACTTCCAAGGCAGGCAGAGCGCAAGCCAAGCAAATTGTCATTTAGGGGCTGACTGTTGCGTAAGTGCCACAGCAAAGTTCAGCATCAGGCCAGATACACACTCAGGAAAGTCAGACAAGAGCGTGAACTGCAAGTGGGTCAAAAGCCCCCATGATATAAACTATACTGAGTGCCAAGTATCACAGTTAAGTAGTGGGTAGTACCAGTCGTAGAGATAGAAATCTATATCACAGACGAGTCGGTGCACACAGGGCAGTAATAAGTGCCGAGAAGTATGCATCATAGAATGATGGGTATAGTGCATTGGAACATTAGAGTCGTCGGGTCAGTAAATGAGGGTCAAGTACAAAAGGATGGACTAGTTAGGGGTTTGTGGATGTAAGGGTTTCGCGAGGGG
Source organism: Chanos chanos (assembly GCF_902362185.1). Taxonomy (NCBI): domain Eukaryota; kingdom Metazoa; phylum Chordata; class Actinopteri; order Gonorynchiformes; family Chanidae; genus Chanos; species Chanos chanos. Next base: position 17,838,359 of record NC_044507.1, read on the forward strand.
GTGAGTCTTAAGGAGCCTCTTGAAGATTGTGAGGGAGTCGGCAGACCGGATGGAGTTGAGCAACTCGTTCCACTACCGAGGATCCACACGTGCAAAGAGTGCAGTTAATGCCTGTCTGCTGCGAGGTGGTGGAACCGCCGATCGAAAGTTTTATGGTTTACTGCCTCAGTGTTGCTAGCTGTTTTGCATGTCCAACCTACAAGCATGTGCAAAAACTAGTATTTAAAATAGGCTGCCAGAGGCACTGACTGCTTTACTCGATTAAAAAGACAATGGGGGTAGGGGGGTGAAAATTAAGGTTAACTTAAGGTTCAATTAAGGTTCAAAAGTGTTTATATACCTGGTTAATATCATTTCTTTTTCCATTCTGTCCGTTTTCGTTCACTTCGTTTTCATCAACGCAGTGCGAAAAATCAATTTCAGCCCACATGCTCCTGCAAAACTTCTATGCAGGCCTGGCCTATGAGATGTAAGAATGGTCCGGTAGTCTCCTGAGACTCAGAACAATGGTGTCTCAATTTGAAAACACTTACAAATTTCAAAATAAACATGAAGAGTAAAGGTAAACTTTAATTTTTTTTTCAAAAACATATTTATTGTATTTTTATAACATATGCTCTGTGGAGGACATTTGAACTAGAAATCTGCACAAGGGCAGAATTCTGTACCCATTTCCGACCTTCCCAATACCATTGCTACTCCGTCCGCGGGTACTCCATCGCGGTCCTCAACTTATTCCTGCTTGTCCCAACACCCGTCCCCACCCCATTCTCGCGTGCACCAACACCAACACCTCACCACACCACATTTCCACATATCCCCACACTGCCCCGTTAAACAAAGATATGTCCCCTTTTCCACCCTAAGCACCCTAAGACTGACTTTTCCTTCGGGTTTTTTTTAAAGCATCCAGGAGCGTGTCAATATCGATATGTGTTAGATTTGTAATATTTGGAATATGCCATTACAAAAACATGTCACAGCTGTCGAATGACAGTTGCCATGTTAATAATTATGACTTACTATCTCATAATTATGAAGCAGTATGACTAAACCGTTAAAATTACAATTTTGAATTTATAGAAATCCACGGACGGTTACTCTCTGTTGAAACAATCGAAACCAATAAATAATCAAAACGTCCATTCGTAACAAATGGCGCCGGAGATTTTATTTCCAACGTCCAATTATGTGTCCAAAGCGACTCCTTATCTATCTATCTATCTATCTATCTATCTATCTATCTATCTATCTATCTATCTATCTATCTATCTATCTATCTATCTATCTATCATGTTTCAGAAAATGCAAATCATTTTATATAGACTACCGAAAGCACACTTAAGAGGGAACCTTTCTTTTCTGAAGCGGTATGATTGAACTCTTACAATTACAGATTTAAACCTATTTAAAACCTATTTAAACCTATTTAAAACTCCGCCCCGGAGTTTTTACTTCCAACTTCCAATTTCGTATAACGCCTCCTAAACGAATCTATCTATCTATCTATCTATCTATCTATCTATCTATCTATCTATCTATCTATCTATCTATCTATCTATCTATCAAGTTACAGGTATAGATAATAGATATATAAATTATACAAAGGATATTATCATTTTCAGTATTTCCATCAGAAAAAACAGGTGTTGTCTAGGCTACTGACTATTTTGTATCTAAAAGCGTCTAAATGGTGACAGAACGATTGCCCTTACTTTTTAACAAGTGCAAGAGTTGGATTGGTTTGGTTTCAGTCTGACGTGGCGAGACGTGTGAAATGAAATATGGCCTGCAAAGACAATGCGATATACTGAGTGATGCATTGGTTGAAGACAGCATCCCAGGACAGTAAGGCTAATGACATCTCTTGCGACTTGCAGATGCTACGAAGGATTCTCTTACTTAAAACCTACAGTTTTCTAAGGAAATTCGAGGTTGCCTTCCTAAGACCTTGCTGCCTGCCCCACTCTCGGCGAGGTGTAAGAGCGGACTTTTTCAAAGTTGAAAATAAATGAGGAATGATCTGTGCACCACCATGTCAAATAGCATATTACGTGGGGTACATATCTTTGCTAAGGAAAAGCACCGATCATTCAAACTGAACTGTCGCTAAGTTTGTGCAACACCTCCAAGGTCTGAGGTGGTGCCATCAGTAATGTCTAAAAGGTGGAAAATAATGAGACACAATAGCAGTGTGTTTCGTGCACCTGCTCTCATAACAATCTTTACTGAAATTCATTTTAGTTCACAGTGTCTATCAGTTTTCGATTTCCTTATTTTAACTAATATAAAAAATATCTTTTCCTACCGCTCTCCCTTCCTCTGGAATGGTTTACCTAAAGAAGTTAGAGAGGCAAACTCTCTCAATACCTTTAAAACAAAACTAAAGACTTATCTATTTTCTCGAACTTATGCATGATATAATTTTGATTAGACTTTGTTATAGACATGTAAAGCCCTTTGAGACTATAAATAGTGATATTGGGCTCTAAATAAATATCATTATTATTATTATTATTATTATTATTATTATTATTATTATTATTATTATTATTATTATTATTATTATTATCTTTGGCAACATCAGTTGTACATCCATAAATTGCAATAAAACATTTATATGCCAAATTCGTCTTATCTCAACCCACTGACCCCTAACATTGCTATTCCCATTTTAACCAATGCACAGTGCCTTATATACCCTCTCTGTTACCAGGCTACGAGTGATATCTATGTCCATACATCCCTGAGCATGATCAGGCTACACGCAAATAAGTTACTGCAACATTCATGTCATACAAACTAACATCTTTAGTCAAATACATTTACAGTAATCAGTAACCCATGTACGCTTCAGGAGTAAATGACTGTTGCCGTTCATAAAATTAATGAAACACAACATGAAGGAGCTAGCTCAAAATTTAAACATAATAACCTACGATGTGAAACAGAAACTCTTTGAAGATTTAAACACCGCACACTAACTGCATTTCATTTCAACGTTTTACACTTAGATCGTTAATAATAAATTCGGCTGAACTTAGTATTTCTATTTAGTAGAAAAATATAGTATCATACTATTTCGTCATTATTTCTGTGGTTGTGTACAATAAAACTCACCTAAAAGATGGAAAATAATGAGAGAGAATAACAGTGCTGTTTTGCGTGTAGCTGCTCTCTTAACAATGACGAGCTCCCGCAGCTACCCCGTATATAGCGGTTACTACAGCATGTCTCACACTGCTCCCTTTACCGGTCGCCAAAGCAACCCCTCACAACCAGTCACTCCAACCGAAAAAGCTCGAGGGCCTCTCCTTACAAGAATTTAACAGCGTCATTACCACAGAAATACGACAAAATAACAAATACAAAAAAATGTGACCACATACTGAAATGCGACAAGATAATGAACACAAAAATGTGACCACATTGCGTTACATTTGCTAAGAAGACAAGGAACTGAACATTAATTCTGCATCCCATTGCCTCTCCTTTCAGCCTGAGAATATTCTTTTTTAGTGGCATCCATGGATCTGTATTGTAGCTTAAAGTAGGCTATATACGTATACATAATACATAATGAAATACCGGATTCCCACTCTTCAGCTTTTATGTGAAGCTGTCCGAGGGGAGGGAGGTGCAGGAGAGAGAGTGATCCTCACTCATTGGGGCAGGGGCGGGGCCTGTTGAGATCATTTTGGCATCATGCATGCTGGCCCTGTGTGTGTGGTTAGAGACAGAGTTGGGGTAAATGTCCAGATAAGTCTATTGCCACACCAAAATGCATTCTTACTTTTCTCCACGCTACCCTGATGTGTGTGCGCGTGTGTGTGTGTGTGTGCACGTGTGTACGTGTGTGCATGTGTTTGTATTGCAGGTATTCCTCAAGAATATCTTATTTTCCAAGCTCCAGGCTGAACTGTGAGCCTGGGCAGGGTATGGGGTCATATAAGGGCTGCAACCCTGTTGACTGCCTGAGCTGATCATGCACTGATCATGCACTGATCAAGTCATCTGCACCCTCTGTTGCTGAAGTTGTCAGCGTTAGGGGGCAGGCCATCTGGTTGCTTTGGTTGGCTCCAGCTGGTCACCCACAGGAGGTGGTGCAAGGAGAAAAGATATGTTGTTCTTGAGTGCCTCAAGAAAAAAAAACCTTCAGAAAGCCCCTTAAGTACCCAGGCATCATTTGATATTACAATGTATTGCATCATCAAAGAAAATGACAAGCAGGCACCAAGGCAACTAACTATGCTCATTTTGGTCACTGAATAAATGCCTACCACAGTCAACTTTCCAGCACTGCCCCTAAGGGCTCACTGCTGACTGTGCACTGGAAACTTTGGCAACTATTATAGACTGGCTTGCTTCCATGTCCACACACAAGAACCAATGCAAAATACCATATTTGCAAGTTGGGATGGAGAACTTAGTGAAAAATGTAATTAATTTTTTGGAGCCTTTGTTGCAATTTTAATGAACTTTGCTATAGCAGAATCTCGGAGAGACAGAGTAGAGGGTCCTGGAGAATTCGCACCCAGAACTCAAAACTGATATAATCCACAAGGATTATCCATTCATCCATCCAAAAATCTATCAGTCTATTACTCCATTCATCCATCCATCCATCCATCCATCCCTGCAAACAGCAATTTTTCATAAAAAAATCTACTAATACAGTTTCTCTGTTGACTATAAACGTTTTGCTACAATCTTGACTCACATTCCCTAGTAAAGTCTGGGCTCCTCTGAAACTTCTTAAGCTCCAGGGGCTCCATTTCATTTGTTCATTCAAACGAGAATAGAATAATCACAAACAAGCACGAGTTATTTCCATAATTCACTTTATTGTCCGAATTTGCCCTTTATTTATTTGTTGATAGCAACTCGGTCATCAGTCGTAATATCGACGTTGGTCTTATCTGTATTTATCAGCAAGAGCGGCGCTCAGGGCTGCGAGGAACTTGTCCACAGCCACGTGCACTTCGGCTGTGAAATCACCTGGGAAATTGACTGCCAAAGCCACGAGGATGTTGTGGGACAAAATCTGGATAATAAACAAATAAATATGTGTTTGTTATATTTATACGTTCCAGAAAGCAGCATAATGGTGGGGCAGATAGTTCGCCTTCAGGCTCAAATAAACAAATAAAAGTTGATAAAATGAACAGAACTTTACCTTAAAATTGGAAGGGTCGACACGCAGTCTGGTAGCATGCACGTCACTGAGGGCGCTAAGCCCACCAATGAGATCATCCATTTTGCCCACAGCATCATTTATGGCTCCCATCACAGTTTTCCCGTGCTTCTTTACATCAGCAGAGCCGAGACTGTAATCGGACCACTTGGGAAAATATGTTTTGGTCTGGGGATAAGCTGCGAACATTCTGCAGAGAAACAGATTCGTTGAGATGCAACATTCGATAAAAACGGAAATACGACTTTTAATTTTGCAGAGATAACAACGAGAGAGCATATTAAAAATGTCGTGTTAATTAGAGAGAAGTTGTTTCACATAAGCAAATCACTGGTGACTTAAATGGTTCACAGATCATTTATTTCAAGAAAAGATTTCTGCAGGGAAGCACAAGAACATGATGTTAAGATTTGGGATTTGTAGTCTTACCTTGCCAGAGCCTCATGGCCTATGTCGTCGCTCTTTCCAGACACTTTAGACCAGAAGCCTTTGACCACAGCCTTATCTTTGGCTGTCAAACTCATCTTGATCCTTCCAACAAGTGAATAAGGAGAGGAACTGTAGAACTCCCGTGAACAACGATGTCTTTTTATAGAACGATGACACACCACACCCAACGCCTGGGATAACCCCACCTCTCTCGACGGTTAGGTCTGATCAGTGTGGACTTGCGGTTAAACCGAAGACTTTGTTTGAACTACTTTTTTTTTTTTCGCATTTCTCCATTCTAATACTATTTGCCGTTGATATGTTGTGTTCACCCGTACAATAATAATGTCTGTAATAGGCCTAATCCAAAATGTCACGGAACAGATTATAAAGATAAACTGCCTATTGATGTAGTCTGGGCATTACAAATCAGATGACACACGATAATCTATAGTGAAATTAAAGAGAGAGAAACAAAGCTAACATTCTTAATATCATTCTGAAACAAATATAATTGATCTATTTTTCAGTGACTTGATTTGTGGGGCATCTAATAGTCAAAAGTTTACCTGTGTGACTGAGGGGTCATACAAGGACAAGGCAGATCACACCCACTCAAATGTGCCAAATAAAAAAAGAACAGGACATCTCTGGTTATCATAAAAAGTTTACCAAATTAAGAGAATTCAGCAGGGTGGGACCAGTCTGAGCATCCTGATAAAAACTGGCAGCAGCTCAAGTTACATAATTTTTCATTAACATTTATAATGTTTCATTGATGCTAGTGTAATGTTAACAACAGTAAACAGCCTAGATGGCACGTTATACCTCAAATCTCTTATATATTCTCAAACATACCCTTACAGGTAACCCACTTTCATGACCGCCTTTCATTTTCTTTAAATCTTCTTAAAAACTGAGAGGATAACAGATCCTCTTTTGTTTAAATCGTTATTTAAAAGATAATGATGAATAAATAAATGAGCAAATAAATAAACACGCAAACAAATAAACAAACAAACAAATAAATAAAAGCTCTTAGTCATCGGCAGGTTATCAAAAGCTAGGGGAGGGGGGCTTATGAGTAAATAGCGAGCTTGTTAATTTAACTAAAGGTCAGTAATTACTTGACCAAAAGGTTCTCTTTTGTGCTATGGCGGCAGGGTCTTCTGTGACTTAGCTCTAGCTGCCCAAGAATGAGTTTCAAATGATTTGTTAAAAATTGCTGTTTGTATCACTGACTTGGAAGAAAGTATTTCAGAAAGAGAGAAAGAGAGAAAGAGAGAAAGAAAGAAAGAAAGAAAGAAAGAAAGAAAGAAAATTGAGAAGGATGTTCTCATATTCAAAATGAAATGAAACATACCCTACTCATTAGCAAGCTTTTTGAAAAGAAAGATAGAAAGAAAGAAAGAAAGAAAGAAAGAAAGAAAGAAAGAAAGAAAGAAAGAAAGAAAGAAAGAAAGAAAGAAAGAAAGAAAATTGAGAAGGATGTTCTCATATTCAAAATGAAATGAAACATACCCTACTCATTAGCAAGCTTTTTGAAAAGAAAGAAAGAAAGAAAGAAAGAAAGAAAGAAAGATAGAAAGAAAGAAAGAAAGAAAGAAAGAAAGAAAGAAAGAAAGAAAGAAAATTGAGAAGGATGTTCTCATATTCAAAATGAAATGAAACATACCCTACTCATTAGCAAGCTTTTTGAAAAGAAAGATAGAAAGAAAGAAAGAAAGAAAGAAAGAAAGAAAGAAAGAAAGAAAGAAAGAAAGAAAATTGAGAAGGATGTTCTCATATTCAAAATGAAATGAAACATACCCTACTCATTAGCAAGCTTTTTGAAAAGAAAGAAAGAAAGAAAGAAAGAAAGAAAGAAAGTGTCAAATTTACAAAAAAGTTATGCATATATTTTTCTTTTTTAATCACTACAGGGCTCAGTTCATACTTCACAGGGAGAGCGAGAGAGAACATCTTTTGGAACGTTTCCAATTACTTCCAATCCCATAGCCAATCAATTCGGGCGTCGAGAGTGGGGCGGAGAGCGTGAATACAAATAAAAACTCTGCCTGCAGTCATCTTCCGCGCTTGAGATTAACAGTCAGAGTTGGTTTCCTTAACAGCATAAGAAAATAAAACACTTGTCAGCATGGTGGAGTGGTCTTCTTCAGAACGCAGTACCATCACAGGCGTTTGGGGTAAAGTGAATGTCAATGAAGTTGGACCCCAGGCTCTAGCCAGGTAATAGTCTTTTTTATCATTTAGTTGTAGTGGCCTAAAACCCATTCCTCTGTCAGTTACTCACTTTTTTTATAGTTAATTTGACCTGTGGCGCAATGTGTTTTAATTGCAGGGTGTTGATTGTGTATCCCTGGACCCAGCGATATTTTGAAAGCTTTGGAAATCTGTCCTCTCCAGCTGCAATCATCGGTAATCCTAAAGTGGCTACTCATGGTAAAACTGTGCTAAATTCACTGGGGGATGGCGTGAAGAACATGGATGACATCAAAGGCACTTACATGAAACTCAGTAAGCTGCATTGTGAGAAACTCAACGTCGACCCCGATAACTTTAGGGTAAGCACGTTGCTTTCACATAAAAAAAGCATCTAAACATCTAATAGGTTCATTACTGATCTAAACATATGACCCTTTTTACAAATCAGTTCGTCTGTGTAAAACATTTGTTCTTTCACAGCTGCTGGCCGATTGCATTACCATCGTCATTGCGGCCAAATTCGGATCCGCCTTCAGCCCCGAAGTTCAAGCAGTCTGGAGAAAGTTCGTGGCCGCTGTGGTGGAGGCTCTTTCCAGCCAGTATTTTTAAAGGCTCTTCCCATGCGAGTAGCCACATCGTGCAGAGGCGACGAATCATCAAATAAATAATTCACTTCAGACACTCATACTTGTGGATTTGGTGTCATTTGTCATTTCTGTTATCACAAAACGTACCTTACCAGCCTACTGTAACAAGTTTTACGAGTTTACATTTAACTTTTCAGTTACGATTATTTAAATCCTTGAAAAGTAAGAATAAATTACATAAAGTATTAGTATGGACTCCACGGGAACAGCACAGTGTGCAGTAGACGTTTAAGATCGGTGAGATGAAGCAATAATAAAACAAACCTATTTGCATATACCGCATATATGCATATACTGTAAACGTGCATAACCTTTAGAGTGTCGAAATTTTTAATTATTTGGTTTCTTTTTGCTTTTTTTTTTTTTTTTTAGTTTGAGCATTTAGGCTATAATAAATTGGAAAAATCGCCTATTTAAGCCTGGTTTGAGTCAAACCAGAATGCGTGCAATATTGATACAATTAACATTCCTTTCAGAAAGCCGCGCATTTTCAAGATGCATATAAAGACGTACAGATTCAGGCGTGCTTAGGGGCAATAGCCTACATACCTTAGTAAAACCCCTTTACGTTGAAAACTCAAATTTTCTTTTCGCCAGACCAGCTCAGACACAGACAAAAGCTCCGCGCTTTGAATTGCGCCCATAAATATGATTCTTTGAGATCTCGCTGTTGATAACAGGCTGTTGTCTGGGCTTTCCTGTTGGTCATTGGCTAGTGTAAGCATATATATTCCCGACCAGATTAACCTACATAACTAGATTATGCCTATAAAGGCTCCAGAAACGAAGGTCAAGATGTAGGGCAAGCAGAGGTGGGGAAAACGAAGTAAATACTTCGTTACTCGTTTAAGTTTAAGTTTCAGTGATTGCACACACACACTGTGAACTGTAGCCTACATAGAGTTTTCAGGTATCTGTACTTTACTTGAGTAGACCTATTTATTTTTCTGACAACTTTTAACTTTTACTCCCTGTATTTTATCACAAAAATCTGCAATTTATACTCCTTACATTTTCAAAACAGGCGTTACTTTATTTGAGAGGAATTATTGATTGTTTTTATTTTGCATCATTGCGCGCCTTCCCGACATCAAGATCAATTTCAGCTTAAATGGTTGGGACAATAACATATAGAAAAGACAATCCCTTAGGCCTATCCATCGATGCATATCACGCACGACAGACGTATCAAGACGAAGCGGACAAGAAAGGGAGACTCGATCGCGAAGAAAAGGCTTCTAGTGGGGACTAGTGATGGGAAGTTCGGATCTTTTGACTGATACGGATCTTTGAATCTCGTTCAGTGAAATGAACGAATCTTTTTTCAAGTCATTCGTTCATTTCGTTCATTGGAATAAGCGCGGCACTGTAGCTCTCATCTGAGTGATGATAGTAAGACGGTACTCAAGCACTAAGAGCAACATGGTTTGCTTCATTTGGTAAAGTATAATAGGCCTACAAAAAAATCACTTTTGTCAACCTCTTAAGCAACTGAGTTATTCAGTTGAAATAGCCTACTGAGTTATTCAGTTGAAATGGCTGAATACTTAATTTGCCCGTGCGAGAGCGCTGCGCCTATCAAAAAATGATCAATCCATAATAGCTATTCCCTTTAGCCTACCTAGTCACTGAAGACCCGTAGTGTATGAACTCGTTCCAACGGAGAAGCAAAACGTCCATTCAGTAGCTACATTGCACACAACTAAGGAAGTGTTTTGGTTGACCAGCTAACGTTAGATAGCTCTCCTTGCCAGTAATAACAGCACTGGTCATGTTACTGTACTGGTCATGTTACTGTAACCACGTGAATAATGAAGGAAGGACCCGAGGACCCATGGTTAGGAGTCGTGAACGAGTCAGTCGTTCCTGCACTGAGTCTGCGCCGCGGCTATGTAACAAGTGAACGGAAGACACAGACCCGAAAGACCCGTTCGCGAAGCTGAGCTTAAGTGGCCTCGGGAAAAAATGAACGAATCACTTACTTGGACGACTGGTTACTCCCGAGTAAAGATTAGTTCAGAATGAACGAATCGTTCACTAACAACACATCGCTAGTAGCGACATGGATGGGAGTGAACCAGACAGCACTGCTGACGGAGCAGATTCAGAGCAGCAAGACATTCCCCATCCATGGCCGTATCTAAGAGAACTTATTTAGGAGAAATGTTTGAAGTTGTCAGATCTAAGAACGACTCTTGGCGAATGCATTGCGTCTGTGCCAACCTAAAAACCATGAGCTTCTAACGTTCAAGAATTCTCCGTCAAATCACCGAAAACTGATTTGCACATTGGAGCGAAGTTAATGTTCATTATTTTCGGTATATTGTTTTTTTTATTATTTATTTATTTTATTTTAAGCTAGAATGGTTTAACAGTCTTCGAATTATATTAATATGACGTGAGGTTCAGCTTTACACAGAAACAGCCAGTAGAAATGTCCTTCAAAGGGCTACTGTTTACTTTTATATTTCAAGTATATTTCAGAGCGTGTACTTTTCACTTTTGCTTGAGCAAACAAGCTGAACCAATACTTCTACTTTTACCAGAGCCTTTTTTTCACAAGTGTCTGCACTTCTACTTGAGTAAAGAATGTGTGTACTACTTTCGCCACCCCGGACGGCAAGGAACCCTAAATTTTGAATCAAGAATTAATGGCTCAGCTCTAAGTAGTCGTTCTTTACACAGCATCCTTTGTTGTATGCACTCGTCATAGTAACTGTATGTCCTCATAATAACAGTAAGGGATTTGGGGGTTTAAGGGGTTTTCCCGCCGTTTAACCGCACAAATACGATATTGCGTGTATTCGATATAGCGTGTATTTTTAACGCCTGTATTTCTAACGCATTTTTAAAGCTCTAAATAATTTAACATTCACTTCTGTTGATCGGCTGAAATGTCTTGTCTATCTGCTATTTCTCAACGAGCCACGGGTTTATCAAGCGTCATTTCGTGAAGCGGAACTACTTGTGCAATCCCCGTTTCATTAAATCCTACGGAACTTTTTGTGAAACACAAAACATTTTCCTCCGTTAGACAGTGCAAGTTAATGTACAAGGTCCAAGCATGCATTAGTTGAATTTTGGAGAAATAGATAGGAATAGATTGTAAAACTATTCCATGATTGCGTCGCTTGAAAACAAGTTGAACTAGTTGCAGGGATATGACGGAAATTATTTTCAGGTGTCCCTGCAGTGTTATCTCATACTGTAGCTAAGTTAGCTAACTTAGCTACTGACGTTGTAAAGTTATGATATTTTTAACACAGATCGTTGCTACACATGCTGTTTGCTGTGCTGTGTCAATACGTTCACATATCAGCTAAGTATCCTTTATTATATGCATGTAGTTAGATCTGATAGCGTCATTTCTGGAGTAAAGAGACCGTCTTGGTGGTCTGGGTTCTTTGACAGCTATAAATAGGATTTCTATCAAGTGTTAGGCTACTGTTGGCCTGCTTTAGTATGTAGCATCGTGTATCTCTCAGAGGAGACTTTCAGTATGTATAAAAAGTCTATGGATTCACTCGCAGATCGTAGGTCATTGTTTAAGCAGTCAGAAGACAGCTTTAAGAGAAGCGGGGATAAAACTAGTCCAATAAGTGTAATACTGGTTAGTTCAGGTAGCCGAGGCAACAAACTGCTCTTCCGATATCCATTCCAAAAAGTGTGTGAGAACACGTCTTCAGCAGCGAGTAAGTGCAACTTGTGAACATGATTTTGGATGCATTTTTTTTTTTTTCTTAGATTTAAATAACAGTGTATTGTGCATGCCTTAGGAGTTGTCAGCTGGAAAGACTGTGAAGTACAGTGCTGTAAAAATTACATTTTGATACTAATGTTTTTAGCCAAACAGCAGAGTCCATACGCGTTGAATTCCAATGCTGATGCCGTAGAGGATCAAGATGGGGACTCGAGGTAAGGTTGTAAGGAAAAACAGGAGGTATTCGAATCCAGTTTCTTGTCTCGTAAATTGTACAAGTTATGGGCAATGTAGTATAAGATATGCATCTCATTCCCAGATGAAACGATAGCCAAACAAACGTAAATGTTTGTTTTGATTTGTGTCAACAGAACTCTTTGTGTTTTGCATTACAAACGTCTAAGAAGTATCTATAGCTTTGTTTGCAGTTGAAATACGTTGCATGTTGTCAGCCGAGGAAAAGTTTTTTTCTTTTTTTTTTGAGTACTCCAAGGTGTCATGCTAGGTGTTGAAGTGTTAATAGCCATTAAAATATTGGGATTTAATGCATTAATTTTAACTTACACAATAACCATGCTTGTTAATGATATGGAGATGAGGTTTCCCCAGGTGTGAAGGTTTGTGAGATGTGGATCACAAAATTTGTTCATCTGCCATTTGTTTTTTAGATGTGGCTTTATATCAGCAAGATTTATGTGGTCAGAGCTGTTTCTACCCCTCTGATCCACAGTTTTATTACTTTATTCCACTATTATTACTTTGATCCACCTTTATTATTTTGTCATAATGCTGACATGATCAAGGACCCTGGTTGGTTTGTGGCTTCATGTCAGATTGGAGAGCCATACTAAATGGAAAAGCTGCAGCTGTGATTTAGTTAAGAGTTATTGCTCATCGGTTTGGTTACGCTCTCATGACAGCATGGTTACCCAGCACACATTTCGTAAGAGCAGTAATTTGAATGAGCAGTTTCCATTAAACTTCAAAGTTAATGTAATGTAACAGGATACAGACCGAGAATAGACCATTTAGCTGTTTAGAACTTAATGTGTCCGACTCAATGGAGAAGTAAAAAGGTATAACCCTGTAGACCTATTTAAGATGAAATCAGAAGTTTTTAATTTTATTCATTGTAGAGAGTGATTCTGAATATGAATCCTGGCAATGCAGTCCTGTTCGTAATTTGCAATGTAGAATCTATTAAACATGAATGGATTCTTGTTACATCACAGGTTTAAATCATTAGTCTCTTTCGTATATGGTATAATACATTTGAATTGTGACGCTAGAGAGATTTTTTTTTTTAACTCTCACCGGAAGTCTTTGCATAGTTGATTTAGGGATCGTGAATTTTATAATCATAATCATAAAGTAGTCATTCAGTAAGTTCCTTGGCTTGATGAAGGATCATATTACATACTTTTCGTAGACAATCTCAGCTTCATTTCACAAGTTTTGCGTTCAGTTCATGTGCATTAAAAAAAAAGATACCTGGCTGTGTTAGTTTTTCATTTACTTTTTCTCACTTTCAATTCATCGCAGCTGTTCAAAAATGTAGCTTTTAAGAAACTATGTGGATCTACCAAATTTAGTACTGTTTTAGTCTTAAGGGCAACAGGGTTGACCTCTTCATTTGACAGTAATAGACTTGTGCTGTAAAAGGCGAAATTCTTAGGCTCAGCTTGTTTATTGTAAGTCATGCATCCGACCATTTTTTCCTCAAAACCCTTTTGTTTAAAACCACTGATTTGAATAAGTGCTTTTTTTTTTTTACCCAGTAGACATTACCTTTACCAGAGTTAGTGTAGTGTAAGTGTACTTTGTTGAAATTAGACCAAGACATTGTGTGTAAAGGATTTTTAAATTGACCAGAATATGATTATCTGAACAGATATATGTAGTAATAAATGAATAGCTTTGCCATTGTCAAGAAATACATTGTTGTTACATTATTATTATTTGCTTTAAATTAAAGCCCTGACTGTGACATATAGAGGCTCATGGACTTATTACCTTGTACACAAGTTGAAAGTGAGCACATAAATGGTGTTCCAGCAACCTGCCCTATTTTAATATTTTTCTGCTTCATTGACTTTCAACGTGAGACAATAAATTGCAGTTTCTCTCCAAGCGACTGAAACAACTTTCTCTGATTTAAAAAAGAAGTATTCATGAATATTTGCATTATAAGCCTTGATTGCGGTTGGTGCAACAGGTCAGTCCATTTGTGTTTAAGAATACTCTAGCCATTAGAGTGATTTAAATGCACTGCTCAGCAGAATATAGGCCACAAGATTCATACAACTTGGGATAAGTTGGGGAGGAGAAAACAGCTTGTGATCTCTATGTGTGTATAATCATATCTGTCCAGTGGAGTTTTCAGTCCTAACAGGACGCTGACTAGATCAAGTCACCTGTTTAGACCGAACACATCTGAAACCATTCTACCTGCTTTAAACCATTCTACCTGCTTCTGTTGGACACCAAAGCACACCGTTCAGCACTAAGTAAAATATTTAAGCTGATGATGAAATAAATGTAAACAGCAAGCTCTTTTGCTTTGATAGTTTGTTTGGGGTTATGTTGGTCTACGACAGTTCAGTCAAGTACATGTCATTTATTGGCCCAGAATGCACCAGAGCTATAACAGATGCTTGCATTAATCTGTGAGGACAGTGTCAGAGGCTGATTGGGGTTACTAAGTGTGTGGTGTGTGATCTGAAGATAGACTGTAGAGTTACTAGAGCATTAGAATACTCTTCCGTATTTATTCAGCTCACACTCATTTAGGGCTCTGCTGAGTTGTTTTTCTTCTCAATACTCCTCTATCATTGTTCATTTTGTCAATATTGTCTGCTGCATTTTCTTTTTCTTTGCTTTTTTTTTTCTTTTTCTTTTTTATGGCCCTATTCCCATTTCAGAGAGCAAACTCCACTAACTGATGAACAGTTGGTAGCAGGGTAAGATAAAAAACAAACATTTTAAACCACTCTCCTTTTCTAGAACACCCCGTCTTTATTTACCTTTCCTCCCTGTTATTTTATCTTGCATATATATTTTATATGTGTGTGTGTGTGTGTGTGTATCCTGTATATATGCACATGCCAAGCATAATTTCAGGAATTGTGGAGAAATGTGGTAGTTTGTGTGATTCACAATTGGGGATAAATTAATGCATTAAAACTTCCATGCTTGCCCTGATTCAAATAACACAAAACCTCTGTGTTTATAATCATACATCAGATGTAATGGAAGAACAATTGGGTTTAAGTGAGGTCTAACTTTGGAGAAATCAGCTTTGATTTTTCAGTATTCCAGTAGAGAAATAGTGGACCATGCTTTCATAGAAAACCTTTATTACAACAGGCCTCTTCCTCCCTAAACACAATGCACAAAAACTCACCCAACATTCCATGTACCCCCCCCCCCTCCCTTTCTGTTTTTTTTTTTTCCTCACAAAAACATGTGGACTGCCCATCAACGTTAAAGGTCAGAATTTTCCTTCTGGCCTCTGAACCTTCTTTTCTTTTTTTGAGTTTCGGAGGATGGGTTGAACTCACCTCTTGGTTTAATATTCTAAACTGATTAGACGGTAAGGCCTTCAGCATGAGCTGTATAAACCAGCATGAATCTGCCACTTCCTTTTAAAGGCCTCACGGCTCTCTCTGTAGTGGCCTTTTCACCATGCTCTCTCTCTCCCCCTTTTTTCTTTCTTTCTTTCTCTCTCTCTCTCGTTCTCTCTCTCTCTCTCTAAGAGCTTGTCTGAATTCTTAGATAATCCAGCCAGTTTACAGGCTTATTCAAATGATTCACCCAATCTTCCTTCCCTGCCTCTGTTAGATACAGGATTGTGCGGTAATTTAATGTAGCTTTGGTAGTTCACGTTTCTGGTGAGCCAGTCAATCACTACATCTTATTTTGGACATGTGTTTGACTCTCCCCCTCTGATTTGTATGTTTGTGTTCTCTCAGACTTCTTCTTTTTTTTGCCTCTTTTCCATAAAAAAAGGTTTTCTGATATTATTCTTGCCACCATCTTGGCTACCAAGTCTGATATGTGCGGCAAGAAGTTTGAGCTGAAGATTGACAACGTGCGTTTTGTTGGGCACCCAACTCTCCTGCAGCTCCCTCACACCATTCAGGTGAGAAACAGAGTTGGCACTGAAGGATAACAGCTCTTCACTCACTCAGCTTCGTTCCTTTATCCAGCGACAGACATCAGAAACGCACGCATTGCAGCGACCGCGTGCCCTGATATCTAAAACTGAGCACTGATCTGCTAATAAAATACTGTCTTATGGAAACCTCTGCTGCCAGAGGCCTGTATTGTATGTATTCAGGGCCAGACCTTTTACTGTATTTGAACGTAACAGTGTTCTCAGCGCCCAGGAGCCGTTTTCCTGTCGCTCTCTCTCTCGTTGTTTGAGACGTTGCTCTGGGCAGTTTGTCGTACAGTGTCTTCTCATGGGTATTACTGACAGGCAGACAAAGTCAAACTCAGTTATAGAGCCAACCCACCACTTTGTCTTCTGTAAAGAGCACAAACACTTTACAGACAGCAGGGACAGGCTTACACCTCCACCTAGTGGTACTCAGTTTTCTTACTGTCCTCATCACTACTGAAACAGAGCCATTTTTCATGTTTTTTGGACACCACTGTGCCAGTGAGGCATAAGACAGTTTGATTTATAGTTGTATAAATATAATATACAGCTCTAACGTTATATAATATACATTATAAAATTGCCAACTATAATGAAAATCGTCATGAATGCTGTACATTGAAACTAGACAAATGAAAATAAATGTATTTGTTCTGACATCAGTTTTAGTAGTAGTTCGCACGGCTGTAAAGACCTCAAGTTTTATTGTCATGCTCTAAGTCTTAATGACTTGACAAAGAATATGAAAGTTGAAGGAAGCAGAGTTTAACTGGCTGCTCCATGGCTCAGTGATGACTAATGCTTTTCTAGTGTTCTTTCCCCAGCTAACAATATTAGCCGTCTTCCACTGTTGTCTGAAATTTAAAGGTGTAGAATAATCCAGCATTTTACTGTGTATTTTGTTGTAATTGTCATATGATTAGTGACTATGAAAATCACTTGCATAGTTTTTTTTTTTTTTTAAGTAAGCAAGAATGAAATCTATGAATGAATCATCCAAACCCATATTACCTTAAATTCTTAAAATATTAAAGGTGAATTATTTTGAGTCATGCCAGTGAGAAATTGACAGTTCGTTGTCTTTTTGCAGGTTTCTAAAACAGACCCTTCACCAAAGAGAGAGATGCCCACCATGATCCTGTTTAGTGTTGTGTTTGCATTGAGGGTAAAGAAACATAATCTTCTCTTCTAAGGCAACTTTGATTCATAAGTCAAATAGTTGTAACTATGCTACTGCTACTATTTGCTTTTTTTTATAGCTCTTTTACATTAATGTTCCAATACATTCCCTCCAAGGTACATTGCATATAAATCAGGAACAGTATATTGTCAGTGATCCCGTAATGGCACTGTTAATTTATTTTAATCTGGATTATTCTGAACACTTCTTTGTGTGCATCATGTTTCAGTTGTTTTAACCAGCCTTCCTTTACTATACATTTCATTAGAGTCTTCTCACATTTCAAGGACGAGAAATTCCTATTTTACAATCATGCACTTCTCACACTTTTATATTTGAACAGTGTAAAATAGCGAAAGGACAAAACAACATAGAATACATGAATGAAGCATTGTATTTATAAATGGCTAGTGTTTTTCCAGTGTATTTGTTATAGTGGAATAGTGATTAACAGTAACTGTGAGATCAGGTCAGGGCCTTTGTATCTTCTTAGAAAAGGAGTCGGCTCAGGGCCTGATAAAAACCCCAGGGTGGCATCTATCTGACATACAGGGTGTGTAGGGGGAGGGGGGGGGAAGGTTTGCAAACTGCTTAATCATGTTACCCGCAGCGACCCAGGCCTCCAGCTGACCCGTGTACCACAGTGACTCAGCCTGGCACACTGCTGAGTCAGCCTCTCAAACTGCACACTCATGTTCATATCAGCCTGTCTGCATGCTCACTCCCTTCTGTGGGACACAGCCCCACTGGCATCCTGCCTACCCTAACTCAGCAGAAACCCCAGGGTGGCTCTCTCTTTCATGCTGGCTTTTTCCATTAAAACGTTTTTGTTTTTTGTTTTTTTTTAGTTTCCAGTGGGACAGAATGCTAGTTTTCTTTTGACATGCTCTTAGAAAAAATAGTTCTGTGGGTTTACAATGTTTCAGTTGTTGACAGATTTGTTTTTCCCCCTAACAAATGTTGTTAAAAAAATCGAACATTATGATTATCAAATTAATATTATCAATGCCGGTCTTTTGTGGGTGCTTTTAATACAGTGAGTGTTTAGGGCAGAGATTGTGTTGATAAAACACAAATGTGTTAGTGACTTTTCTGTTTGTTTGTTTTTTTCACCTCAAGGTTACAAACTACAAAAACAAAATAAGTAAATACATTTTTCTCAGTTTGTGCATATGCATAAAACGGCAAAGTTAATCATGAGCTCTAAAGTAGCTTCAAAGAGTTTCAATTTCATGAATTCAGGGACATTTTATTTAAAAAAATTAATTAATTGAAAGCCTTTGTTATTAGCTACAATGCTATAAATTTAGGCAAAATTTTCATGAAAACAAGTTTTATTTTTAATGGCTATGGTCATCTATTGATAATTATTGCATGTGTGAGTGATTGATAAGAGTATTTTGTTTGTCTAAGTTCAGTAATATATGACAGAAGGCCTTTGCAAGTCTCTCTCTTTTTCCATTCAAGCCTCGTTGTGTTATGCCTAACAATATCCTAATTCTCTTAACAGTGGACTCCTCCATACAGTTTTTCATATTATACTATATATAAAATATCTTTAAAGAGCAGTGACTTCTATGGACCACAGTTTTCCTCTCTCAGGCAGTGTGTATAATAATGCCCTCTCTCTGTGATGCTGCCCCCTTTAGGCCAACGCAGACCCTTCAGTCATCAGCTGCATGCATAACCTGTCCCGTCGCATAGCCATAGCCCTGCAGCACGAGGAGCGCCGCTGTCAGTACCTGACCCGCGAGGCCAAGCTCATGTTGGCTGTTCAGGACGAAGTCACGACCATGACGGAGAGTGAGTGAGCTAGGCTAGGCTACATCCAGCCAGTCTCTCAGAACAACAGTGACTGTGGAGGAGTGTTAGAAAGCATAAAACCGGCTCACCCGTGGGCACCAGTTCCATTGTGTTAATATAAAGGAAATGAAGCCGATTAGATGCGTCCTAAAGAGCGCGTAGTCAGTCTTTCAAGAATATCCACATCAGAGTGGATCAAAGTTTGCATCAGCACCGGCCTGTGAGTTTCCTATTGGTCATATGCACTGTGGAATGCATCGTTTCATGGTTTCGTTTGTGTTTTGTTCCTTAGCTGACGGGAGCCCTCAGTCCCCTTTTCGACAGATCCTGCCCAAATGTAAATTAGCCAGAGACCTGAAGCAGGCCTATGACAGGTAAACATACCTCACAGACATGTACATCTCACAAAAGTCAGCGAAGTCAAATTTCTTTCACTATGTTTTAGGGGTTTTGTTTTCAATCCAAAAGCTTTCGATATCACTGCTACTACTGATATCACTATTAATGTATAAAATACTGACAGGATAAGATGTTGCATAATATACGAATGTGAGTGTTGTATACGCAATCATATTGTAAATGTGTTTTCATAGTGTGAGAGTCAGCATTTTAAATCGGTTAATAACGTTGGTCATTATTTAAAACCAGTAAGTGATGATGAGTTTCACCGTGTGTCTGGTGGTGTGTTTTCAGCCTGTGCACAACAGGAGTGGTGAGACTCCACATAAACAGCTGGTTAGAGGTGAGCTTCTGTCTGCCCCATAAGATCCACCGTGTTGGGGGGAATCATATCCTACCAGAGGCGTTAGAGCACAGCCTAAAGGCCATTCGGTGAGTGGCACACACATGCCCGCTCTGCGTTCGACACCTTCGTTATAGTGCCTCTAGTGGACGTTATTGTCATGGCTCTTTTCAGAGGCAGTACGTAAGCTCTGCCCACGGCAGCCTAATCGTGGCTTATCAGTGGTCTACTTTATGCATTCTTCTTTCCTCAGAGCGTAATCAGAGAATTGTGGGAGAGTTGTGCTGATTGTGGATGGTTAGAAAGCGTTGGGTCTTCTCTCTCTCTCTCTCTCTCTCTCTCTAGGCCGTATCATGCTCTCTTGCTGCTGGACAGTGAGAAAGCCCTTCTGGGGCAGCTCCCACTGGACTGCTCCCCTGCTCTGGTTCGTCTCATTAAAACCTGCTCGGCTGTGAAAAACCTCCAGCAGCTGGCACAGGACGCAGACTTGGCCCTGCTACAGGTTAATAACATTACCCGTCCCTGCCTCAGCCCTGATCAGTCTCTCTCTCTCTCTCTCTCTCTCTCTCAGACTTGGCCCTGCTACAGGTTAATTATTACCTGTCCCTGCCTCAGCCCTGATCACTCTCTCTCTCTCTCTCTCTCTCTCTCTCTCTCAGACTTGGCCCTGCTACAGGTTTAATAATTACCTGTCCCTGCCTCAGCCCTGATCACTCTCTCTCTCTCTCTCTCTCTCTCTCTCTCTCTCTCTCTCTCTCTCTCTCTCTCTCTCTCTCTGTCTCTCAGACTTGGCCCTGCTACAGGTTTAATAATTACCTGTCCCTGCCTCAGCCCTGATCACTCTCTCTCTCTCTCTCTCTCTCTCTCTCAGACTTGGCCCTGCTACAGGTTAATTATTACCTGTCCCTGCCTCAGCCCTGATCACTCTCTCTCTCTCTCAGACTTGGCCCTGCTACAGGTTAATTATTACCTGTCCCTGCCTCAGCCCTGATCACTCTCTCTCTCTCTCTCTCTCTCTCTCTCTCTCACTCTCTCACTCTCAGACTTGGCCCTGCTACAGGTTTAATAATTACCTGCCCATGCCTCAGCCCTGATCACTCTCTTTCTCTCTCTCTCTCTGTCTTCACATTGAACCAACAGTTTAGACAAAATCGTTTTGTCAAGTAATATCCAGTGCTGACTTGCTCTATAAAAATATGTGCTACACTGACACCCACTGGACATATGTATTATAGCAGGTGTGTGTTCTACATCATCTGATTTCATATGAGCAGGAGAGTAGATTTAGAGTAGTAAGTGGAGAAATTATATAGGTTATTTTGTTAGTGCCAGAAAGTACTTCACTGCATATTTCAGATACTTAGGACAAGGAGTATTTAGAACTAGGTCTGTTTCAAAGTTCTCAGTGAATGCGTGCTATGGTTCTCCAGTGATAAATTAATGTATAAATTAATGCATTAAAGTGTCTATTTTAATACACCCGCTTTATGATATTTTGTGTATTGTTCAACTTCTTCATTGTCAGATAAATATGATTCCTAATGATTGTTGGTCTCTTGATCTTACATTGCCACCTAGTGGACAAGAAGTTTCACTACAGCCTGCTTTGTGATACTCTGGCACTGACAGGACTCGTGAATGTGAAACTAAACGTCCTTAGTTTTCGTTTGTTTAGGATTTGTCTCTATAGTTCTACTCTGCTGTTGCTTACAGGTCTTTCAGATTGCTGCTCATCTGGTCTACTGGGGAAAAGCCATCATCGTTTACCCTCTCTGTGAGAATAATGTTTACATGCTGTCTCCACACGCCAACATTGGCATGTGAGTGTGTGTATGACTATCTGTGTGTTGCTCCACTCCAGTTTCCACCTCTCGCACTTCAAAACATCTCTTGTAGCAGGCACATCTGTGATTGTTTACTATGGTTACATCAATATGAATCTTTTAAGTCTTTCAAAATGTCAGATATCCGTTTTCCTCCCCCATAAGGAGAGCGCGTGCGTATATTTCTGTAAGACAAAAAAAAAAATCGTTCCTGTCGTAGGTATTCACCCCTGGCCGAACAGTTTACGCAGCAGTTTCCTGGTCATGACCTGCCGTCTATGCTGGCCAAGTTCTCCCTCCCCGTTTCCCTGTCTGAGTTCCGGAATCCTCTGGATGCTCCCGTGCATGAGGTCAGTGTTGGAGAAGAGACAGAGCTGTCTGAACAGCAATAAAATCCTCAGATGAAAGACAGTGATTCAGTTTTATGAGTCTTTTAATGACAGATACAGTCTACAGTCTGACATCTACAAAGCAGATTAGTTGTTTCTCTGTCATGTCCTACCTTAATCTTGTATATTTAACATATTGCTGTAGAGTGAATTATTTATCTTATGGGTAGAGTTCATAAAGGGGTGTGTGTTAAAGTTCCTGAGAGAAGTGTGCTCTTTGCTCTGTGGTTTCGATTTAGGCTCAGCTCATACAGATGGTAGTGTGGATGCTACAGCACAGGCTGTTGATTCAGCTGCACACCTACGTGTGCCTGCTTGTTCCGCCCAGCGAGGAGGATCCGGGAGCCAAGGAGGAGGAGCTTCCCCTGGCCGCTCGCGTCGGAGGCCGTAGTCTCAGCACGCCCAGCGCCCTCAGCTTCGGCTCTCCCAGTGGGTCCCTCTCCAGCCGCCCCATTGGTTCACAGACCCGCCGCTCATACTCTGTTCACGGAAGCAAAGGTTTTCATTTACCACAGCAGCGCTGTCTTTTTCTCTGCCCCCCCCCTCTCTCTCGGTCTCTCTGCAGCCAGCAGCGATGACATGACCCTGACCAGTCCCAGTATGGATAACTCCAGTGCGGAGCTGTTGCCTGGTGGAGACTCCCCGCTCAATAAGAGGGTGACGGAGACCCTCCTGGCCAGCCTGACGGAGCACGAGAGACAGGTGATCCTGAGCATCCCCGCTGCACAGAATCCCGAAGACCTGCGCATGTTTGCCAGGTATCACAGAGACTCACCGCTGTAATGCTCTTTACTGCCGCTTTCCGTCTGTTTTTCACATCTGAGTCTTAGGGTGACGAGAACATAGAGAAGATACTGAGAGGCCAGTGAATATTGTTCTCTCTCTCTCTCTCTTTCTCTCTCCCCATTTAAGATACTTGTAAAATATGGAGCATCCAACAAAACTGCTGGATGTCATGGGACTTTTGAGACTGAATTTAGTTAATTGGTGTAAAAAAGAGGTTTGGAACTGAGAGTTACAGTGTCTTCCTATGACCAAGACTTAGAACTGCATTGGTGAATTTCATTTTGCCCATGGCTGTGTGTGATTAATAAACCAATAAAGGCAAGAATGCACTGACACAAAAAAAAAGCATGGCTAACACAGCTATTTCAGAAAGGAAGCTTTTTAGACGGCAAACAGGCAGAGAACCATAGAGTGAAAGAGACCATCTAAGCTGAGTAGCTGTCCTTCTGTACAAACTCACTTATTCCTATAATAATTAAAACTCCGCCGACGGCTCTCTCCTGGACGGCTGACGCAAGCCTAGCATTTTAGCGTCGTTCTCCAGTGGCCTGTTCTTATTTGACAGCTACACGCAGCTGTTAATCAGTAGCAGTCTGTTGGGTCTCTTTCAGACCACTTACAGCCAGCCAACGTACTTTTTGTTCAAACACGGGCCACTCTGGGCGTGACGCGTGTCTGTGTTCTTCGGGCACTCCATCATAGTCAGAGCCATCAGTGCACATTAGTTCCCATTTTCCATCCCATTATTTTACCTAGGCCAACACATAAATGGACTCCTCTGGGTTGGGATTTGTCTTTTAGTACACTAGATCCTCAGTAACAACTCCACAACAGTCTCTCCTCAGAGTACTTTTCCCCTCCGAACGTAAGAATTTCATTTGGAATGTAATTCTCTACCATAGTATGAAAGTTCCGAGTTTAGCTGTATCCTATATCCTGCGGTATAAAATACATTGCAGCATTAAGGCCTACAGTATAAAATTCTGCAGATTCATATTACGTCGGATTAAACGTCTTGCTCGTACGATTAGAGGGACGTTGGTCTAACCCGTGATATCTACGTGTTCTTCATCTCTAGACTGCTGCATTATTTCAGAGGCCACCACCACCTGGAAGAGATCATGTACAATGAAAATATGCGTCGCTCTCAGTTAAAGACCCTCTTTGACAAGTTCCGGAGTGTTCTGGTGGTGACCAATCATGAGGACCCCATCATCTCTCTCTTCCAATCCCCTATGGACTAACGCGACATTGGGCAAATGTCATCCATCTGTCCCAGACAGAACTGAAGCTGGTTTAACACTGTACTCTGTTTGCAACGCAAAATGTAATCGTTGTCCAAGTGCCTGCAGGATCCTTTGCGGTTTGCCTAACATTGTTCCGAAGTTATGATACTGTTTCATTAGAAACATAATCTACTGTATATACATTTTGTGACTAAAACTACTTTTTCTTTTGTCAGAAAACATCAACTTTTAGCTCAATTTTTCCTTAATAAATTATTCAAGAATCTAACCGTGTATTGCTCCTCTGGTAGCCATAAATTACGTGGCTTCAGTCCTGGATTAGGGGCTTTTCCCGTTAGAGAGCAGCAAATGTTTTCTGTTCTCAGCACCTCTGTGTCCAATGCTTTCAAACACACATGGGCAAAAAAGACCAAGATGATGTAATGACAATACCAGATGACAAAGCTGCATTCCCCAAAGAAACACAGTGAAGCCAAAACAAAAAAAAAAAGAAAGAAAGAAAGAAAAAGAAAAGATGGGGGCAGTAAAAAGATGACAAACGTTAAATGTTAACTGGTTTTGCTTTGAGGTGAGTACGAATTTCCAAACATCTGCAAAATCAATGAGCCCAAAACACATGGTTAGAAGATGTTCTTTATGAAAACAAAAAAACACACACACATACACAGGTGGGTATTTGAAGATGTTTTAAGAAGTCCCTGTTTTTATAAAACGCAGTATAATTTTATATGCACTACAGACAGCTGCAACTTCTGACAACAGTTCAAGAAAGAAAGAATGAAGAAGAGTGCACTTCAAACTCCTTACAGTGTTTGCCACTGTTTAGTGTTTACCAGTCTTTGGACCTTGTGTCAATCACATTTATACCCAACAGCTAAATCCCAGTTATACATCATAAGTATTTAAGTGTAAGTCTGGTTGTGTTCTGCGTTCTGCGTCTCTGTTGATTACGCTCACGCAGGGGTGTCCACGGAGGTAAAAACGGAGGGGTTTTGTAGCCCACTCCCCGTGGGACTCGACGCCGACACGCGGGGCGGAGACCACGTCCTGGGCACCTGCTCCCGCTTCCTCGGGGTCCCTCTCGAACCACACCTCCGCGTCGGTGACCAGGTCCCTACGGTCGAAGCGCCGTTGAATGTCCAGCGCCTGACACAGCTTGGAAGGGCCGTTGCAAAGCTCTTTGTCCTTTAAGGCCCTCGCCCCCTCCCTCCTCTTGGCCGCTCGCAGCCCCCTCATCACGGCTTGGCCCTGAAGGGGCTCCAGAGAACGCAGCAGCACGGCCGCTCCCTCCCCTACACACACACACACACACACACACACACACACACAGCCGAGCAAACAGCAGTTAGCGCGGCTCCACGCTGTCTCCTTCCTCTGAGGGTGTGCGCTTAATTCAACCCTTCCCCAATGTTAGCACAAAAAAAAAAAAATATTCGCGGTTAATACATAGGCTCTTTAAAGAGAAACAGCTGGGGTGAAAAACAAACACTGCCACACACCAGCACTGAAGGTCCTGTGGGTCTGTGTAGATGTACTTATTGTATGCGAGGAATTCTTGAGCTACGTTTGCCTAAATAAACAGGGTTGAGTTTGATAAGATATTTATTAAGGCGAATAAGCAGGACTCACCCTGACTGGAGATATTCATGCAGAGATAGATGCCGTAGATAGGATAAACGTAGATGGTGCCCGGTTTCATGAACATTGCCATATTTCTCTCTGTACGTTTCCCTCCTGCTGAGTGGGAGGCTTTGTCCTCACCACCCAGATAAGCCTCTGTTTCCACTACCCGGCCTCTAAGTTCAACGCCATCAGCGTGACGCCTTACCAGCACCTAAAACATGTAACAGACAAGGGGATCTCAGCGTTATGCATATGGATTGCTGTGTAGATATGTCACCCACTTTGCTTTGATCAGCACATCGCACAGTACCGCTCCTTCCAGCAGGTGGCGCTAATGTGTGAATGATCTGTACCGACTCGGTGACACCCTTAAGAGTAGCGACCACGTAAAAACATCACATGTATTCTTTTAAATAATAACAGGCCCTTATTTACGGAGCAGTAAAAAAAGAAAAATAATTGTTCAAACTGGTGTATCTGTATTGCTGAACTAAACGGGACACGCCAATAGTAACAATTAATAACTCCATCATTTAAATATCAAAAATGTCTATCAATAGTTGTACGTTATTTAATAAATTCTAATAAACTTCTAAATCTGAACTGGCTTCTAAAAGACTAAGTGACTCACAACAAACAGGAAGACAAAACAAACTAGGGCCTTTAGTGAAAACGCTGTGTGGCGAGCTGAAATGGGTGTGAAAGCCACAAGACACTCCCACGTCTTTCTGTCTGCGTGCTGGCTGTGTGCCCACGTGCTGCAGAAATACATGGTCACACTGCGAGGGAAAAAAATCAGGCTATTAAGGGTCTAAGCGGATGCCCTCCGGTATGATAATTGCTTTCATACTTCTCATTACAGTCTTGCTCTTAACGGGACCAGACGCTTAATTCAAGGCATAAACATTGGCATACTTTGCGCAGGAAAGGAGAGCTCCCTAACCAGTAACTTCAAAAAAGGAATTGTGCCATTGACTCCTAATGTGGCATGTTCCTTCGCAGAACTGAATGTTTTTCAGTGTCACCTTCCTTCCTGTTTTACGGCTCGTTTCAATGCAAACAGGCACTGGTGACGTTAAAGTAAGTCTGTTAAGAATTCAACGACTTCCTGTTTCTGATCCTAAATTTAATCCTCAACCGTTCTACGCTGTCAGACTAACTTCTCTCAATGGGACTGGCTGTACGAGTGTACCCAGCATTTCATATTGTGTGAGTTCATACGAGAGTAGACACTGCATTACAGTGAAGAAACTGTATTACTCGGGTTCTTATATGTATTAATGTAAAAGATCTATAGGAAATAAAGCTGTATTGTCGCAGCATACTTACTTTGCCCAGAAAAGCTTTCGCCAAATTCACACAAGGTTGGTCATAAAAATCTTGACCAAGCCTGACTCTTTTCATGCTTCCAGTTAGGAAGTAAGGACTGCAGAGTTCATTCGGCGTTTTAACCGCATCTACATCGCCCCCCTCTTGGGAAGCGATAGCCTGTTGCAATCGTTTCCCAGTCCCTCTGTTGATTAGATCATCAGCTTTTGCTTTCGAAGCCAAAGGCAATTTTCGC
Source organism: Chanos chanos (assembly GCF_902362185.1). Taxonomy (NCBI): domain Eukaryota; kingdom Metazoa; phylum Chordata; class Actinopteri; order Gonorynchiformes; family Chanidae; genus Chanos; species Chanos chanos. The sequence goes on from NC_044507.1 coordinate 17,865,853, forward strand.
TTTCGCGTTGACATGTCAGGACCAGGCAGTTACGTGTAGTGCTGATTTCAAAAGACACGAGGTTTTTATGCTAATTTAACTAACCTCAGGTATACTGGCACCGACAATAACCACACACGTAAAATGATCGAACAACAGCTACTGTTCTCGGCCGAACTACGCAGCACGCTGGGGAGCTATACTGCAACTGCTTTAATACGCGAACTGATTTCAGAATTAGTTTTAGGACATAATCAAACGTTACTCTCTTGCTCACCTAGCTCAAAAGCAAGGTATCTAGCTAGGTCACACGGCGAGGGGAATCGGTTTTCTTCGAGATGAAGTGACTATTACAAATAAGCGGTTTTGGTGTATTGTCCAATGAATCTGCCATTTAATACAATTCTTGAAAGTATCGGTACAGTTACAGCAAATTTCAACACAAATTTCTGTGGCGTGTGGTTAGCCATATCTATTTTGAAGACAAACGTTTCCAACGCGCGCAAGGAAAGCTGGGGTATTATCTTAAAGGAGACGCAGCGTCGTCTGTTCCGCTGCGGCCATGCGTACAGTTCTGTAAATACGGAGACGTGCATACTTGAGGCTAGGTGAAAATGGAGCCCCGTTGTTCACAAGAATTCTTAGGTTTCTTATTTCAATTTCTTATTCCTAAACTACCTCGACCCCGTAGTTCTATATTTAGAAAAATAAATGTTAAATTTTATGAAAATAAATCGAACTATTATTAAACTACACTTGTTAAGAGAATTTAACATATAGAACTATGTAGATTGAGTCAAGATTTAGCGTCATTATTCTGAATGTAATCTGGGTCATGTCTTGAAACAGACTAGAGCAGTTTGTGGCTTCACCACGGGATAACATAAACAGGAAGAGAGAATGCCAAATGTTTCATAAAAACCACATATAGTTAAAACACCAGCAGGTTCATTTTTCAGATTCAAGCTGAACTTGACCACTGAATGTGTGTAGGTGTAATATTGAACCATTTCATGAAAATGTAATGTTGACCTTTCTTGCTGATAAAGTAAGAACAGGTCTTACCAAATCTTAACTCAGCTTCACTTTGACCATGACTACAAAAATCAACCAACGCCAGCGATATGAAAATAATAAGAATATAAGGTGAGCAACAATGTCAGAACACATAACATACTAACATGAAGCAATGAAAATAACTTAGTCATAGCACATATAACTAACCCATTTCCACCACAACAATGATGGGTGATGAAGACACTGTAGTGCAATACTTTAAAAAACCTAATATGGTGGCATAGTTTTTTTTTATGGCTATTTAAGTATGAAAATGTCCTTATAATATACATCAGTCTACTTATATTGCACACCTGGGCCTAAGTGCCTATCTCTCAAGTGAACATGGGTTGAGAGACCCTGACTTTTCAATGAGGAAGGTTATACAACTTCAGTATTTTCTGAACAAAGTCTCCTTGGTGTCTAAGTTGCTAGGTGTCAGAAATAAGGTGACATGTTTGAGAAAAAGTGTTTTTTTCTTTCACTCATGGGACGTTGATGCTTTTGTAATGTTTGATGTGGCTGATGAGGCCCACCACATCATCTTCATAGAGTCTGTGACACACAAAAAACAATACAGGCGACGCTGCAGTCATGTGGGTGAGCATATCTCCACAGACTCCCTCACATGATTTGGACTGTGACCTCTCCTGTCCATCCATCCATCCATCCATCCATCCACCTGTTTTATAGTATTCTAAGAAATTGGGAGATCTAGTTATGGAGTTACTCACACATGCCTCATTTAGTCTGTGTGTGTGATGGAGAAATACTGTGCATGAGGGTGAAACCATCTGATTAATGGAACCAGACATGGTAAACGGTAGAAGTTAATCTTTTGAATGAGGCAGTCGTGAAGACTGTCCAAACTAAATCAGTGTTTGCACAGTAAATCTCCAAAACGCTTTCTGATAGGTTTTGGAGTGATAATCTCTCTCTGCTAGGTATCCAAGTGTCTGTGTTAATGCATTTCCACATTGTCTTCTAGATGATAATGCTGTTTTATTTCCTTGTCTCAGCAATCTTTAATGTTACCTTTTATGTCAATGCTTAGCTCTTGAATAGACATTTTTCTTTTAACCAAAACCTAAACCACAACTGGATTAGGGGGAAATGTGCATTGTGTGATAGACAAACATATTTTGGTTCGTAGAAGAAAAAGAACATATTGTCTACATATTGTTTAATTTTTCCCTTTTTTTTAAAGTAGGGGGTAATGAGGCATACAGTTCTTCAAAGCAGATCTGTCATACAACAATGCTTATTTGTTAACTACATTTTTTTGTAGCGCTTCATTCATAGCCATTTAATGTTTAAAGAAGCATTTCAGGGGAAAGCAAACCAGGTGTTTATGATTTGAAAGTGAATCACGGTTCACTTTTTTTACAAACTGAACAAATTCACTGTTTCTACTACACTGTTGCTACTACTTTCCCACATTAACAGGGTGATGAAAACGTCATTGTTCCATCTTAGAAACACAGCCAAAGTACGGCCATTTATAAATCAAAAAGATGCTGAGAAACTGATTCATGCCTTTATTTCAAGCTGACTCGATTACTGTAATGCACTTTTTACTGGCCACCCAGAAAAAAAAACACTCAGAGACTTCAGCTCATTCAAAATTCTGCTGCTCTGCTATTAACCAGAACCAAGAGGAGAGAGCACATTAGTCCAGTTTTAGCTGCTCTGCACTGGCTTCCTGATTGATTTTAAGGTCCTCCTCTGTAGGAGCAAAGTTATATTGTTTAGTGAAATTGATCATTTTGTCACCAGTTTATAGAAGTGTTAATATTGCCCTAAGAGTAATGTTTCTATGTTACCATTCTGTCAGTTCTGAGTTACATAGACGCTAGGTTGTTTATGTTTAATTTTGATGTTGCTCGTGACATGTATGCAAGTGCTACTTCATGGTTTAAAAGGATAAATAGTTGGAACGAGGGGGCCAGAGAGAGCTGCATGGAGCAAAAGTTTTCTTGACCGAAGTGTATGTAGGTGGTGATCATAATATTTTAGATGTGAATAGAAATTGTTGTAAATATTGTTTGAAATAAATATGTTGCTAACTCCCTTGTTAAGTATGTACTTTCAAGAACACTGCGATCATCTGCTGCTGGTTTATTGGAGGTTTTCAGCTGCAGCCGAAAGAAAATCGGGGATGCAGCCATTGCCAATTATACTGCGAAGCTATGGAACAGACTACTTATAGATATCATGGAAGCCAGCTCCCTAGATACCTTAAAAAGAGAACTAACCTTACAAGGGTTGGACAAAACAATGGAAACACCTTGTTAAATAACAGTTTTATTACTTAATATTGAGTTGGTCCTCCTTTGGCAGAAATAACTGTGTCAATACGTCGAGGAATAGATTCATACAACTTTTGGACAGTGGCTAAGGGAATTTTAATCTGTTCCAGCTCTTTCAGAGATGATGGTGGAGGGAAGTAGCTCCTTACTTGCTACTCCAAAATATACCACAGATTTTCGATTATGTTTGGCAATGGCAGCCCTTCCATGGTATCCAGCTGCACTGAGCTCTCGACGAACTGTTTTGGTTGATACTGGGTTAGCAACATGTTGGTTTAGCTCTGCAGTCACTTTAGTAGCTGTGGTTCTGTGATTTTTTGACACAATGCGTTTTAGTGCTCTGCAGTCATGTTCACAGAGTTTTGGCTTCTGTCCAGAGTTATGCTTCCCAGAACTAGTTTTCAGTTTTTGGTATGCCATCATGACTTTAGAAACAGTTCCTCTTGATATGTTAAACAACTTAGCAGTTTTTGTTACTGAAGCGCCAGCCATTTGTGCTCCAACAATTTGCCCCCTTTGGAAGTTTGAAAGATCACACGTTGACTTGTACTAATATGCAGACCTCTACAGAAAGAAAAATCTTGGGTAATACATAAAAAACAGGATGTCTGCAGTGCATATACATAAGATTTACATATCACTGGGAATCATATTAACATCTAAACGTCAGAAAATTTATGGGTCTTGAAACACCATGTGTTTCCATTATTTTGTTCAACTCCTGTATCCCTTCACTTTAGCTTTTAACTAAGCTATGACTTTCCTGATACAGGCCCAAAATTCCATCTTGCACCTTGCACTTATGCACTGTTGTACTTCCTTTAAAATGTTGTATTTTACTTGGTTTTATGTATTCTATGTAGTCCTTCTTTTAAAAAACTTTATTTTTATTTTATTTCATTGGGTTTTTTATGTTCATCCTATGTCTATTGTCCCATGAAGTACTCAGTGCGTGTAATTTCTGTATTGTAAAGCGCTTTGAGCTGCATTTCTTGTATGAAAGGTGCTATAAAAATAAAGTTTATTATTATATTACCAAGTTTAAGCCACAAAGTGACAGAACAGCTGAGACACACACTGGGTTCCATTTGACAAAGACTTCAGATGACTGCTGTCCACTGTTGTTAACTCTAGCAATTAAATAAGGATGCACCCCTAAGGGATCTTCCTTTCCTAACACTGCTCTCATACATGAACACATTTGCCTTCCCCTACAACTTCTCCATCTTCACTGCAGTGTGAATCAATAAAGTCTTTGCCATTGAAGGGTATGGTGAGAGACAGATTCCTTTAAGTTAAATGAAATGGTTTAAGGATTTAAGGACTGAGGAAGATTCTAGGCAGAACACAAGTAGAATTTAATTAGGTGATTTCTGTGGCTGGGGTTTAGTTTGTTGTGTTTGTTGGCTAGTACCCCATGGCAGATGGTTAAGAGAGTCCAACTGAAGACAAGCATCTTTCAAACTGTAGTTCAAATCTCAAAATTCTGTTTTCCAATGAAAATATTTTATAAGAGAAAGATAGAAATTTTTTTTTGCAGTACAGACACAGGAATGACACACATGTGACAAGTGAACTGTTTTCATTATGGTTTTGTTTTTTTAATAAAAAAAAAATTGGAACTGTCTCTGTCTCGCACACATTGGCGTTGGGGAGGCCAAGGGGTAGCACATGTTTCCTTGGATCTGCATGCAACCGGCCACCACCTGCTTTCATGGTCCAAGCAGCGAAGCAACATCCAGTACTCAGGACAGCACAGCCGGGTACTGAAGTACCCTGGTACCCTGAGTACCAGATGCAGGACGCAAAATCTGTAGTTCCAGGCAGTGCTGTATTGACATGTGCTACTCAGGTGCCTGAATGTGACAAGTGTGACCGCAGACTCAGCACCATGACACTGGCTCTTAATCTTTGTTCTAACTGAAATCATTGATTGGTACCTGAAAGAGGAGTGGAGCATTAGAGGAATTTACAACTGAATAAAACAAACACATATCAACGCACACATGGCACGTACAAAAGGGTTCTGCATCGGTTTCTCACTTAACCGCACTCTTTTGTTCTCTCTTTTGATATTTACACTCAAACTAAACACTGCCTGCTAAGGCTTTAGCTTATCTAACCCAATGTAAATCTAAAATTAACAGTGAGAAATAGGAGTGCTACAGATGGACACTGTAAATTTGAAGTTATCAACTCTAAAATGACATGGCACATCCAGAGGGATGACAGCTCAGTGAGCCCTTCACGTCTGGGGCCAGTTGCATAAAACTGTTTTAGACTAGTCTGAGAAGTTAGGCATCTAATATTTTCCTTCACGACCAGTCTTAGTTTTTTCAGTCAGTAGTATGAAAACTTAGACCGCTCTAATTTAAGACCAAAAAGTAAGACTCCCTACCCCCAGGCTAACTTTTTTTTTTTTTTACATTCTATTGGGGAGCAGGCTGTCTGAGGCGATGTATTTACCATTGCCAGGGGCAACGGCCTACCGGTGATTCCGCTCTCCCACCCTCCAGGGGTTCCCCAAAACATTGGAGACTGATCACTGTATATTTCAATAACCAATTCTGTGGCTGGATTTTTATGCTTATATATCTCCTTCTTTGCCTCTTTACCATGTTTTTGTACATCTTTAATGGTTCAGGCCACCGACAGATTAACACCGTTAACTTTTTCAGTTATTGTGCTCCACGCCTTGTGTTTTTTACTATTTGCATTGTAATCTGTAATTTGTTCTAAAAAAATGGACTTTGCTGCATCATATTCTTCCAAAATGCAGATATTTTCTGCCAAAGAAAACTGTGTCGAGCACCTGCTGTCGGCCATTTTGTTAAGACTTGCTCAGTGTATTACTTTTCCCACAATGCAATGCGAATTAGTCTGTCTTACTAAAGACAGCCATGAGCTTGTTCTATGCAACAGTCTTGCTTAGGCATCTTTAGTTAGTCTGACTAACTATTTGTCACAGTCTTAAGTTAATGGCTAGGTTTATGCAACTGGCTCCTGGAGACAGAGGTATTTCAGAGAGAGAGTGTGAAGATTTTTTTTAACCTCAAAGAAAGTGTCAACAATTCTCTCCAGTGTGCAGGCCTGTGATTGGAACATGTGCTGGTTCGCCTCAATAGCAGCCAGTATTCCCAGATACTTGTTCACCTTCTCGATTTCACTAACAATAACAATGACATCAGCAAATCACAGTCAACAACATTAATTGTACTTGTAATCACTATATTAGTCATTATAATCAACAATAATATGAGGAAACGGAAGCACTCCAGCAACTAGGTGGCAGCGTGTGAGAATGAACGTACATTAAATGTCCTGGAAGTGCCCTTTCAAGAATCTGGAGAAATTTGCAAATCATAACTTCAGATTTTGTCAGCTAGTGTCTTTTCTCCTCATGGTAAAGAATGATTCAGCTATTGAAATTAAACAAGTGTTTCTTGTCTGTTTTATCGGCAAAATTCCATCTTTCCAGCGACAGATTAATTCCTCTACTCAAAACACCAAATTTCAAGAAAAGCCTCCAAATACTCTGTCAAATTACTGTAATAACTCTGTCACTCTGACAACATAATAGGAGCAAAGTAGCAAAGGAGTGAAGCTGCTCACTATTTACTGTATTTGCTCTGCTTGTAGGTTTTCTTCAGGATCTCTTGGAAACATTCCTCCTCTGTTTTGACCTTACTAAATTGGAGTTCTGTATGATTGGGAGGATCAAGACAACATCCAATAAATCCCTACACTTGTAAATTGGTAATTTTATGTTAGACTTAGCACAACAGATACTAGATGGGGAATCCTATATATATATATATATATAAGCTATTCCATACTATTGGCTTATGAGGTTTTTTTTTTTTTTTTGCATTCATATGATCTGAGATAACTCACCAATTTCCTTTAAGGCCTGCATCTGTTCCTGAATCACACCCTGGTTCTGGAAGATATGTAGTTATAGCTTTTTCAGTTTGATTTATTCTTGGTTCACCTTAGAGGAAATTATTTCAAGCAGGGTGCAATCAATCTGGCTTTCCTTACAAAGTTAGACTTATACTGCCCTTTAATTTGATCAGTTTGGAGAAAAGAAACTGTGTGAACTAATGTATTGTTTTTCACTTAACACCACAAATTAAAGGTCCAAGGACTCTGCTCCAGTTTTTAGGGTCAACCTATCTGTACTGATTGTACATATATTTACACACACCAGTCACAACATATATAGTTTATGTAAACAGATACATTTACTTGTTTTTTAATATTATCAAATAATACAATTTTTTTTGTTTTGTTTTATTTTTGGAGGTAATGAATCAAGTTATATAATCTTTTGAAGTATTTTGTTAAACTGCATACCTTTTGGAGTCTAGCTTGCTGTTTTTTATTTAAAATAGTCATGAAGTTGTCCGCAAACACAGCAATAAAAAGACTAGGAATAAAGAAGCAGTCAAGAAAAAAAGTTAAACAGAAAGTTTAGCAGAAAGTATACTTTACATTTGGTTTAATTAAAAAATGTATATATTAAAAGTGGTCCCAAGCAAACTGGAGAGCAGATTCTACCTTTTTTTTTTTTTTTAACATTTTGAAAAGTAATGTGTTTCATACGTAAGGCCTGTGGTTCACTTACTTGAGGAGGACGAAGTACTGAATTACAATGTAAACAACAAGGAGGATGATTATGTAAGATGCACCTGTTAGAAGCAAAACAAGCCAACAGAGAGAAATTATTCCCTCTTCAACGACAAAAATATTCACAAACATCACAAATACAAAATACATTGTTGCCCAAACATTACATATAGTGCATATATCCACTGCAGACATTGCTCACAAGCTGTTGCCAAGAACAACAACAACAACAACAACAAGAAAAGCTAATCAGCTGATTGCTTTGTTTATGCAAGGGGGGGGGGGTAGGAGGGGGGGCTGTGACTAATGAGAAAAGAACCCAAATAAGGAATGTAAAGAGCTGATGAGGAACCATTTCCCATACCATTCTCCCGACCAGTGCTGTAGATCAAAGACCAGTCATCCAACGTTAGAAGCTGGAACAGAGTGACGATAGTGGTGGACATGCTGCCGAATCTCCTGGGATCAGATTCGCAGAACAGTTCCCTGAAGACGACGGCAAACATGAAGAGGAACACCGCAATCAGGAAAAGGACAACGCCCAGTGAATACATGGTCTGGATGCAGACCATAACCAGCGACTGGAGATTCTGGGAGGAACTGAATAGAGAGAGAACACAGACAACAGTCACGAATCAGTGAGAGGAAATGGAATGTGAGGAAATATTTCCTCCAACTGAATACATAGTTCAGAATATAAACTGAATATTGTTTAAGTATAGTCCATAAATGTACTGGGCTAAAAAGCAGACTGAACGAAACTAATCCTGCTATGAAAAGAGTACACTGTGTCTCTCTCATCTACTCCAGCAGAGTGATGATCTAATATAGAGAAATCAGATTTACTGTAAACTGATAACTGTCACTTTGAGGAAAGCAGTTATGAGGGGGAAAAAAACCCCTATACATTCAATGATGTTTCACTGTTCACTGTTGGGTTAGATTCAATGATGTTTCATCAGTTTTGTAATTTGCTACTTTATTTTTCAAAGGAATCGCTGTCCTCAAATTATTCAGAACACCTTGTGTTTACAGTGTTGAGACACTGCAAGACTCAGGAACAAAAACTGTATCACTTTTTCACTGTCCAGCATCATTACCGGGCTTCAATTCTTTGGCGAGCTTTGAAGAATATGAGACAGAAAAGCTTACCCAATGGCCCGGAGCACACGGAAGCCTCGGATTGCCCGGCATCCCTTAAGAACCTTGATGGCACCAAAAACTGTGACAGCGTTACCACTGTAGGCCGAGTCTAACAGGGGAATGATGAAGTCCACCATACTCACCACCACAATGAAAAAGTCTCGGTGAGACAGAAAGAGAGAAAGAGACAGAAAAAGAGCTAAGCATTTTCTCTACCAAATGTGAATGTGGACATACTGTACTCTGATCCTATTGTGAAATTAGGTAAGAAAGAATATAATTTTATCGATGTGGATCATACCAACTAGAACAGCTGGAGTAATTAGAGAAACACTGGCCTGATGTCCTTCATTTTCCACTGTTATGTGAAATCCTTACCTATACCATTCCAGAAATTCCCAAAGTAATCCCGACCCAGCACCATGTATTTCAGGACAAACTCCATGAAGTAGATGACCAGGAAAACACAGTCCATCAGCATTAAATGATAACCTATGCAAAGTCACAGGAGAGGCAAGAGAGACAAATTCAGTGAAAAAAACATAATTAAAAGCACCAGCTGTACCAGGAGTATGTGCCTCAGAGAGATTAAACTCTGTAGGATGATTATCAGGGACGGAGGTAAGACTATGGGGAATACCTTGGCACTCTACTACACTATATAAAATGATAGCATTGGTGCCGTGAGAACATACCACAAACAATGTTTGTATTCAAGACTTTATGCAAAAAAAGAGAAAACCCTGATGTGTTTTAGGTTTAGTGAACACCACAAAGTTTGTAATGCCTGTCTGGTCAGAATTTCAAGCAATGCAATGCACTTTACACCTCTGCTATTTCTTCAAATACACAACTAAGCGGAAATTGATGAGAACGCATCTTAGGATAGACTGGTTGAGAAACAGCATACCTAAATTAACTGTGGCACTGTGGAATGTCTGGACAAGAGGCATAGCTGTGCTAACCACCACCACAACCATAATGAAGAGGTTGAAGGAGCCACTTTCTATCAGGAGGGAGATATAGTGGTAGATCTGATGTTTCCAGTTCTGCAGGGTATGTCGAATCATCTGACGTCTAGTGCTCCACACGCCTTCCTCCTGGACCTCACAAGGACCATCTGTATAGGCAGAGTAGAGGAGAGTTAACCAGGGGGCGAGGCTCATGTTATATGCAAATATCATCAAGTATAAACAATGCAAAAACTGATAGTTAGATAAATGTGAAGACAGAGGCCTGAGATCTGCGGTGTATGCTATGGTTGCTGTCCCCCGCACACTTTTGGTTTTGGTTTTGGTTGGATGCGAGTTTTATTTTTGTTTGTTTGTTTGTTCGTTTTCCAAAACTGCTGAATCATGCTGAATTTTCATTGCAGGTGAAACCGACTGCATGAAATCGTTCGTAATTAGTGAAATCCCCTAAAACTGAATTTGATTTAACTTCGCAAAACATAATATGACAGCGCCGGTGCCAAGACAACGTTTGAATATGGGATTTTATGCAAAAAAGAAAGAAAGAAAGAAAGAAAGAAAGAAAGAAAAAAAAAAAAAAAAACCTTATGTCTTCTACGCACAGCTAACACCACAAGGTTTGTAATGCCTGTTGGTTGAGGTTTTCAAGCATTGCAACGCAGTTTGCATGGCAATATATTTACTAACCTTTTTCACCTTCCATTGGTACACATAGTTGTCCGTCCATCCTCTCTAAAAATAGAAAACAGACCGTTACCAAAACACATTCACTTTAAAATGACTCGACTGACGTGTCGCAGCAGTAGTTTGCCGGGAAACTCGCCTTTTTCGCAGTTCAGCATGTCGGCCTAGAAAATGATCGAACTCGCCGCTTTATTACGTCAAGTGCTGCACGTTCGACCATTTAGACTACAGTCATAAAGTCGAGGGTCGAGAGTATGAGTGTCCTAGTGTAATTTATCACAAAACAGTCCTTTCATTATTCGTAATTCTTCGAAGGTAGTTGGTTAGAAACACTTTTCCGGTCAATGCCCAGACGCTTTACTATTACTATTTATTTATGTTCCATACTACTTTTCATATCCTATACACACACATTTTGTATTTTTTTATTTATTCTTGTTGTCTTTAATTCTTATTGTACGTTGTCACAGCACTGACACTGGGGAGCAGTTGTAATTTCATCGTCCTGAACAATGACAATAAAGCTCTCTCTCTCTCTCTCTCTCTCTCTCTCTCTCTCTCTCTCTCTCTCTCACTCACTCTCTCTAATCTAGGTTACCTTGCAGTGACTGTCCCGTTTCAAGAGCCTTGACCTTATATGACGCTATCCGCTGCAATTTCCTGGGCAGCCTCCGAAGTGTACGAAATGCACGTATTGTCTACTTATACTTCTTTATTTTAGCAGACTTCTCAGACAGCAGGTTTACATATGCGTCTCAACAACACTTGAGCTGAAGTGTTGTTGTTGTGATAACAAACACAAATTACTTTACAAGAACAAATAACTGCCAATGTTAACCAAGCACAGCCCTTGAAATCAATCAATCATTACGACATCGTCATCATTATCATCATCAACAGCAACAACAACAATAGTATTAATAATAATGGTAACAATGGACTCATGGGAGAGATCCTATATTTGTATCCGCTGAACAAGTGGGTAGTTTAGTGATGGGGGGCCATGTTTGCAGTTCATCCTCACAGATAGAGGATCAAGGAGGATGACAGCAAAGCTAAATTCACCACTGTGTTTTAATAATTTCTCATGCAACATGAAATGATTTTCAGTAGTATGTGTTTTAGGCCTTCTGTATCTCCCTCCTAAAAACTGTCCCCCTTTTACTTTTAGACGTCTAGTCATCTTACAGTAATCTTACTAAATGACATTACGAAGTAGGTTGACGTTATACATTGACAACTTAAACATAAATGGCTTTAATGTAGGAGGAACAAAGTAGCCTTACCTGTCTTAGCTGTAAATCTATATCATGATTAAATAATATAGGACAATTTCCAACTCCCACAAAGTGATGTCTTGAGAACTTTATGCTTGGCCTTTGCCAAAGTTTGCCAGTTCCTTAAATTGTCATCCGAGCGCTTAAATTAACATTAGCTAAGAAGTAAGCTTAATGTACTGAAGGCAACTAGCTGTCAAGTTCATAATGTACTTTTGCCAGGGGTGTAATAAAATAGTTTTTGAGAACAGCTGTGGTAAAGCAGATCTTCTCACAACTGTGACAAAACAATTTTAGCGAGTAAAGTTCAATAGCTAAAATGAAAACCATGTTCATTTTATGCTTGTGAACATCTTGTGCTCTTATAGCTGGAGGAAAGTCTTTCGACTCCCACACTTGTACTTTGTCACTGTACTTCAGTGGTGCGATTTGTACTTTGATCAAGAATCAACAAGTTTTGCAACTTTACCTGGATCCCTCTGTAATTTCTAACACACCTCCACTGATAAACCTCATTACTCACTGCACTGGCACATATGAGCAGTTGGTTACAAGTAAAAAAAAAATATGTCCATTTTGCTGGGCCTTGTAATCACTCTAATAATAAACATGTAACAAAATATGGCTTTTCCATTTCTGTATAAACATGTGAACAAGATGAAAATAATGAAAACTTGAAATAGGTTGCGCTGTATAAAAATTAAGACTGGCAGAATACTGGTCGGCAAAAGACGGTGGGATGGAGCTGATGTCTCTCAGCTTTGTAGCACCACCACATCTTTGGACACTCTCTGTGACATAAACCTTCCCCATGAATCTCAAGGGGTTTCGGGAAATACCAAAATGTTCTGCTTATCTACCGTATCCACCGAAAACAGGGGCAGTCTGGTTGCTAAAATTCTCTCGCTTGAAAGTTAACTGAGTGGCAGCTTGTCACGTCGCTGCGTACAAACCTACAAAACTACTGGTCAAAGAAAGGTCATTGCTTTGCATCCCCAAGGGTTGTCTAGTGCTAAATGAAGTAACATAACTAACAGAGAAAGAAAAGACATGTTTTACTGTGAGTAATGAAGGGGGAACCCAGAAGAGCAATGTTCGTGTTGACAGCCTGCGATACACTGACATGATAAACAATGCTGATGACAAGCTGTTCCGGTGCCGGCGTGACATAGATGGATGACCAGTCATCCGGCGTATGAAACTGGACTAAAGTGAAAACACTGGTGAAACATGATGTCAGAGCTCTTGGTGTCATATTTCCAAAACGGCTCCCTGAAGACGAAAGACCATGAGGAGGAGGACAATCTAGGTGATTGTGTCTGTTGACTGCAGGAACTGAGGGGCAGGTTACAGCGATGACCTGGAGGTGTAATTTGCTGTGTAATTTTTGGTTGTTGTTTACTTTTATCAAAGCTTGGCCTGCTGGATCACCGTTTGACAGATTTCTGACTGCTTGGCCTGCTGGATCACCGTTTGACAGATTTCTGACTGCTTGTTGTACTTTTGTTGTTCCACTTACAGTCACCCGCACATCCAAAATATATCTAAACCTAAAGATATATACAAGCTTCTTAACAAGCTTGCAAACTCGCCAACAGCTAATAAATGTCAAATTATTTTTTCTCTGGAACAAAAGTGTTTAAGTTCTCGTAATCGCAATACAATTATTGACTTACATAGAATTTTGTTACATGTGTTACACAGCTATGTATAACTGAATGACATTAATTACATGTGATACATTTAAGAGATGGATTTCGTCTACATAATATTACCTGTTTCTACCCCATTTGCTTCACTACCTGCGATACTAAGCATGCTTGTCGCGAGTCAATACAGCCATTGCTAGAATGGAGTTTACATGTGTTTTTTGCTTGTAATTGTTTTAGAAGCAAAGTACCTAAAAGCTGAAGCTCACTTCTAAGTGAAATCCCAGCAGATTCCATTTGGCCGGTCCGGGCCTCGTATGTCGTTCAACAGCTTGACCACAGTATAGCCTCTTTTGTTTTATTTTTATTAATAAATAATGTTATTGAAGCAATTCTCTTCCTGAATCAAAGGCCTTTGTGTGCTGGTTCATACATTTCTGTTAGTGAGTAATTACTAGGTTCGTGTTTAATTGCCTGTTGTGTGGTTGGCCCACTAATTAAGTACTGAAGGGACTACTGGGTGTTGTTCTTGTATTTTCTGTTTTGTAGATTTGTTTTGGTTGTAGAGACTGATTTTGAAGTAAAGCAATGAACAGTGTGATTCCTTTTTCAGGAAGTAATGAGTAAATTAATCCTGTTCAAAGTTCGAGAGCAATAATTAGTAACCTGTAATGGGTTACTTTCTTCGAGTAACTACCCAACACTGATAACAAGTTATACTTATCTGTTGTTTGAGCAAGGCAAATAACATCAAGCTAAATACGCCACGATTCTGTGTGAGGTTTGGGACATATGTTTAAAAGGAGGGAATAATGGTCTTCTTAAATCAGAGGGGTGGTATATGGTGGTGAGTGGATTTGTGTGGCACCAGAATAAAAGAAAAGCCACATAGTTGAATGACGAGAAGTTACATAGTTGAAGAGAGAAAAGATGAGGTGAATGTAAATGAGGTGTATCTAATTAAAAGCAATCACTGTTAAAGAGAAAACCATTTAAAAGATTTAAAAGAAAAGTGGATTAAATTTTCATGTTATTATTTGTATAACTAACAATTTACAGAATGGTAAAAGTCCTAGCCAGCAAACATTAGATTACTGCTTGCCAAACACTATTATTTAATGTTAGGTAGTGAACGAGTAGTTTTTTCCTCTTCTTTTTTTGTTTTATCCATGCAGACTACCTTCAGCAATGGGTATGTCATTGCCTTCCATCTTGTAGCATACATGTATTAATACTCTGCAAACACTAAGTTTCATCAGAATGTTTATGCAGGCAGGTAGCTACGATGAGTGTGGTAACACACCAACTTTAACACAGTTCATTAAAACATCTAAATCTAAATCTAGTGTGGTAACCCCCCTTTCCCAACTTACGAGTTAATTTCAGAGGACACGTGTGGGGTAGTTTGTGATTTTGGATTGGTATAGCATGTTTTTTATTACATTTCAATTTTCTAAACAAACACTTTGAAGTCTGTAAATGTCAACTTTGATGTGTTTCTTAAGTATAATCCAAAATGAAAGCCAGAAATGGATCACTACTTCTGTTGTCTGCGTAATGGTTATAAAAGGAAAAACTTCTTTTGAATACACTGGATGATCTTGAAGAGTTAGAAATCAAAGGAATATTTGTTCATCAAACATCAGTTTGAAAATGTGAAAATTAACCAATTACCGCTCATTTGAAAGCACTGCCATGACATAGATACACTTAATTACTCACATTTTCAAAATCCAGTTTGCATTCACACCTGCAAAACTGGAACTAAGTAAACAGGAACTAGGGCTAAGAAAATAGAAATACTCCGTTTGTTCCATTCAGTGGTGTCACAGAAGTTTCTGTTCACGTAACCGATTTCCTGGGGCAGTCCTTGAGTTCTGAAACCTGCTGCTAATGCTTGGCATGTCCCGAGCTCAAGCCACTTTCGAGCACTTTTACATGTCTGTCTACACCTCCCTTATGTATGAAACAATTTGGAATATCTTCTTCTAAGTTCTTTTTGGTTCACATTATGACAGAGGTCTGGGAACAGAGTAAATCTTTATGACAATACTTTGTTCACCAGGAACATACTTGTGGCGTTCTCCAAAACGTACTTGCTATGCTTAAGCTAATCTTAAGAATGTAAGCTTTAAGAGTGTTGGGTATCAGAAGCTTCATCAGTGATCTAACAGGATGTTACTGAACAACAGTCTGGTAGACTTCAGAGAAGAACAGGACTTTCCACAACTATACTGCATGTCAGTGTAGACACTCTGCAAGACAGCAGATGCTAAACTACAAATTTAAGTAACAGTTTTATCAAATATACACCGAAATGGTCCTGTCATCTTGTGACAGTGTGTCTTCTCCTTGGCCTGAGAGGTTCCCGCTCCCTTACAGTGGGCAGGGTGTGGATAAAGGGACAACAGTACAGTTCTCGTAGGTCAGTCGGGGTTCTGGAGGCTTGCCAGACCGTGCTGCATGCTAAGGGATTGCTGGTCTGATGTGTAATCATAGCAGAAATAGGTACAGGGGCATATTGGTGGCTGCCAATGGGAAAATTGATATGTTCAAGTAACCTAATGATGCCATAAACATTCCAAGATGAAATACATTCACGACCACTTTTTATGAGATCTCGGCAACTGTCCAGTTTTAACTTTCATCAGCTGCTCTTTCTAGATCTCAGTAAGCATTACACGATTCTACAGTATTTTTAATAGCGATCATTAGATTGCAGGTGGGGAAAGAAAATAAGTTAATGAAATTGTTGTAATAATATTGAAAATGTAATTATTTTTGATGTGCTTTTACATTATCGCCTTTATTGTCCTCGTACTACATGCTGTGCAGTATTAAAATTCTCAAAAAAAAAAAAAACCCCAAAAAACCCTGAAACTTATCTTCCCCTTAGATTTGTGTTGTTTTGTTTTGTTTGTTTCGTTTTCCACTCAGTTAAGCTTGAGTGGTGAAGCTGCCTTTGTTGCATTTAAGGTGAAACTTCAAGCAATAACTCAGCCACGTTTCTGCAGAAACTGATGAAACTGTGCTGAATGTCTCAGTAATCTCATTTAAATCCTATAACACTGTAATGCCACTACCACTGCAGTTTCTATTTTTTCATTTTATTTATTTATTTATTTACAAATTATTGTATTTTTTAGCTTTTATTGTTGGATATCAAGCTGGGATAATACTTTACACTGTTGCCTGCAAAAATGTTATTCGTTGTAATAGTGGCATCATGACACAAGTTATGCTGCAATGTGAATAGCTGCACTTTCTCCATAAAAGAACACAAAAGTGTCTAGTGCAAAGAACGTTTAAGGGCTTTGAAAGGAGGATTGAAAGGAGTTTCTGTTCTGCACTTGCACCTTGTCCTGAGAGCTAAGATCATTTCACTTAAAACAGTTTAAGATTCTACAAAAATAAAACCTGAAAACAGACCTGAAATGAGATCTGTTTATGCCTACACACCAGTGAATCAAATGCCTGAAGGTTCATATCTATTAACTACATAGCTATTTTTCAGTGACTTTCATGACACTAAATAGAGATTTCCCATAACACAATATGTCTCCAGAGAACAGCGCCTGTACGAAGACAGTCTTCTGTGGACCGTGTGAACCCTCTGTGCCAACTGGCATCTGACCTTGGCACCTACATGAGCCAAGGACTGAACTAGACACACAACCTCACCAGGCGCGGCTGGTAGTAGAGGCCAGGAATGATTTGATGACTCTGTCATATCTGGTGATCTGTCTGGGGGCCATTGTTTTTGTCCTTTGGCTCTGTGTCACGTGAGTGTCAGCGGCACGGACAGGACACGTCTCTGGCGGAGACGGCCGACGATGGGCGATGATCTGTTGTTTTGGGTTACTTTCTGGCACGCCGAACGTTGGCATTGCTTCTCCGCAGAGCCGCCAAGAACCACGAGGCCCAGATGGATGTTCTCTGTCCTCTATCCTCAAACGCCTCTCTCACAATGGCCGTCCAGTGCAGCCCATGACTGTACAATGACTCACAGCTCCCGGCTTACTGTGCCGTCTCTTTGAACTGCAGATAAAAAACAGTTTCTTGAGTCACACCGAACTTGAATCAGTCTGGAAGGCGGGGCAGTTTGGGGTGGCATGAATAGAATAACTTGTTTGCACAAACTTTAATTTTTAAACACAGGCCTGTGTATTCCCACAGAGGTGAGGGTCTGTGGGAGTCGTCCTCGCAGGTGTCTTTGTTGATCGGCCTATTAATGTGAATCTCACGTTGTAAGATGTGCAATGATTTACTCATTAAATGTTAATACTGACAGGTGGCCACCTTCTCGCATTTCAGAGGAGCACCTGCTTAACACAGCACAGACCTGAGAGAGGGTGGGGGGGGAAGGGCTGAGCGTGAGTCTTTAAATCATGTATGCCTTGAATCATACTTTCCACATGGCTCCTTTGTTGTTTCCTGAACCGTAGACTTTGTTCTGCAGCTCCTCCTTTGTACTCAAAGGAAAAAAAAAAACAAAAAAAACAAAAAAAACATTTAACATCCCGCAGGACAGATAAAAATTCATGAAATGAAAACATACACATAGCCGTCTCGTTGTCTGAATACCGCTTCATTATCACTGAGAAAGTATTTGATTTTTATCTATGGCAGCTATTGTAAGACAGCCGAGCAGTTTCATCCTATATGTAAATCTCAACAATCTGTGGAAGGTGGAACCATTTACATGGAGAAAATGTTGAGTATATTAGTTTATTCCAAAGGCAAGAGAAATGAACTCATAATGACCTTAAGTATTACTTCAGAAAGCAGAGCCTCAGGGTGTGTATTTCCTTTTTTTTTTTTTTTTTTTTACAGAGTCAGCTCTGTTTGTCTCACTGAACCTTTACTAAATTTAACCTGATATCTCAGTCAGCTGACGTACAGATCCAGGCGTTACTAATCAGAGGCTCCAATGTAGTCTCTCCCTCTTTCACTCTCTCCCACTCGCTCTCTCTCTCTCTCTCTCTCTCTCTCTCTCTTTCTTCCCTTCTTTCTTTCTTTCTTTCTCTGCCCCCCTCTCCCTCTCTCTCTCACTCTCTCTCTCTGCCTCTCTGTGCTTTTCTCTCTCTCTGTGCCTGTCTCTCTTTCTCTGTCTTTCACTTTTGATCTATAAATATCTCTCACACACCCTTAAATAATGTTTACACATTATACATTTACACATTATGCATTATGTTTACATACTCACATTCAAACGCTAGTGATCCATACACTTTGTTAAAAGTGGAGAGATAAAAGGAATGTGAAAGCTGATTTCTCATTAGTAATAGCTCTGGGGAACTGCTTTGGCTGTTTTCCTCCTGTCTTGGTCATCAGGGAATCCAAGGTGGAAAAAAGTACAGCTGTAGCAGTTTGCTTTGATTTCTATAGTCTGTAATTATTGAGGGTTTTCTGGTATATTTTTTTCCTCTGTTGATGTATTTCCTTCACTGATTCTGTTTTCAGTATAGAATGTGAGTTGAGACTCAACAATGAGGTGTGTGCTAGATATTTTGTGGCTTTCAGAATGACTACACAAACACATCCAGCCAGAACCTTGTATTCTTTAACAAGTATCAGATTCTCTCTTTATTTCTGCAAAAGCTTTTTGAACGGTCCTGTTTATGTCCTTAAAGAGAGAGACACCTACAACGAATACATACAACCTTGTATGAACCTGTATAAACCACTGTGAAATATTTAAAGGGCACCACGAAATCCTTCAGAAGAACATCAGATATCCCCTGTCAGTACCTTCATCTGATAGTCTTACAAAAACATCACCGATAGATATTTTCCATCAAGATCAGTTCACAAGAGCAATTGAAAACGTCTCTCAGTAAGATGACTTCCTCTGTCGTCAGCTTCTCTTTCTTTTTTTTTTTGGGATAGCATTCATTTTTAATTGGTAATTAATGTTTAACAGGGCCTGTGTTGTGTGTGTGTGTGTGTGTGTGTGTGTGTGTGTGTGTGTGTGTGTGTGTGAAGGTATCAGGTGTTGCGTGGATTGGCGGGCAGCTGTGTGGAAGGGAGAGGTAGGATTACCCACATATCTGTTCAGACAAGGATCTGAGGCCTTCACCTCAACAAACTGAAACAGTAACAGCTGGCTGCCCTGCTCCTGCTTATTCATTTATCTTTTCCAAAAAAAAAAAACCCCACCAGCTCAGTCCTACTGAATAACAACAGCAGGAATGCAGACGTTTACATGAAGGTGGCAGTGAGTTTCACAGAGATGTTGGACATAAAGTAAAAGCAAACAGAGTGTCCTTAAAAGGTAAAGAAAATGACAGCTGTTCATACAGAAACATATCTATAGAACGTGCACATGTGTAAACACATTTTATTTTCATTATTCAGACGCAGATGTTTGTGTGTGTGTGTGTGTGTGTGTGTGTGTGTGTGTGTGTGTGTGTGTGTGTGCGCGTGCGTGTGTGTGTGTGTGCGCGCATGTGTCTAGTGATCGTTGTGTGTCATTGTACACCGGCCATATTGATTGAATTAACCACGGTTTGCACAGTGGAACAAAGAGTGCTCTCATTCTAATCACGTTGTGTCTTGTTGTCTCCTAACACACGCTCCTAATATTACACCTGCAGCAGGAATATTAGATAGCGACTGCTAGGACGGGTCACAGGAGGTTGTCTGTAGACTGTTTGGTGCACTTATCTCTGTGAGGGAGTGCAGATCTGCTCCCCACTCTCATTACCGTTTGCCTTAATCTTTAACCTGCTGTTTGCCTGGTTTGGATCCTGCTCCCATAGTCCAGAGGCAAGAAGGTTTGGAGTGTTTTCTGTTTCATATTTTTGTCAGCTCAAAGGGCTTTAACATATTCTTAATAACTGAACTCTGTAGTGGTGTGAGTTTTGAATATGATACACAAATTTTGAAGAGCAGTAAATCGAACTGTTGAATGTGTTAAATTAGAAATGTATTGTGCAAAACAAAAAAATGTGATTTTCCCCTAAAGATCTAATAAATGTGCACTATGTGTATTTTTTAAAGAAAATAGAATTATTAAAAGAGTGATCATGTATAAAGCTTTAAAGGCTTCATAGTGGACCAGCTGTACTGTTGCATCGTGTATTAGGGTCACAGTATGACAGTCAGTAATAATGCACTGCATTAGATCTGAACTTCTGAACCATTTTTATGAATCATACCAATTTTAATGTTACATGTTTGGGTTTTGCCTGTGGTATGTATTTGATGAGAGAGAGGAACTGAAAATTGTCATGCTTGGTTTCGGTTACTGCATGACAGTTGGACAATAATAACACGGCTGTTTGTCAGTAATTTGTGAGAGGTCAGTGACACGTGACCAGCCAGCAACTGCGGTTTCTTCCACAGAAAGATATGTCTGTGTCTTACATACAGCAAATGGCAGCAGCTAAG
Source organism: Chanos chanos (assembly GCF_902362185.1). Classification (NCBI taxonomy): domain Eukaryota; kingdom Metazoa; phylum Chordata; class Actinopteri; order Gonorynchiformes; family Chanidae; genus Chanos; species Chanos chanos. The sequence goes on from NC_044507.1 coordinate 17,886,942, forward strand.
TGTCCTCTGCTGAGCTGAAAATCAAAAATGTTTCCGATACAGCTTATCTTCAAGCACCTGTGCTGACAAGGGGGAACTGAGAACTGATTTTGCTGATGTAGTAAGTTATAAGATGGTTTGGCAAAAAATGCACTTTTCTCTCCCCATCTTTTATAAAACTTGGGAGCCTTGTGGTCTGTCCATTGATTTCAATGCCCGATTAAGATTTATCAGGCATCACCTGGAAGAGTAAAAGCACTGCTCAGACAATTCTCCGAACTCGTCTCAAAACTGATATTCCAATTCATTTGATTTTCTCATCATAAATCTGTTTGTTTAAGGGATTCGTTGCTTTAGAGCAGAAGCACTAATGGAAATTGCAGTTGCTTTTTCAGGCTCAATTGACAGTTCAATGTTGTGTAGATAACTGAGGAAAATCAGCTCTGCGCTCTCCCCAAGCCACTCTCTTCAAACCGCTCCACGGAACGGCGATCAAACCGCCGTCCTCCCTCTTCACCCCCCCCCCCCCCCCCCCCCCGACTTTTCAGGATGGTTAACCCTTGAGGAAACTTTTTACGGGCCACCGGAATCCGTCCCTCTGTTAAACAGGGTTCTTGCGTACAACCCTTTTATCTGTCCCTGATTGATGGGGTTTCAGTGGAGCTTGAGTGCTCTCCCAGCATCGAGGCTGCAGCCTCGCTGGTGCCTGTGTCCCGGCCTCAGCCCCTCTCTCTCCTGCTTCTCCATGACCCTTGGGATCACTTCAGACTCCCTTCATTACTGTGCACTGATGGTATATCAATCAAGAAGTCCTGGTGGGGTTCTCACTCCACCGTGCATGTCTTTAAAGAACATGGTTTGTGAGATTTGTGTGTGCCGTTTCCATTCAGTGTATCGCTTTTGTTATGTTAAGTTCTTGCTTACAGGGTTAAACATTCAAATTCTTAAAAAAAAATTCAATGGCCAAAATTTTTCCACGCTATTTTGTTTGGTGGTCCATGTTTTCTTGAATCCTGCTACTATGTCAACCATAGCTGTTGCAGAGTAATGCATAGTTCTGCAAGGGTAATGGATAATGTGGCTGAAATGTGTAGCTGCAGTGTAGCTACAATGGAATTGTAACTTTGTTATTCATGCATAGTCTTGTTTGCAGTCACTGCTCTATGACTTGTCTAAAAGGAATGAATCAGCGAATGTTATAGAGCCAGGGTTGCTGGGTAATCTGTTGTTCTATCACCCATTTTGGCCTGAGGCAACCACAGGACAACATCCAAGTCCCTCTCATGAATTTTTAACAGACTTCTAAGTTTGAAACCCTTCCACTTCCTCTGACAGAACAGGAGAGCATGTCCTGTTACCCACTGGCAGTACAAGAGAGGCAGGATATGTGATATTCGCCCATGCTGTGCCAAAACCACACCGCATTAACCTGCTTGTCACATTAAGTCGCTGGCCCATTCCGTGCTGTTTCCTTTTTCTGACGCGTGGAAAAATCCCATTCTCAGTTCTTTCTTGTTTTAACTTTAACAAAAGGCTCGGTGAATGACTGGCACGCTTCCTGAGTTCTGAATAGAGGAGTGCAGTTGTCGTAAGAGAAGTCTCCATACAAGGGAAAAGTTGCAAGGAGTTAAGCAAAGCGCACTGGACGTTGCAGTGATAAGCTTCCAGTGGTAGATGTTGCTTTGTCCCCCGCTTCTGCACTCAGTTCTTCAAGCTTTCCCCTCAAAAGTCTCAGAGTGGATGTGAACTTACGCCAAAAACGCGATAGATGGGTTCGTTTGTTTTCTTCGAGGAAAATGAATTCTCTTTTGTGATTCGCAATAATCACAAAACACGTGAATGTAGAATGTTTTCAAAGGCTTTGCTTTCTTTGAGTTCAGACTAAATGGACACCAGATTTTCAGTAATGTTCGGAAAGTTTTAGCCGGTGACACCTTAGGGCTAATGAAGCCTAATAAGATATACAAGTAGCATGTAGCTGCTTAGCATATAACTTTTATGGAGGAAAGACTTCTTTAGTGTAGAATGTCATTGCATGTTGTTTACTGGTTATTGTGTCAAGAAGTCAAAAAGTAAACACGTGGGCAGCACCGAAGAAGTGCTATCTTTTATTCTGCTCCAGAAAACATGCCACTTCCATGTTAGATTCACTGGAAATTATCATGAGGCTGGTGAGTCAAAGGATGGCTGCGGAAAGTCCTGAGAGACAAATATGGGAGGAATTTCAGTAATGTCTGATGTGAGCACTGGAATGGCACATGTTGGAATGGTGCTTTGTCTTGAGGTTAGACTCTGCACTTGATACAGGACTTGCTGACCTGAATTACTGCTCTCTTTACCTCTTTGTGATTCTAAGTATTTCTGGAGAGAGTCGTTTTACATCTGATCGTGATTCACTCTGTGACGAATCAGCAAGTAAATTGCGGGGGGGGGGGGGTTCTCTTTTTGGACTTCAGTTCCAATGCTACATGCTTTTCATGCTTTTATTGTTTTTTTTATCATTGGTGTTGCCAGTGTTATGATATTTCACTCCTATCAATCATTTTTGTTTTATATACCTTATCAGAGTATCTAGGAAGGCGATAAAATATGCTGGCGTGGGAGTCAGTTTTCCCTTGACAAATCATTTACTAGTCTTGGTCATTCAATTTAATCCTTGGAATGTTTATGACTCGCTATTACGTGAGTTTCAGTGAGTAACTTAATCTGTCCAATTTGTGCGGACGACAAAACGTTTTAACCTTAGCGGAACTAATACGGTGACCATTTAATCTAATCTTTAATATTTTACGTCGATAAACACAAATAAACACTATTTTGCTAGGGCAATGTAACCACACACAGTCATTATGATTATGTCATTGGAAACAATCTGAGCTTTCGATATTGGCCCTTTAAATGTTCGAAACTTAAAGCTTCCTGGCTTAGTCACGCCCGCACTGAATGCACTGTATGTGTCTGTACCGCCCCCGTTTGAACCGATTGGCTACCTCTTTTGACAAGCTTCTCTCTCGACACATCTATACTATGTAGCTACGGGCGGGGCTCCCGGACTGTGAAACTGAATTACCGGCTGGCGAAAACTTATCCTAGCCGATTGGTCGTGTGTGGGAATGTATCGGACACTGCGTGGGAAAATAAGATCCAGACAGCTATTTCTGAGAATGTCTGTATGTCGAAAACCGCACATTAGTGCATGATTTTCTGCATAGGCTGTTTTGGCTTCACGGACTTCCATAAGAAACATTTCATCATCATCTTTTTCTTTTTTTTTCTTTAAATCATTTTGCATAATGAAGTGACACCACATCATTTCTGAATAACTGGGATATTGAGATCACAGAAGGACTGGTTTACGTCGTAGGACACTGTAGAGTTTAGACTTCATAAGGGTAAGTTGTTTTCTCAGTAACCTAATGGGATTTTATTTTATTTGGAGATATCCACATGTCTAAATAAAAAGGTGTGAAATCACTGCAGAGCCATCAATATATTTGTAGGCTACTTGTGAGTATCGTGCAGTCGGTTCCTTTAAATTCCGACGAAAAGGAAACTGGATCGCTATGAAATTTATACCAAATATAGGCAGGCAAATATAAGCAATACACCATGGGCCACATTAATGTAAAAATGCTCAGATGAGTCGTCTTAGATAGCTTAATGTGTCGCTTGGTAATAATTCGCGTAAATCTAAATGTATTTTAAAAGCCAGAACCGGTGTCAGTATCCCAAGTTCAAGGGTGGGTTTTCGAAAACATTCTCGTGCTGTGATCGGAGTATGACATCTGTCAGTCATATCCAGTGGCTATGTCGTTTCGTTTGGTAACGTTGTCACTGCAACCCGAGAGTAGGCTAGTTGCTGAATCACGAGACGCAAAGATACTCGGAGGCACGCCTGTGTGGTGTTTACAGCAGTAGCTTTTCATACACCAACGTCGCAAAGCGCTCCCTCATCACTTGGATATCGAGAATTAACTGTCTAAGAAAGTCAGCCGTGGCTGCTAAATGTGTATAACTCTTGCTTTTCCTGTTTTTAATGCGCTTAATTCACTGGGACTCTAAAACTTTCAATGGCAGTTCATACGGAAGGTTAGCGTGATCAGAGGTGGTTTCATTTTGATAAATGCGGCTGAGCATGTTCGTCTCAGACTCTGCTCTGTGTCAGTTCATCCAATCTCTTGGCCTAATTGTCATAGTTTCTTGATGTTTCTGTTTATCTTGCTATTATTTTTAACCTCGTGTTGCCATACCAAAGCTGTCATTAGCGGAGCTCTCGTCAAGTTCATTCATTGAAAACCAATACGTCCTTATCCTGTTCTCTCTCTCATTATTTTTAATCTTAGAAACGAAGCAAAAAATGTTCTTCACTTTCTAGTCGTAACGAAATAAATTATTAAATCTGCTGAATTATTCGGAATGCATTTCACCTTGGCACTTATATATGCTGTTGTCATGTATCATTTGTGGAATTTCCTTGCGTATATCTGCTCAAGGGCCCTTTCAATACAGCCCACTCCAGCGTGTGTTCCCTGTGCTTTCGAAACACTATCTCATCCAGAAGGATCGTCTCTCAGGGTGATGTAATAGCACCAATACGGCAGGGGCATCAGGAGAGGACAGTATTCAACACGCACTGGAGGTGTCCAAGTGGGCACGAGGTCAGTACCAAACACTGTAGAGGTGAGAGAAGAGGAGAGAGAGAGTGGAAAGAGAGACTGAATAATCTTTGAAAAGAGACAGGGAGATCCAGAGCTGGCAGTGAGTGGAGCAGGTGGAATATTCAGGCCAGTGCTGATTGGTATGTGGGTGTCGCCTGTGGGGTGGGGGGGCCGGTGAGAGGGAGTGTTGTAGTCATGCTCCTATGAGTCATGGGGCAGTATCAGTCTGTCTGTCTGTCTGGCCAAATGTGGATCACTTTCATTACATATGGTTTTGTTTTCTATTAAGTCCCCTATTTTAACTCAAACATCCTTGGCAGAGAGTGTGTTTTAGTCTAGGTGGCTAGAAATAGCCTCAGATATTTGGATACACGTAGCTTGCTTTGTTTCTTTATATTTACTTGTGGTCACTTCAGTCAACATTACTGATTAGTTTTTTTTTAATCCAATAAAACAGCCCTATTGAATTCGGGATATTGTATGTGGCTAAGAACCATGGCTGTGACTCAGTCTAAATCTGGTCATGGTTTAGATTCAGGCACAAATTCTTGTATTTTTATTGCACATTCCAATCCCCACTCGAAGTGGGATGATGGTACACCCACTCCAAGGAAGTAAAAAAGGAACTGAACTGTTCTGGGAATTGAATATGCGTTATGAAATCACCATGTTCTCGGCATGACTCGTGGTTACTTCCCAAGTCACATTCTCTATTGAAACTTCTCAGGGTGACTCTGAAACGCCAGCGTTCAGGTCTAAAATATTCCACGTATGTTTAACACGTGCCCGTCCACATCACCCAAGGCTCTTCTCTGTAATCATAAAGAGCATCTTAAGCCCATAAGGAGACCCAGTGGGCCATTAGTCTAAGTGTTTACTCACCAGGTTCATTCATGCTTTTCAATACTCACACCAGCGGTCATGCTAATAGCAAATCTAACAGTGTCTTAAATAGTCTTTCTCAGATTATTGAGATGACAAGAGGAAATTACAAACACATACAGCTTTGCTGAGCCGAACCGACCTGTTTTCCGCAACATTTCAAAACTCGGATTATATACATAGGTATAACAACACATGAGTGCGTTGAGAAGAGACCATTCAACACAACAGTATCTTTCCCGGTAAAGCATGTCATCCAACTTGTCTGACAGCCCTGTGAACAAAAGGGTTCCTGTTCTTGTGAAGCAGATAGGTTAAACTCTTTTAAGAGCCAGTACATACATCATGATCTCATGCATGACTGGCTTTGGTACCATCTTTATTGTTTTATTTAGGTTTATTTAGGTAAACTCTAGATGCTGAAGTCTTGTATTGTTTATTAAGTGTAATTTTGAAAAATCTGTTATCATTTCCAAACACGTCGAGAATTTCAGAGAATGTTCTAGAACATAAAAGCTAATGCCGGAGCCATGCTAATGTTTCTGAAACTACATGATTCATTTCACATACCACTTTCTTTCTGAATATATTGTGTCAGAAGCCCCTTTGGGGGCCTTCCTTCATATTGAAGATGACCTTTCTGAGAGTTTGAACATCTCACGACAAATAGAGAGACAAACTCAATCACACAAACATGACATATGTAGGTGTATTCTAGATGTTGAATGACAGCAGTGGGTGGGAATATGCGGTTGCTTCAGACCACATTTGGATGCATGCACAAATCGTGGGTAGCATTTGTTTTGATTGGAAAATGTGCTATAGAGCATCTTTTTTTTTTTTTTTTTTTTTTTTTTTTTTTTTATAAGAGCAGTTTATAAATGTTATCAGACTAGATTAACAGGTTATACATCCATTGTCTGAATAGTGACTTGAAACATAAGCTAATTTTCTGTTTCGGTCAACTTTCATTTTTATGTTTTAAATCATTTAAAATCTTTAAAAGATAATTCTTGCTTTAACTGTTCTGTTGTTCCTCTTTAACTGTTTTGCTGATAAACTTCTTGGGAGTGTGGATGGGGGGGGGGGGCTTTACTTATGCTAAAAGAAGTTAACTTCTATAAATGACATTTGAGAACTGTCGGCTTAATACTGCTGTACTTGGGTATGCACAAACTCAGGTGTGTATTGCCTCACAATGGTTTTTATACATGCTTCGTTCTTCCTGGGCTCTTACATTAGAAGATATATAAGAATGTTTTAAGATGGTGTTGATGCATAAGACTTGTTCTGTACACATCATGGCCCTGTGGCGTGAGTGTGTCCTCTGATTGGTTGGAAGCTCTATGACAGGCCAGAGTAGTACACAGTGAGCAGAGATGTGATGTAATAATGCAGGCCCATTTCAAATGCCATTCCTAAAATGTGCTGAAATTCATTCTTAGGTTGACCTAATTCCCCATCCGTTCCAAAGTTCTTGAGAGAAAGTCAGCTTGTCTTCTGCCACATGATCTTTGGTCTGCAGCTTTATGGAGCTCCAGTGGCATAGTTGGTGGTGGGATGGCTGAGAATGGGGTGGGTGTGTAATCTTTACTGCTGTGGGAATGTTGTGGGTGTTCCAACAGGAAGCCCTCTCTGTCCTTTGATCTCACTATTCACCAAGTAGGTGGTTTTGCCTACTGATGGGCCGAGTATTCTGGCTATTAAATCGTCTCACATCAGGGCGGGGTTTACTTTCATGTAGCGTGTTTGTACACATTACCGTTTATTAGTTTCGTGCTGCTTACTCATTGTATTAAACTCCATTTAGATAATATTCTCTTATATATACTGACAATTGAAGCCTGTTTTGTGGGATATCTTTTACTATTAAGTTTGACAGTGGACTGAAGTTAATTTTGGGGGAATTTTCATGAAGAAATGCATCAAGTCCACAGTAACATTTAGAAAGGTCCTGTCAACGCATTAGCCACCACTTGAAGTCAGTGATCTCACAGATTTAAGTCTTGGAAAAGCAAGAAGGGGTGTTGTGTGAGCATCCTGAGGGATAAAGTGTAACATCTTTGGCCCAACGCAAAAAGGATGAGGAAGCATTTTTAAATAGGACAGTCAGCCACATCACTGTTATCTTTAGCATGCTGTACAGTAAGGGCTAGGAAACTGCACACCATAATTGTGTGTTGTAACGGTTAATTCAGATTGTCAAAACAGAAACCAACACGCTTGGAAAGCCGAAGCCTGTCTGCATTCTGAACGCTGCATCGACACTTCAGAAAAACACATAAGGGTGTGTTTATTGGGGATCCGTATGACTCGACAGCCTGTTGGGAATAGGTGGATCTGTGATGAGTAATGATACCAGATTTTAAAATAATGTCAAAGAGATTCTTGTCAGATCTTTGTGAAACAAACAAAAAAAAAAACCTGCAATCCTCTGAGCCTTCTGAGCTGTCCTGTGCTCTCTGTTTCTCAGAAAGGTACTTGAGTTCTTGTCAAGTTATTTCTATAAAGGTCAGTTGAGGTTTCATAAAGTTTTCATCACTAGTACAGTTCACCTCATCTGGTCTCACGTCTTTGGGTGTTGCTATGAGACTGGGCGTGAGACACGAAATCATCGTTGGTGTTTTAATTCCAGTTTGTTTTTAGGGGCTGGTACCGTTAGCATACCTTACAGCTCTTGCTTGTGAGTGCCCCAGTGTGGTCTCATGCCAACTTTCCCTTCCATTCAACATTAGTCACTACTTGGCATCGACTAGTGCCAGAAGATGTGATGTGAATAATGTTTGAGGTGGATCACGCACTGTACAGCAGCACAGATGCCCCACTCTGCTACAGGCAGGGACTGGAACACATTCTTCTTCACCTGCAAACAAAAAAGAAAAGAAAAGAAAAGAAAAAAAAGAATACACTGTGGAGACAGCAAATAAAGAGAAATCAATTAATAGGAACGGTCAGATAAATGTTCTGTCAAGATTCCCAGTGAGGCTGGGGAGTTCTGTCCATTTCTGGCACAAATGTTGCCCAGATGCGGACAAATCTCAGCCCACTCTCCCGATGAACACACACACACACACACACACACACACACAGACACACACAGGCACACCGAACTGACGCCTGCACTTTGAATCTTGAGTCCCACTGAACCATATAAAACAGTGGGAAGTATGTCTCCCAATCCATCTCTTTCTCCGTGTTGGATGGTGTGACCTCAGTCAAACAGTTTAGCCTTTTCTGTTTTTCATTCTCCACTCTTTGTTTCTCTTAGCTAAGCACTGCTTGATGTCGAGACCACCCCCCAACTCCAAACCCCCATCGCTCTACATGTCCTGTGGCTCCTCTTTGCTCTTCCTGTGTCTTTGTTGAGGAGCTTCCTTTGCACTCCTCCTCCACTTTTCCTCTGATATAGTTTTATTTTCATGTCTTTGTCTGAGGGGAACCTTCCTGCCCCAAGATTACCTTCACTTCCATATATAACAACCTCTAATTAAATACACATGCAAAACTGAAACCCATAGACATATGCAGGTGATTTCTGCTGCTCCTTTAGTTGTTATACGACACAGTCTTTTCCCACTGCATGGTACCGGCTCTACTCGACTTGACCCTACTTGCCTGTTTTGGTTTTCCATTAGGCAAATGTAGCACCTAGTACCTACTCCGTCCTGGTTCCAAGCGAGCTGAGGAGGTACCAAAACGTGACGTGAAAACACTGCAGATTCCTGATTGGCCAGAGAGAGTCATTTGCAGTTCTTGGGGGTTTTTTTTTAAGCTAATACAGATATTTCAGACTTAACTAGCCTCACGGGGCTCCATATACAGTTCCATAGTAGGTAGACTTGATCAAAAAACAGACCTTTGGTTTGTCAAAAAAAGAAAAGAAAAGCACAGTTTTGCTTTGTTAATCCACACCTGTATTTATAGTTAATCAAAAAAAAAAAGAAAAAAAAAGTGAACATAATGTAATCATTGTCCATGAAGTCATGGTTCACATGTATTATTTACTGTTGAAATGCAAGATAATAGAAGATGCTTGCTGCAAAGGCATTGAAAATATGTCATTTGCCTCTGCATTTTCCACTTTTCCTGCCACATCATTCAGTCTTAGATAGAAACCCTCATGAGATTTGCTCCATGTGGGTTTTAAAAAAGACGTCATCTTATCAATGGCAGGTGGCGCGGTCGTCTAGACAAGAGAACTAGAGTTTTTTTTTTTTTCTATTAGTCTTTTTTTGGCATGCATGTGTGGGAGTTTCAAAACAGCAAGTCCTGTTGGTGGTGCTTATCTGTGAGCGTGAGAACCAGAACACACGTTGAAGCCTGAGGTGATTGTCTGTCTGAGGCTAGCATCCAGAGGAGCCGCCCGCTGCAGGACTGTACCGTGTCAGTTTCATTTTAATGAAGATGACATTCAGCTGTCTAATCATTATCAGCCCATCTCTGCGGACATTTCTACTGCGCGCACAAAAGAGACACAGTTTTGTCTCAGATACAATCTTTTCCTCATCATTTCTCTCTGGGGGGGGGGGGGGGGGTTACAGCAAGATTAGAAGTATCCAACTGGTCTCAGCCAATCTCTTAAATGGTGTGTGCGTGCGTGTGTGTGTGTGTGTGTGTTTTTACATGCATGAGGAGGAGGCTGGTCCCTGTTGTTGTACTCTACCTACAGGGAGATATGTGCTAATGTAGCATGTTAGGACATAAAGCCTACATTTGCTAAAGACACATTGTTCCATGGGTTACAGCTGGGACCCAGCACCAGTGCTATTTGAGACTGAGGTGCCTGGGGCTATGCTATCCACTAACAGTCATCTTTAGTGACACCTCTAATTGCCTGGATACATTAGATAAATTGTCATACTTTAGAGAAGTTTGAGAAGGAAACTTAAGAGACAGCCCCCCACCCCCACCCCCACCCCCACCCCCACCCCAAACACCTGTTTTTTCACCGGGGTCTTGAGACGCCTTTGTAAAGTGGAGACGAGTTCTTAAACTTGTAATTAACACCCCGTATTATGTTTATTCAAATGTCACACCAGAACCTGACTTTGTCCTGTTAAACTACATACCATGGTCCCACCTTCTGAAGGAATTCCCTTCTGTCACTCAAGCTCGTAATGTGGTTTATATGCTGGTAACACAGGAATAATACAGTTGGAAATGAATGTTCCTTACTGAAATTATGAATGAAGACATGTCCAAAATACAGGTTTTTATAATTGCTTATGACAGCGCTGGAATTCTGAAGCGATGCTCACACAAAATTACATTTAAGTCTCTTTACTTGTGTATTTGTGGCATGTTTACTCCCAAAGCTTTATTTACATTTTGTTTAAAAAGACAGTTCAGAGATGACACAGAAGGAAAATGATTTATTTTTGGGCAGACTCCATTGGGAAGGAAACGTTGTAAGTTGTTTGTTGATAAGGGTTCTCTCTTCCTGAGTCTGCTGAAGAGATTAGAGATAGATATGATTTCGTCACTCTGTTTCATACAGAAATTTACACTTGATTCAAGTTCGGTACTTTGTTTCAGTTATGAACTCGCTTGACAGTGACCTAATATGTTACATTCGGTGGGGTCTGCGAAACTGAAAGGTGACTTCAAAGGGGTTGTGAAGGAAAGGAATTCCCCCTGCCTCATCACATGTGAAATAAAAGCGGTTCGTGTTGTTTCCGCCACCGTTCACGTCGGAAGGAGAGAAGACACCCAAATACGAGTGTGTTTCCTGCCTGTCTTTCGGATCTGCTCAGGACTTCGGTTTTCTACTTCCTTTCTGTGCTTCTTAAATAAGCAACGGTTTGACCTCTGCACCCCTGGTCACTGAAGACGGATATGATGGGATGGAAGGATCAGTGTCTTTTGGGAATTGTTTTTGTTGACTTGTTGAGGGGAAGATAAACTCTTGAGTTCAGTGGGTGATACCACACTGGCTTTTCATGGAAAATTTGACTCTATTCGTTATTTTTGACTTGGGTGGAAACAGGAATCACTGAGCGCTGATAAATTTGATATGGTTTGTATGTTTTTTTGTTTTTTTTTCCCTCTCCCTTCCTTTCAGAGTGCATCGCTGGCTTGTAAATACGCAAACTAATCCAGTCCACATCCGAGAGGGACTCAGAGATGAGTCCAGCGGACTGGTTTCTCTCACTGAAGTGGAGCGGCGGGTCGGTCTGGACCCGACATGCTGACCTCCTGTTCCGTTTCATGCACATCACACTCATCCAGAGAGCACAATAAGGGCTTTTGTGGGCCTGATTGAAGCTGATATCATGCTGGAAGGCATTTCGATGGGGATCACATGCTGTTTGGGCATGCGGCTGCTGAGAGTTCCTTCTTAGCTCACTTAACAGGAAAAGTGTCTGACCTCTGACAGACAATAAGGCGCTTGTTTGCAGTTTGGGGATGCATCTGGGAGCCGCTCTGTAGGGATTAAGAAATAACTGATTTCCCCTCTTCTTTTTTTTTTTTCCCGAAACTAGGCTCTCTCGTGAGAGCCAGTGTAGACGCCGTTCCAACTTTACAAACTCAACCGGAATTTCCACAGCTAGGCAAACTGGAATTTTGCATTTATTTACATGACAGTTCTAGTCTTGATTATAGGGCAGTCGACTTCCTGAGTTGAACAGGAATGTTACGGTTCACAGTTTGGTTCTTAACTCGGTTTTTTGGGCCAGGGTCAGTATGTGACTGGTTGTTTGGTTAATGGTTTGTTTTTGTACCTCGTTTCTTGTTTGTTTGTTTGTTTTGTTTTTAGCGCTAATGGCGGTAATAAGCAATCCCTAAACTAAACTGCCCTCATTTCCCTGAAGACTTTTTCCACTGACATGAAAACAGGCGGTGATTGTTTAAACTGTTGTTCTTTATTTAAGTGGACGTACTAATTTTTAGACTGCCGTTGTTTACTGCTCATTGTCTGTTTGCTGCAAAGCAGTGTAACAACTCTGGCTCAAAATGTATAAATCAAATGTGTGAGTGTGAGATCACAAATTACTGCATGTGTACCGTACACCTAGGTCATGGGCTACCGCAATCTAGTTTTCAGCAGCTCATAAATGCACTGTCGCAGCTTTGAAACTTGTAAAACAGATCGTAAATTTCTGCAGATTCTAGGTGTTACAGTGTTATCCAGATGAAAATGCGTGTCCATGAAACTCCTCTCTAATGGTGTGATTTGAATAGATTCTCTGTTTTCCTTTTACCAGTTGCTCAACCAGCCCCCACTTAACATCATGTTTCTTTAATGTTTGCTTATCTTCATGATTGCGTGACTATCCCCAAATTAAGTTATTTTTTTTAAAATTTGAATTTTCAGCGCTCATTTGTATGAGAAAATATAGTAGCCTGTCATTAGTCTTTGATGTGCGTGCATTTCTGTTGGAAGATTGACAGTATATATGGACCACTTTAAAAGACAATGTGACTCCTGTGGTATTAACACTCTCTGTGGTATTAACATCATATGTTGTTGCATGACAGAACTCTTATTACTGTAATTGCAATTGCAACTAAGCATGAGCTGATCACAGTATACAAGAGAAGTTACTATGTGAGTTTGTACGTGTGTACATGTGTGTGTGAGTTTGCGCACGCATGCATGCGCTCGTGTGTGTGTGTGTGATTGTACATCATCATGTGTGTGTGTGAGAAAGAAAGAGAGAGAGAGTCAGTGGTTATGTAAATACACAGGTGCCAGACACACCACTGGAGCCATTCTGTTGTTTGTTGGATGATGCCTGTAAGATATTAGTTCATGTCCTCTGAATGTCATTGTTATGGAATATCCGTAATCAACCCCCCTCTTCTCCCTGTCTCTCCTCTCTGCCTGTCTCTCCTCTCTGCCTGTCTCTGCTCTGTGTCTGTCTCTGCCAGTCTCTCTGCTGGTCTCTGCTCTGTATCAGTCTTTGCTCTCTACCTGTCTCTCTGTCTGTGTCTGCTCTATATCTGTCTTTGCTTGCTGCCTGTTTCTCTGTCTGTCTCTGTATCTGTCTCTGTCTCTACTCTCTGCCTGTTTCTCTGTCTGTCTCTGCTCTCTGTCTGACTCGTTGTTCATGTCACATCTGGCAACAAGAGAGCAATGGGCACATCCTCAACTCCCTCTCATGTGGTGCTGGACCTCCCTAATTGAGATCATCACCATGATAAAGCCATTTTCCACTGGAAAACATACCCCGCTCGTTCTCAAACATGACAGCAAACATGGGAGAAAGTGTAAAACAACATATAATTATAACATGCACATTTATGCGTTTTTTTTTTTTTTTTTGAATCGCAATCCATGATGTTGCAGATGACTCAACTGAGATAAGCACCTGTCGTAAAACAGTTTTAATAGCCACACGAGTTCTGATTGTAATGTAATATAAGTAATATCCCAGATTAGCCAGGCAAACACTGGCACAGACCCAGACAGGAAACTGATTTATTCAGGAAGTATGGTTTTCCATCAAAGAAGAGGTTTTTTTTTTTTAGGCTGCATGACAAAGCGGCAGTTGGAACTGTACAGGGGGGCCACAGTAAGGACAGATTTAACTCGCCTGTGTTTACAGTGGGGGGGCATGGATGGGCTTGTGTTTACGGTGGGGGGGGGGTGGATGGGCTGGGAGACTATCTTACTCACTAGGGCGAGAGACATTTACATTCCCACACCAAAGCGGTGAATAATTCAGCGATGTAGAACCGCTAAATAATTCATTGATTTGATTATCCACTTTGCGCAAGATTTAAACCAACATAGCAAAACAATATGAAAAAGTCCCCCATTCTTCCCTTTGCCGAAATTTATCAACTCGAATTCCATTTTTCTTCCGTATACAAATCTTGAGGAAAAAATACTTTAATACATTCCTGTTGCTTCACAATAACATTAACTCAAGTAAAAGAATTACGTAAACCCACAAAAGATAATTGCACAACAAAGGATTTTTGGGCACTGCCATGCTTTGACTGGGAGCTCTGCCTGTCTGTTAGCTGTAGATTTAGGCTGCCACAGTGATTGTTAAATATATATGAAGCTATTTCTGGGAGTGACTGTTGAGTACTGTAAGACAGCATAATACTACAAACAGCTAAAGGTCATAGAACAATGTGTTGTATTGAGGCCTGGGAGAGGTGGGCAGTCCCAGATGTGAGTCTGAGTACAATGTTTTCCCAGAGTGGAGAGCAGACAGCTGACACCATTAATTACCAGTGTTTGAATAATCTGCCCTGGGGTAATTAAAACCAACCCTCAACTTAACTAATTGAAAACACAGCCCTATATTGGAATATGGACCATGGGGTTATATAGAGAGGGAGACTGTTAGATTTAGTCAAATCCTCAATTTTGCTTCTAAAATAAACTTGTATGCTTTATTTGGAAGATAACATTAACTTGTTCCTGACATGAATCTGTTGTCTGGTTTAATTGCGTGGTGTTAGCTGTAGGATTGTTATACATAATGAACATTACTGAGAAATGAATTAGTCCTCTATTAATAATCTGTTACGCATGACTGCACCACATTCTGAGAAAACAATGACAGAGTAATAACCGAGGTTAGACACGTTGTGTAAATTCGCGCTGTCTGTATATTATGATTTCACTTTGTGAAGTTTTTAGCCTGCTCTAGAAAAGAGTTGCGCGTAGCAGAAAGTCGAGCCGTTGGCCTGTGCAAACACGACATTCTTCCTTCACTGAGACACAGTCCCACCCACCGCAGCTCTGACACTTGATCACAGGGTCAGCTGCAGTGTGTACTCCCACTGTGTGTGTATGTGTGTGTGTGTGTGCGTGTGTGTGTTTGTTAATGGCTTACAGGATGGTTTGGTGTAACAGCCTGTCACATGCCACTATGTCAGGCCACTGTGACTGTACGCAGAGTCTTAACAGGTCAAAACCTCCCTGGGCTACAGTGAGTGCTGTGAGAGAATGGGAAGCATTTCCCTCTGTATGGAGGGAGTGGAGCGTCAGGCCTCGGACCCAGAGCAGAGGGTGTCTGGACCTTAGCTCTCCTTCCTCTGTCTTCAGAAGTTGTTGAAAATACAGTACATTCTTATTTCAGTTCCAGCTGTGTGAATGCCACGTGTGAATGTCGCAGTGTTCTGTTGCTCATCAGAGAGTGAGGGAGAAAGAGAGAGGGGGCGGGGGGGCAGAGAGAGAGAGAGAGAGAGAGAGAAACAGAGGGTGTAAGGAAGTGGTGGGGGGAGAAAAATGGGGGAGTGTGAATAGGTGGGAGAGAGAAAGAGGAACAGACAGACAGACAGACAGACAGACAGAGAGAGAGAGAGAGAGAGGGGGGAGCAGAAGGACAGACACAGAGAGAAACCGAGAGAGTTAGAGAGGGAGAGAGAAACGGAACAGAATGAGAGAGAGAGAGAGAGAGAAATGGATACAGGGAGAGAGAGAGAGAGTGTAAGGGATATAGACAGATCTGGGAGGGGGGGGGGGGGGGGGTTTAACATAGACTGCAGTGAGAGTGAGTTCTCTGTGGCACAGCATCCACTGGTTATGTCATACTTACAGCAGTGTCCAAAATCACCCTGGTCACCTGGCTCTGTTATCTGCTCTCATACACGATGAGATTTATTTTTAGTCTGTTAATCTGTTTCAGAAGTCATCTGTAATACCTCCACTGAGGCAACAGCAGCTTCACAAGTTTTGTCAGTCTCTTAATTGGGTATGGCAGGCTATAAAATATCAAAAGCCTGATTGTGTGGTTAATACTTAGGTAAATACATAGGACTCAGATGGTCTGAGCTTGTGTAACAGTGACAGTAGCAGTTAAGCAGTAGCGTGTGGACATAAAATCAGTTTTCAATTTAGGTCAAGAGTTTACTTCATATACCTCCGACAAAAAAACAAACAAAAAAAAAATCATGGGTTTGTTCTAATGAATTTTAATGAAAGCACGAACTGTGAACTCAGACTTTGTAACAGGCGAGTAAGAGGTAAAGTCCAAGTGTGACATTTAGCTGGTGCTATTGGAAGAGAAGGGGAATTCCCTCAAAAGGAGTGGGCTTCTTTCCGACGGTGCAGCTTTTCTCAACCCCTCGCTCCTTTCACCGTCTGTTGTGAGAGGAAATTAGAGCGTTGGCCCTCACTGATTTAAAGCACGTCTCTGGCTGAGTTTTTACACACGGTCGGGGGAGGGGGTGGGGGTGGGGGTGGGGGTGGGTGTGGGGGGGGGTTCTCCTAGGACTTGGCCTATAAATGGTCCAGGTTTTTCTTTTTTTATTTTGCACTGTGAGCTGAGTCCTGCAGAGATACTGCCTGTGTGTGTAGACTCTATTGGTCAGTGAAACAGTGCATGCAGAGACACGCGCGACACACACACACTGCCCCTGGGCCAGGATGTGCTGTTTCTCAGGAAGGAAATGGCCAACCTAACGCACACACACACACACACACACACACACACAAACAACCAACAACTTGTCCATAGCGGTTCTGGCCCAGCCTTACACACTAATACTCAACAGTGCCCTGGGGGTCTTCTGGACAGAGGAAGCAAATCTGTCACCCTCAATAAAACATAAACCTTCTCCTGGTGTGTAAGACTGAAGCACATCCACCTGAACCAGAGCTTTTAACACACACACACACACACAGAGACACACACACACAGACATACACACACACACACACACACCCCTTATCAGGGAGCACCCAGAAAACTGCCATACTCATTTAGCTTGTTACATGCTGATGTCTTTGCGCTTGTTTTAGCTGGTTCTCCAGGGATGTCACAAAATGCTCTCACCGAATGCACATGTGACTGATGGAATAACAGATTAAGCTCATCTGACATCCGACCGTAAATTCAGGGAAATGCTACCACCTGTACAAATGGAATTACAAATCTCTGAAGTTAGTATCAGTGAAGTCTTAAAAGAATAATAAAAATAGTAATACTTACCAGCATGTCATTAGACTTCCCTAACACAGTTGGTGTTTTAAAAAACAGTTGTGACCTAATTGAAGTACATACCTGCACATCAATGTGAATATATTTTTTTTAACCAGCAAAACACCTTCGCATATAACAAGCATAACATTAAGTAGGCCATAGAGCCACTGAGCTGTCAAAATGCAAGATGTCTGTGTAACAGTACAGATTGTACCATTGCATTGATACGACTAGTGCGTTCGTTAACATTTAAACGAACATTATTTTCGCGTTTACAAATGTGGATCACTACATAATAAAGAGACATATAAGTGAATAATAAGGAGATAAAAACTAAACAAAAATGTGACAACATAAGTCTTTACGTAATCAAACACATAATCTCTGTATTGCTAAGAGTGAAGAAATGGAGGACAACAAGAAGAGATTATTTGTTACTTAATAATATATCATTACCTTTTAAAAGTCAATTATTCAAATATATTCTATATTATAAATTATATCATTCACATTTTTGGTTGTTCTGCCCGGCCCTGCTATCTAGAGTTACTATTTGTGGTTGTATTTGCATTACAAACTATATTAAGCCTGAAAATGGAAACTAAAGGACAGGATGTCGCCATTAAGACTACAATGTTTTGTGGATTTTTTCCCAAGTTTGTGAGACAGCACAAGGAAACCAAGGTCTTGCTGACAAGTATACAATGAGGGGTAATCCAGCCCACACCCCTCCTCTTACTAGCCCTTTTCAAAGAACCAACTGAGCTCTATATATAGGCTATGCTACATGCTAATATTTACCTGAAAGCCTCACCTGCTCCTGAGTTTGCTCTCTGCACGTGGTCTGTCGCACATGACTGGTCCCGACTGGCTATTCTTCTTTTTGGTCCTCAGTAGAACATAGCTCTCACAATGGAAACATGAACCTCCCACAAAAGACCACTGTACTGCAAAGAGAGGTCACTCACAACACAAAAGTGTGCCTGTCTTAGTGTTAACCTATACCTGACTGACTTTTGGACAGACTCTAACAGACACTGTGGGAGTCTGACTGTCTGAGTGAAAATCTCAAAGAAGGGAAAGAGAGAGAGAGAGAGAGAGAGAGAGAGCGCTGTCAGAAAACTAAAGTTACAGCTGATGGAAACCACTGTTAGCTATTCTGAATGTATCTCATTTCGATAGAGGGAGTGTCAAGTGCTATCATGCTTTGCCTGTGGTAACCTGGGGGCAGGAAGCCAGTCACTGCATGATTTAAGTCTTCTCACTTGAGATCTTAATCTGACAACCAAAACAAACTCAATCAGAGACTTTAGAGTAGACTACATGTTGTTAAGATGAACTTGTTGGTGGGGGGTGCAAAGTACTTTTATGATTCTAGTCGTGGTGGGGAAAAATGTTAAAGAAACAGATACTGTCTGATAAATACCATGCCAAATTAGCTAACATGAATCACACACTGTCTCTCCACCATCTCAGCATGGGCCAGACGTCTACGTGCAATTCTCAGTACTTTGGACCGTGTGTGTGTGTGTGTGTGTGTGTGTGTGTGTGTGTGCGCGTATATACGTGTGTGTGTGTGTGTGACATTTTCTTTCTTATGATGTCTAAATCTGGCCCTTGAAAAGGGCAATTTCCTTTCTAGTGTAGGAGTGAACAGAAATGTTAGTAAGAACCTTCAGAGAAGGGACATACCAGATTCCTTGGACAATGGCCATCACCAACAACATCTGCTTCTTCCCTCCTTTTCAAGGATACCATTCTAATCCAAGGATATCCTCCTTATGACCATGCCTAGTATGGAGCGCCTCATGTGAATAGATGGAGCACTGTACTCCCCCAAAAAACCCAGTCAAAGTTCTTAAAATCAAAAGTTATCCATTGCAGATTAGGGATAAGGCCTAAGGTTCATGACAAGCTTACCTTGCACTAAGTAACCAAAGTCCTCTACGCTGCTTGTCAGACTACATCTTAAGGTCTGTTCCAAGCCAGCCAACATGTTTATACTGGAAAAGGATTTTGGGAGGGATTCCAGAATACATTGCCGTCTTTCCAGGGAGCCATGGCTCGTCCTCTCTGAGATGTGAGGCGCGTGCTACCCAGACGGGACAGAAAGACTTTAGCGGAGGAGGAGAAACTGTGGACTTTTCTATGACAAGGAGTTGGTATCTTGCGGAGTTTCTATCGAGGCGCTGAAACGTTCAGTTCTCACAGACTTGAAGACAAACACGGAAGACCTCCATCATAAATTCAGCAGAAGTAGAGTCCAAAACATAGCAGGTCCAGAATCCAGAATCAAATGATATTAAGTTTAGAGGACACATAAGCCCTAATCCTGCAATGAGAGCCACAGACTACAGGCTCAGACTAATATCTGCTCTAGGTTTGATAATTAGTCTCTCGGAACCCTGGAGTTTGCTTTAATGGGGAAAGTAATTGAGTGATAGAAGCCTAATTTCCATATTAAAGGGCTATGGGTGGTCTGCTGATGCTCTGAGACAGACAGGAGACTTTTCCTCTGCCTTTCTTCTGCATATGACGGAGTGTGTTTTTGTATGTCCCCATTGTTATATTCAACTGCGTCTCTTAAACATCACTGTCACCAGCGTGTCTCTTAAATAGTGTTAGCGTGAAACTCTACTGTGACAGATTTGACATGATAAAAGCGTGGCTCTTCAACATCAAAGCAGTCCTTTTTTTCGACTCGCTGGTGGAAATGATTGGAAAATTGTTGCGGTATCCCTCCCCTCGAGTTTTCTGAAAGCCTTGTGTCGGGCCACTTTGTCCCAGTCTGTTCTCGAATCCTGGGTAGTCACCGCAGGGCCGGCAGACTGGAAAGCAGAGGATCTCAGTCTTCATTGCTCATCAGTTGGAAGGATATGCTTCCTCATGGGTGAAAAGGTCATCCCGCCACAGAATCTGCCCCACAGTGATCTTTGCATCAACAGCGTCACTGCCACTTTGCCACATACTAGTCTGCTGGGCCCTGTTTAGATGCGGCAGACTGTCAAAATTACCAGATGATGTTGCCCTCCCGTTGAACGATTGCCCTGACCTCTCTGGCGGTTTTGGGCTGTCTGAGGTTTGCAGCTTTGAATGTATCTGTTCACAACTCCTGTTGCCAATTTCACTGCCTCCCCGCACTACCCACCCCCCCCAATCTGTCCTATTCTCATGATTTATATGCGTTGTGACAGCGTAAATCGTCGCTTGCGCTAAATATGGGTCCTGCAATTGTGTTAAAACTCAACTCAAAACAGATGTTAATGTTGCTACAGACTCCCAAGGACTCCAAGCTGTAACCAATAGCTGAGAATGTTTGACCTTGGGTGACTCTTCCTCGCTGTCTCTAATTAAGCCTCGAATTGTATGGCTGCCTATTTGAATGAACACGCAAAATAATAACGGGCAGATAATAAAAACGCTAGAATTATTCAACATACGTCTTTACAAAATTACTTGTAATGACTAAATTAAGTGCGACTCATTTTCTGTCGCAGATTGTGCTATTCCTCTAATGAGAGGCGTTTTTTTATTGTTATCGCTACTATTATCTTCAAGCGCTGTCTCATTTAGCACTGCGTGAATCAGTCTTTTGCTTTCGTTCAAAATTTCCTAACTAGCAAAATGTCACAGTTCTTTGAAAAGCGGTTCCCCACCCTTCTGATAAGAAACAGAATGATGTTCGCATTCTCACGGGGAGTACAGTCAAGCCCTGCTGTGTGTAGCGGCAAAGAAAAAAAAAACATGCGTTAATGCTGTCGGAGATTCGGGGGAAGGGGGTCGAATAAAAAAAGGCCATTAAATGAAGTTTGGGTTTCTGTTGACTCTGAGGTTTCACTTATTGTCTGGGCTGCGTCATGGGAATGCGTATGGAATGGCCAAACTAACGGTGGTCTCCCACAAAATCTAGACAGCAGCAACAGTTAATGACAATGTGGATTTTAATACAGAGCGAGTCACTGGTATTTAAGGATTAATCTACTGACAATAAACTTAAACGCTCCCGCAGCCAAAATATTTACTGCTTAGTTAAATGAAACAGGGTGCTTTGAATGAGTACAAACATGTGTGTCCTTTACTATATTTAAAGCCAGTGGTTTTACCTTCATCTGAAACAGTGAACGAACAGTATGTTCTCAAAGCGACGTTTCCCTCCCTGGATAAAATTAGGCCTTGTTGCGATTTCAGACTGCCACCTTGTGGTGAGTCTTGAGCTGTGCATTCTTTGGTTTGTACCGTTGCAAAACTCTGACAAATGATTTTAGGCAGAATTTAACTTCAAAGTGCCTGTCATATTATTAATTTGTTTGGTGGTAATTTTTGTCTTTCGCTCGTGTTCTCCCTCGCTCTCTCTCTCTCTCTGCCCCTCCTCTCCTCCCTGTCCCTCTCTCATTCTGCCTCTCTCTTTTTCTTCCCTTTCTCTCTCTCTCTCTGTGTAGCTGGCAGGCGTGGGGAGAGGTCGGGAGCATGGCTGAACCACGCCGAGACAGCACCAGCAGCCTGCAAAGGAAGAAACCGCCATGGCTCAAACTGGACATTCCCACTGCTCAGGTGTCACTGGACGAGCCCCCCACCTTTGTCCAGGTACAGCCGTCTCCCCCTCCTTCTCGTTTTTCAGTCTCTCTCTCTCTGTCTGTCTGTCTGTCTCTCTCTCTCTCCCTCCCTCTCTTTCCCTCAATCTCTCCCCGTCTCTCTTTCCCTCTTCTTCCTGACTCTCTCTCTCTCTGTTTCTTTCTCAGTCTCTCTCTCTCTCATCTCGCACTCTCTCTTTCTCTCCCTCCCCCTCCCCCCCTCTCTCTCTGTCTCTGTCTCTCTCTCCCTCCCCCTCCCCCCTCTCTCTCTCTCTGTCTCTCTCTCTCTCTGTCTCTCTCTCTAACTGTCTGTCTCTCATTGTGACAGCCGGTGAAGCGACAGGGTTTCCTCCGCAGCGTAAGCATGCCAGTGGAGACCACCCATCTCCAGTCCATGCCGCGGGACCTCTTTGACCCCCGGCGGGCACCGCTGCAGCGCCAGTCATCCATCACACAAACCATCAAAAGGTGAGAATGAATTTATACAGCGACGCTCCGTAAATAGATGCTCTGTAAACAGACGCTCACAAAACTAATGTGTGCAGGCAGGAGGCCCAGGCTTCAAATTAAATGCCTTTCCAGCAGATTGCTAGCCATCAACCTTGAATTACAGCAGTGTATGGTAAAATTGTCAGTTGAAACTGTTACCAATTTTCCGTCAAAGGAACTGTCAAGGTGTGAGGCTGAATTTTGTTTCATGAGAATAAAGATACACAGAGATTGTTACTTCTTCTGCTACACTGTCTACTATTTTCCATTTTTTTCTGAAATGTACTTGTACGGTTTGGGTTGCGTTTGGAGAGGCGTTGAAAGATATGGCCTGGTTTCGATTTTTTTTTTCTTCTTCAGTGGTAATTTAATATAATTAGACTCCTGGATAATCACAGGCAATGAACTGCGATGAGCTGAGTCATAATGGCCCTGGGATTGCTTATGCTGGAGGGTGTTCATTTTCTCAGAGCTTGGCTCCGCTCTTACGCAGTGTATGGTTTTGCATTTGACTGGTCCAACTTGAGGAGTCGGTTTAGAAGATTCTGTGCTTTTCTCAATTTCTCACTCTCTCTCTCACAGAAATATTGCATGTTTCTATTTGCATCTACGTAGAATGGCTGCTTTGTTTGTTTATGTGTGTGACTGTGTGTGTGTATAGGTGTGTGAGTAAGAGAGCGAGCAAGAGAGAGAGAGTGTGTGTGTGTGTGTGTGTGTGTTTGTATTTGTGTGCGTGCTTCAGCATGTGCATGTTATTTATTATTAATTAGAAAAGTGTCTCACAATTGTACCTCACAAATCTCTTCAAGTCTTCTCTGTGCTTGACTGTTCATGCATTCTGGCTCTGTTACTCTGTTACTCTGTACTTTAAGCTGTTTTTTACACACTTCCTTCTCTCTTTTTTCTTCTCTCCTTCCTGCCCTGGCTTCCTTTTTCCTGTGCTCTCTTGGCACCACCCCTGCCCTGTCTGCAGCAGTAGGAGGGTACACTTTGAGCGGATTAACACAGTGCCTATTAAGGGCCACAGGGCTGCTCGCCGCGGTTTCCGAAGGCACCAGTCTCTCTCCAGAACCCTGCTCAGGTACCACGGGTGACAGGACACCCTGGGGAGGGAGATGTCCCTCTCATTCAGTCAGAGCGTTCTCTAGACTTGACAGCTGTTTGAATGGACAATGTACAAGGGCAGCACGCTACGTGTCTCTGGCTTTACCTCACATCAATGCTGACACTCAATGGGCAGGTTATATAGCGCAGGCCTGATTGAATTTGGCAAAGGTTCCCGTCTCCGCAGAGCCACGAAGAGAATTCTTGAAATCTGCTACTCTGAAAGGTTTTTGGGCTAAAAAGGCATTTGAAGAATGCTAGTCTGGGTTTCTTAACGTGTTATTAGAGACATTGAGGTATTATTAAAGCATTAAGAGGTTTGACATTCTCTGTGCTGTAGTAATTTGCTTTGGCTGCCTCTGCTGGGGTGGAATAATTGGACAATGACACAGTTCATTGTTGCCATAATTTCATGCTGAATTAAGCCTATTATCAAAGATAAAAATGAAAAAAAAAAACAGACTGGGAGATCAAATCTGCATTGTCTCACATACTTTTCAGTTCTGAGGGAGATTCAATTTCTCCCCCGTCCCTTTAACAGTCACGGCTGCCTCTCTCCCTGTGTGTTTTCCGTGTGAGGAAGATGAAACAGAATAAGCCTCCTGTTCGATGGCTGTGTTTGCTTTGAGTTTCAGCGGTGTCAGTCGGCTGTAGCCGCGGCCGCCGTGAGTCAGAGACGCAGATTAGATTAGATTCCTCCGTGTTGTAAAAGAGCTCCAGGTGCTCCAGTGAGAGCTGGCCTATTTATAGAGACCAAGGTTGGGCAGAGTGGCACGCTGGTAACGCGCCAGGGCCGTAGGAGAGGCCTCAGAATGTCAACTATGCAAACATTGTGGTCACACACACACATACACACGCACACAAACACGTTACTGATTCTTATAACGGAGTACTGTAGTCATGAATCATCGTAGGACCTCTACTTTAATAGACAAAGCTTAGAGACAGAGAAAGATCACAAACACCAAAGCATAGCTGAAATTACTTTTATACCATTAAATGAACATAACTTTAAAATGTTTGCTATGTGTTTCAACAGTGAGATATGTAAAGTGAAACAATGAGGATTTGTCATTTTGTAATAGTCACTCTCAGGCAGATGTGTGAAGTTATGTGAGAACAATGCGTGTGTCTGTGCACGTTTGTGTGAGTGTGTGTGTGTGTGTGCGTGTGTGTGGGCGCGTATGTGTGGTACAATGAGGCAGGACTTTAGACAAAGCCAGTGTCAAAAGTAAAACATGTCTGGGCAAGTCCCCTCCAGCTGCTAACATCCACCTGACCGCCTCACTTCTCTCTCCTCTCTCTGTTTTAACTTGGGAGAGAGGAGAGGCGTGTCATTTAATTGTGACAGACACTCTTCTGTGCACTTTGCTTTGTGGAGAATGTTTGTCACATCAAAAAGCTCCACGGAAGTCTCCTTTTTTTTTTTTTCTTTTAACCACAGATGTGCGAGAGTGAAGGTGAGATTGAAAGCTAGACACATTATCCGAGACAGAGCAGCTCACATAAGAACACCAAAAAGGAGCTTGTGTGTGTGTGTGTGTGTGTGTGTGTGTGTGTGTGTGTGTGTCTTTGTTGGGGTCAGTCTGATGAGTGTGTTGTGCTGATCCCTGTCAGGGGCACGGCGGACTGGTTTGGGGTCAGTAAGGATGGAGATGCCACTCAGAAATGGCAGAGGAAGAGTCTGCGACATTGCAGCATGCGCTACGGGAAGCTCAAGCCTCAGGTGATTCGTGAGATGGAGCTGCCCAGCCAGGACAACATATCTCTGACCAGCACGGAGACACCACCTCCACTTTATGTCCCCAGCTCCCAGCATGGCATGCAGAAGGTACGGCTTGCGTGTGTGTGTGTGTGTGTGTGTGTGTGAGAGAGAGAGGAAGAGAGAAAGAGAGAGAAAAAGAGAGAGAGGAGGGTATTTGACGTAAGTTGTTTGTGTGTGTGTGTGTGTGTGTGTATGAGTGTGTGTGTGTGCATATGTATAGGAAGTGTGTCATATCCACAGAACTTGTTTGACGTGCACAGACCTGTGCACAAACCTTTGCTGATGTCTCTGTTTTTCAGCTTGTTTAAAAATTGTTTTAAAAAAAAAAAACAAAGTTCCTGAGATTGCATGTTTTATAAGGATCGTCATCTCTCTCCTCAGATCGTGGATCCTTTGGCACGTGGGCGAGCTTTCCGTATGGTGGAGGAGGTCGATGGGTACAGCGTGCCCCAGACTCCCATCACCCCCGGCGCCGCCTCGCTGTGCTCCTTCGCCAGCTCTCGGTCGGGCCTTAACCGGTTACCACGACGACGCAAAAGGGAGTCTGTTGCAAAGATGAGCTTCAGGGCGGCAGCCGCTCTGGTTAAGGTGAGTTCAGGCAACTATATAATCATAAGCGTTTGTCATCGGGTCAGCCGTGGCCTACTGGTCAGCCAAGCAGTCTTGCGAGCGGTGGATCGCCGGTTCTATCCCCGGGACCAGGGGGGAACGGGTGAGCAGCACTTCCCCCCCTTCACAACATTCACGGCTGAAGTGCCCTCATGCATGGCATTTAAACCCCAATGCCTATGGGTGCAGGCGTGCTGCCCACTGCTCCTGGTGTGTGCGCGCACACGCTCACTACCAACCTCTATAAGATGGGTTCAAAAGCAGAGGTTAAATTCACTACTCACTACTCGCAGTGTGTGTGTGTGTGTGTGTGTGTGTGTGCAATCACAGAGATTCTGAATTCTAAAAAATGATGTGTATTTTTCAAGCTTATGTATTTTTTTGACATCTGTATTTTTGAATGCTGTGTACCTATGCTGTGTAGAATATTAACTTAGATGTGAGTTTTGAAAGTGTACAGTGGAAATCTATGTCCGGGGGTTTATTTTGATGATGCTAAACAGCAAAGGCACTGATATCCAGAAATACATTGTAACCTACTGATTGTCAGCAGGCTGTGATTGAGGCATCCTTTAAAAATCGTTGACTGCCAAATGTGCACAGTTAGGCACTTCTCTCATGCCAATACGATAGAGCAATTCTCCAATGCATTACAGACAGTGAAGAAACAATTGACCTTAAACAATGGACTGTAATGGGACGTAATCAATGCTGTACAATTAGATAGAATGTCCCTCAGTCAGCCACAGGCGTTCTAGAATACATTAAGGTCATCGGGTTCTATAAGGACACATCAGATAGAACAGTTTGTTTTCAAACAGTGCACATCCTGTCCATATCACTATAATGCAAATATGGAATCGTGCTACTGAGCTACAGTTTGATCTGTGTTGTCACCTGCTTTACACCATGTACTGGGTAACTGCCACACGAAATCGTTTTAACGTTATCTTCCCTGAGGTTAGTTTCATTTTCATTTTGAGGCACAGCTGTGTTACTTGTGTTATTTGAAGTTATTCGTGAATAATGCTGGGGTTTTTTTGTCTCTCAGGGGCGTTCCTTGCGAGATGGCACCTTGCGACGGGCGCACAGGCGCAGTTTCACTCCCGCTAGCTTCATCGAGGAGGACGTGGTTGACTTTCCAGACGAGCTGGACACATCATTTTTTGCCAGGGTAAGATCCTTAGTATCACTCAACCACCCCCCCCCCCCCCTCTCTCTCTCACTGTGCTGTGGTCTGCGTAAACATTTAATTATAAGTTCATTATTTAATTATAAGTTCTCTCCACATGCCCCCTGGCATTAGGATGTCTTGATGCAGGAGGAGATGTCCACGTTTGCTGACGAGGTGTTTGAATCTCCGTCTGACTCCACCATGAAGGACGTTGACAGTAAGGGACTGGATGAGTCCGAGCTGACTGGGAGCGCACTGGATAAGAGCGAGCTGGAGAAAAGCCACCTCATGCTGTGAGTCTGGCAGATTATAGGAACGTGACTCACAGCTCAGTGCATCTGTGATGCCCTGTGACCCATCAGTGGACTCTGACCTTCACATCAAACTCTTGTATATCACGGCAGTGACAATTAGTTCATACAGTTTTATTAGTGCAAGCAAGATTGTACGCCAGTGCTACATCTGCAGTTCTATGACTGTTTGGTTGGATGTGGTGTTTCTGTATTGTGCCTTTGTTTTTTATTGTACTATGGAGTGTTACTTGTACTGTGATCCTGAATTGACCTCTGTGTCTTTGTACATGGTAAAGGCCTCTGGAGAGAGGGTGGCGTAAAGCCAAAGAGGGCACCCCGGGACCACCCAAAGTCCGCCTCAGGCAGGAAGTCGTTAGTGTCAACGGGCAGCGGAGAGGTCAGCGCATCGCGGTACCCGTCAAGAAACTCTTCGCGAAAGAAAAACGACCGTATGGACTTGGCATGGTTGGCAAGCTCACCAACCGCACATACCGCAAACGTATCGACAGCTACGTCAAGAGACAGATAGAGGACATGGACGACCACAGGTTAGTCTTCTACACTGGGTGTCTACTACAATCATTGATACACACACACACAGACACACACATGCACAATCCTGTATGGGTCTGCGAGTATCAGTCATGCATTTGTGAAAAATCCAAGAGATAACTCATGCTTTCATCTGTCTGTTCTGTAGTGTTATAGGAGATAGCTGAGATCAGAAATGTGTTTTGTGTGCATTTGTTTGTGTGTGTGCGTGTGTTTGTGTGTGTGTGTGTGTGTGTGTGTGTGGGTGTGTGTGTGTGCGTGTGCGTGTGCGTGTGCGTGCGTGTTTGTGTGTGTGTTTGTTGGTGTGTGTGTGTGTGTGTGCGTGCGTGCGTGCGTGCGTGTGTGTGCGTGTGCGTGTGTGTTTGTGTGTGTGTGTGTGTTTGTATGTTCTGGTTTAAGTTTTGACGCATATATGATGTTTGTCAGTGTCAGACTGTTGTGTTATGTTTTGCGTGTTAGGCCTTTCTTCACGTACTGGATCACATTTGTCCACTTGTTGATAACTATCCTGGCTGTGTGTATCTATGGCATTGCCCCAGTGGGCTTCTCTCAGCATGAAACAGTGGATTCGGTAAGTCGACTAACTCCTCCTCATAAAAGGCTTATACAGCCTTTTTTATGCTTCATGTGTGCATTCTCTTCTTTTTTTTTTTTTTTTTTGCATATGATTTAGTTGTATGGTGTTCCCTTTCCTCTTGATTGCGTAAATTGTTTCTATGACTGTAGGTTTTACGAAACAAAGGAGTGTATGAAAACGTCAAGTTTGTTCAGCAAGAGAACTTCTGGATCGGACCAAGTTCGGTAAGCAGGGTTGTTATTGTTTGACTGTGTATTGAAGTCATAAGGCACGTGAAACCATGATGTATCAAAAAGAAAGACACACTTAAAGGTTGCTGGTAGACCTGACGAGAAATGGAAGACCGCCAACTCTTTTAGGGGAATAGCAACAACCCCAACCACAGCCTGCAACCACTCTAGCAGCTGCTAACTGGAGCAAAATTTTGCTGACAGCTGATTTTGATTATGAGCTGTCTTTTTTCTTGGGTTGGTTAGAGGAGGGTCATTAAATTCGGTTCTTGGATACGCAGGTGTTTTTTTTTTCCCCCTGGCGCGCATGAAAAAAAGCAGTGCCGAAAAAGATTGGTGTCTGAATTATACCTATTTGTATCACCAAAAAATGTTCTTTTGCTGAGAAACGCAGACTTAAAACTCCAATATAGTCTCCGTCTGTGAAGTGTGTGTGCTGACTAATCACTAATCATTGCTCACTAATCGTCATTCAAATTTGGTGACTCTGAGGTCACTTTGGCATGAAATTCACCATTCTCTACGCGTTAAACACAAGCATGTGTTAATAAGGAACCTCCTCGATACTAGGAAGCGCTGATCCACCTGGGAGCCAAGTTCTCGCCCTGTATGCGGCAGGACAAAGAGGTTCACGATCTAATGGAGCAGAAGCGAAGCATCGAGAACAACTCGGCGTGCTGCGTGCGGAACGACCGTTCGGGCTGTGTGCAGACCTCAGAGGAGGAGTGTTCAGTAAGCGCCCATGTCTCTCAGTCAGAGCGCACATAGGTACTCCTTTTTTTAATTTACCGTGAAACCTAATGGAAGGGCATCGCTAAGGCTTCGCGTTTTGTTCTCTCTCCTGTCTGTCAGAGCACGTTAGCTGTATGGGTGAAATGGCCAGCGCATCCTAGCGCCCCTTTTTTAGAGGGCAAAAAACGTCAGCATGGTTCTGTGTGTCATCAGGACCCAAGGTAAGATTGACACAGTAACATACTGACGGTTACACCACAAGACCTTTGGACGCTTCTACGATACACTTTGCTCACAGTGACAGTTAAATATATTTGAAATATATTGAAATATATATTGAAATAAATATATATTTCAAGCAATATCTACTCTCTATATGTTTTAAAAAATATTTTATTGTAAAAAAAAAATGTCCTTAATTTTTTATGCGAACAGTGCCACATCCTCCATATTGAGTACATTCTTTTTACATCTATTCTAGCTGAAGTTACTGACTTCATATTCAGTGTAAAGCCACAAGCACTGGTTGTCAGAATTGTGTATCCACTTTTACAGACGGCACAGCTCTGTTTTGAACAGCTTTATTTGTTTGTGCATTTGACAGTTGTCCGTGATAAGAATTTTAAAAAGCAACAGTTACTCCCTACACTAGACAGCTATATCAATGTGTTTCTTGCTATATGACAAGCCTTTTCATGATGTAGCAGTCTTATTTGACCCAGTTATTTTGAAAGTGTACGCAGTAAGCCTCAAAATACACACCTCCACAGTTTTTTCGCGTCACAATTTTTAACATTGAGACTGGTTTTGCAAAACAAGTGAAAGCTATCATAAAAAAAAAAAAAAAACCTTTAACTCAGGGCTGTGGTGTTGTGTTTTCTCTGTGTTTGGTAATAGGACATGCATAGAGCCGGCCTCCGTAGCACCTCACGAGTGGCCCGATGACATCACCAAATGGCCGGTGAGTATGAAAACCTATGGGAATAAGGACATAGCATTAGTCTGTGAGTGTATGTCTCACTGTGACCTTCTGTCTTCTCATAGATCTGTACCAAATACAACACCGGTAATCACACGAACCTGCCTCATATTGACTGTACTATCACTGGCCGGCCCTGCTGCATCGGAACCAAAGGGAGGTGAGGAGAACCTTCCCTGTTGTCCTCTTTTCTGAGACACACACACACTTCAATGATGGTGTTAGAGGACCTCACAGTTCATTGTGGAAAATACTCGATCTGTAGGATGATGGAAGGTGGTGTACACTTGATCTTTAGTCATTTGGGGTGTTCTCCCTCTCTCTCTCTCTCTCTCTATCTCTGTATAGGTGTGAAATCACATCAAGGGAGTACTGTGACTTCATGCATGGCTATTTCCACGAAGAGGCTACTCTCTGTTCCCAAGTAAGCCACCTTTTAAAGGCCCCTAGAAACTTACTTATGTATTTGAAATGAAGAAAAAAATAAAACATTTCAGTGGTAAATCAATATTAAATCAACTTCAGGAAGTACTTAAATGCAAAGGGTTTTAAATGAGCTGTCTTTCAGGCTTTACGGAGGCTAGCTTAATAGTTTAGTGCTTTTAATCTGTCCCAGGCCTCTACCCAGACACTCCCTCCTGTTCTAACCTGTCCCTCACAGGAAAGCCCAAAAGCTCCTGAGCCCTGGCTCACTTCTCCTCTGCTTTACACCTCCCCAACAACTAGGCTAATGAGACTGTAAGAGTGGAAGAAAATTCTATGTCAGATTATGTGGTTTGTAATTACTATAGAGGATGCCATGTTAATCTTGTCTGCACTGGCAAAATCCTTTCTGTCTCAGAGGGTTCGCTGTTTATGATCTCGGTGCCAAGTTCCGAAGATGTGTCACCTTGGATTTGTTTAAAACCCCGTGAAATAGTGTTTTCGTGCCTCCACAGACAACGCGGGTTTGGATTTGTTGCGTGGTTATTTACAATGGGTTTGCTGTGTATTTTAAAGCCCATAACACACCAGTTTAACGCTCCAGAGCAAAGAGGTCAGATTCCAACACTGGTGAAGGAATGTTCCTAAAAAAGAGCTGTCTGAGGTATACTGTGGAATCTTCTCTCACAAAGCAGCAAAGCAAAATGAATATGGAAAGGGCTTCTAACCGTGTTTTGTTTAAGGTGGTTGGAAAGCAAGACGCGCTTCTCAGAATGTAGCCAACAACAACCAACTGCGATTGAACATTTTGCATCAAAAAAAAAAAAAAATCTGTTTATACCCTCATTGCCAAGGCAAATCTACTGTGTTTTCTTGTTCCCGGGGGAATGTTTGTATGCTGTGCCATGGGCTACAGTTATTTTACCTTCTTTCCCCATTGTTCCTCATAACAGGTGCACTGTATGGATGATGTGTGTGGTCTGCTGCCCTTCCTAAACCCAGAGGTCCCTGACCAGTTCTACCGCCTGTGGCTCTCTCTGTTCTTGCACGCAGGGTGAGTCAATGCATCTCCATGGAGATGCCTGGTCATATGCATGACAGCAATTCCGTGGTCCAGGTTACTCCACATGAGGTGCAGGGAATTTGTTTCCCAAGGAGATTGGTGAGATAATGTGTTGGACAGTGTGTATAAACTTAGCAGGGATTAAATTATGGTATACGGAGCTATGATTGTTCCACAATGATCCACACTGTGTCGTTTTCTGGGCCATGGATTTTATGACAGTTTTGGTAGAGATGCTTGCATTATATCTCTGTGTGTCTCAAAGCAATAACTGTGTATGTTTTGAAGAGAATATTGTAGTGATCAGTTGAACACTGATTGTTTCAGTTTTGTCACCATTTTGTGCTGCTGGTTAGAGGCATCTGAGAAAGAGGGGAAAGAATTTTTAGTGGTCACATTCCTTTTGGTCTGGTCTCAGATATTACTGGTATCTTGTGTTTCACACTTAATTCCAAATCCTCACAGTAACCAAGAGCTAACTGAGGAGCAGAGATATTTTTGGACATACTTTTGGAGTTTCATAAGTCTGCTTTGATTTCATGATAAAGAACTGGATTGTGTATAAATTTTCAGCATCACAAAAATTTCTGAGACTGGCGTCTTCAGCAAGTCAACATTAAAACCTTAATACGACCTTTGATGAGCTAGTCTGTTTTAAGTGTCAGGTGACTTTAATTCTGTGGATACAGCTCTTTTGCACACTGTGATCTTTCTCAAGAGTAATTAGAGAAAGTGTGTACCCCCCCCCCCCCCCCCCCACCTCCATGTCATAGCCCACTCTGACCTGGCTGTTTGCCAAAGCAGGTTCAGTGGATTAGCACATGCAAGTACATGCCTCTGTCAAACACACACACACACCTGATAACCCTCTTGGGCTTTCACTTCGACCTTATAATGCTATAAGGATTGAGAAGTGAGAGTAAAAAAAAGCCTTAAAATAGCCTAAAATGTTTGCTTTTTTCTCTCTCCCTCCACCTGTGTGTGTATGAACCCCCAGGATCCTGCACTGCCTGGTATCAGTGGCCTTTCAGATGACTATCCTGAGAGATCTTGAGAAACTGGCCGGATGGCTGCGTATATCAATCATCTATATCCTGAGCGGCATCACAGGAAACCTGGCCAGTGCCATCTTCCTCCCCTACAGAGCCGAGGTACGCGGTTTCGCTCTCTCTGTCCGCTTCATGTCATTGGGGTTGTGGTAGATAAAGGGGGCGTGTTTGATGCGGTTTTTTTTGTTTGTTTGTTTTTTTTTCCTTTGCTGTTTTCCTGTGACTTAGTCCCTTTGTCTTTGTGTCTCAGGTGGGTCCTGCTGGCTCTCAGTTTGGGATCTTGGCATGTTTGTTCGTGGAGCTGATCCAGAGTTGGCAGATCCTGGCCCAGCCGTGGCGGGCCTTCACCAAGCTCCTGTGTGTGGTGCTCTTCCTCTTCGCCTTCGGACTGCTGCCTTGGATCGACAACTTCGCTCACATCGTCGGCTTCGTCTCCGGCTTCTTCCTCTCCTTCGCCTTCCTCCCTTACATCAGCTTCGGCCGCATGGACATGTACCGCAAGCGCATCCAGATCATCGTCTTCCTGCTGGTTTTCGTTGGCTTGTTCGCCGGACTCGTCGTGCTCTTTTACGTGTACCCGATCAAGTGTGAATGGTGCGAGCTGCTCACCTGCATTCCCTTCACGGACAAGTTCTGTGAGAAGTACGACCTCAACGCCCACCTTCACTGAGGGGACGAATGGGGAGGGGAAGCAGAGGGAGAGGGCTTCACGGACAGAGGGATTTTGATTGGTTGATACCGTATAGATTCAGCCAATCCTTGGACTCTGCTCTCTACCACCGCTCCTGTAAAAGGATGCAGAAAAGCTGTACAACGTCTCTCCTTGGTCGAAGCCTCTACAGACTCAGACTGTGATGCCTTTGCCTCTTTTTTTTTTTTTTATGATCAATCAGTTCAAATTCGAAAGCCACTTTGACCATAATGAGGACTCAATTAAAAAAAAAAAAAAGAAACATCTACGTTTTCTTAAAAACGTCCTCAAACAATTTTGTCTTGTAAGTTGAACACGGTGTCCGTGGTTTCGTTCTCTGTAGAAGGTGGACACCCTAGCTCCAGTTCAACCGTTCCACACGCCGCAGTGTGTGTGACAGACGTAATAGGCGTAAGCACTGGTACATGAGAAAGAGAAGATGTCAGCTTCTTTTTGTCATTTTATATTTTTACGTTTTAACAGTACTCAAATCAGTCATAGATTTTATTATCGTTTGATCAACCTCAGAATCCAGGGACAAAAGAAGAAAAGAAAAACAAAAACATTAAAAAAAAATAATGAACGCCATTGGTGCCTTGTTGATAAATGTACCTACTACTGCCATATGTTTGTTACATGGTGAGCACTCAAATGTTATCCTTTTATTTGTTTATTACTTCTGAAGAAGTAATGATAAATCTTTAAAAAAAAAAAAGAAAAAAAAAGGGGGGTAGTGTTTTAGCTACCCGCCCACTCACTTGTTACAAAATACAACTGAAGATAATCTGCTCCATGTAGTTTGTTTGTTCTTTTTTTTGTTGTTCTTTTTGTAATCTCTTCATTCAAGATGCCATGCATCCATCTCTTTTTTACAGTTGATAAATCCTGTCGGACTGAAACACCAGGGTAGCTACCAGACCATGACTAGCAAACAGTAGGAGACTTTACCGCGGTTATAGACTTTAGCAAGGAGAATGTTTAGCATCACTAAAATGAATAAAATTATTTTATTAAAACTAAAACAATTATTTGGAATTATTTTTGAGTAAATTATATATGTGGAAGTTTATTCGGTGAGAAAATTCCAGAAGTATGAATATTCATAGGAAAGGTTTGTCAGATGCAAATATTTATTGGTTTTATAATACAGCTTTATATTTACCATGTTAAAACACATCATCAAATTTTCAATTTTAAAGCTGAGACATGTATTTCTATACCAGGAACACACAATCACCTATCATCGGATGCTCATGTATGTCAAAAAAAAAAAAAAGGCCTTAAAATTCAAAAATTCCCTACATTTCACTAACATTTCTGAAATAAAGAAGTATTAAAAAGACTCATGATGTGCTTACACTGGACAATAATCACCGTATTATATTGTAGCATATAATCTCTGACATGACAGGAAACAAATATTTAAAAATATTTCTGACCTTTTATGAAGGAAACAGTTATTGTACCCTATCATGACAAAAACAATAATACTATTGTATATTAAGTGCAACCAGAATAGCATAGCATTTTGAACAGAGATTTTGTATCTGCCCTGAATGATGCTAATGCCCTAACTCTGCATCACGGGCCTGTCTGAAAACCACAACCATCCCTTATACAACTGGGAGCAAAGAGGTGAGGTTAGTTCTTTGTCCATGTGCTGTGACTATCTCTGAACCTGGTTCTGAGAAGACCAGAGGGGAACGGTCCAGTCGCTGGGCTCTCTGTCGTGCCGTGGAGGGGTCATGAAAGATGCCCAGCATCTGAGCAATGTCCGGCTATGTATGGACTGGGATACTAACAGCCGCTGTTCCGTCGCGCGTAGGCCAAGCCTCCCAGCTGATACTCCATCTCCATGAAGCTAAGAGCCCCCACTGTGATGGCAGATGGGCCTTTCTCCTTAAAGCCTGCTTTTTGGTAAAAGGGCACCAGGAACTCTTCGCAGACCAGCAGGGCTCTGCGAAGCCGCGGCAAACAGCGCAGGTACTGCAGGTAGCGCCAGAGGAGGATTGAACCTTTCCCCTGCTGCCGACAGTGACGATGAACAGACAACACATGGATGTGGACGGTCTGGGAGTCAGGGATGTGTGTAGTCATGGCTTCCTTTGTAAGAGAGTCAAAAAAAAAAAGTTTAGCTCAGAAATATGACAAAGTCAACAATTTCTTCAACATCTTCAAGACCAGAATGAATGAACCAAGCGTTTTATCTTTAACTCTTTGGGATTTGGTAAGTAGCACTTGATATAGATCAAAGGAAATTCAATGAGCTCTCACCTGTGCAAGTGTCTCTTTGTCCCAACCAGAGCCAATGATAAAAGCCACCAGCTGGCCCTCTTCAAACCAGCCCATGGAAAGTTCCGGACACTGACCCAGGAAGTTTAGGACCTCGTCCAGGGTCAGCGGACACTCCCCGGACACAGAGATGAAGGCTGCACTCGTAGAGATTAGAGTTAAAAGTTAGCAACTAAAGATAAGGAACAGTATGACTCAGTGCAAACAAGGGATTACTAACAGGTTTGAGGAGAGTTTAAGCATGCCACTACAATTAAATTAATTTGTTGCCAATAATCCTCTTTTCTGAGTGCTGTGATAAACAAGGGGTTTATTAGGTTTATTAATAGATATGGAATGTGCTGGATATCCTTAAATATGTTGTTGTTGTTCTTATTGTTGTTGTATTAACAAAACAATCTATTTCCTTATTTCTGTAAAATACTTAAGAACATTGAAAATAACATTAAAGCCTGTAGTGCATCTGGTTCCAAGCCAAGACAAACTGTGATTTGGAAAATCTTGGTGAACATTTTACAATTTGCGAATAACGACTGCTAAGTGAAGTTGTGATTACAGTTGCCAACTGTCAAATTTAAGAAAAAACAAACCATCTTGGTCTATAAATAGGAATTTTATGTCAGTCTTGCACTCCATCACTACCCACCACCTCAGTCATCCATATAACACATATCCTGACACAAAAAAATCTATATTTTCCGTCTATATTGCTATATCGTGTCACTGCAGGATAGTTATAACAGCTGTCTTACCTTCTCTCTCTATCTCAAACACACTGATGGCATCCTGAGGCGTGAGGTTGCGGAATTCGCTGGCGGGTAGCGTGTGTCGTCGCTGGCGTAGTGGGCTGGACACACGCAGTGGGGTCTTCAGAAAGAAAGGCCTGAGAAAGGGTGAGCTACTGACCTGTTCAGCCATGACCACCTGTTCTGTCTGCCTGTCAGTTCCTCCGCTCTCTGCTTCTGTCTACTTAACCCTCTGTCTTCTCTCCAGACTTTGCCTTACTCTTTTTTTTTTCTGTGTTGTTCTCAGCAGTGGCTAGTGTCTGTCCGTCTGTCTGTCTGTCTATCTTTCACTTCATGGAATCCCAGAAAGCAAAGCAGACCCAGACAGCTCACCTCCCCACTGCCTCTCTTCCCGGACTCTTCGACTCTGTCTTTCCTTCCACCTTTCTCTACGTTTCTATCAACCTCCCTCCTCCTTTTTCATGCCCTTTTTTGGCTTTGCTCCTTATCTCCTAAAGTGGCCCTTCTAAAGAGGGATAAACGTCTGTGCACGTGAGGTTCTAAGTCTCCCAGCTCGCAGGTGAGCGGCTCTCGTTTCATCTCAGAGAATTGCTTACTCAGATTCACCGTGTCCCCCTAAGACAGAGCCCTGGCATGAACATTACTCGCTGTACCTCTTCTTCATATTGGTTTATCTCTGCATCTTCCAGCTGTTGGCAGGCCTGCATGCTTTGTACTTTCTTATCTCATTTAACAACGAGGGGCTGGTAGTCTTTTTATTTGTTTATTTATTTTGACGTATTTAGTAATACATATGGCCCAAGTTTATACATCGGCCAAAGTTAAGACACAGTTCAGCCTTTTAAGGTCAGTTCATGTAGAGACTAATATGTTATAGTATTTAACTTTTGGAGGTAGATAAAGTCATTAGAGTCCAGTCCTTAGTTACAATATGTTGAACTGAAGTTTCATCAGAATCTACCGTTGGCGTTTTCAAAAAAAATATGAGAAAAAATATCATGAGTTAAGTAACAGTGTAATGTAATAGTTCGTGCAAATGGTCTGCCTAGAGAACCTTGACTTGTTTTCAGATCAGCACAGGTCTGTTGGCATGTTCTTGTGCAAAACGTCCCTTATTCACAACGTTATTTCAAATGTCATTTTCGCCAGATTCCTCGTGTAGCGCGGATGCAACAGGATAACCTGCAGACGGGCACAACTGGCATGTGGAGATGAAGCTGAAGTGCATGTCGTCTCAGGTTAAGAGAGAGAGAGAGAGAGAGAGAGAGAGGTCGGAGAAGATTTGCATGGATTGCTCTCAGGGTGATTTTCGAAGTGCAAAGAGGGTTAGCTCAACCGTTAATTAAATGACAAGCAGTCACTTTGATACCTTGCTTTTGTTTCAGGTAAACCTGCTTACGCCGACCCAGACTGATGCAATGAGTAACACTGGTCAAGTCTCCCAAGTCAGCTTTATTTTGGCAGAGGGACCAGCATATACCCCTCACCACTAACTGAAATCTTTATTTCTCAAATATTATTCACTGCAAGACTTGATTGATCCAAAATGGCATGCCACAATCTCTCAGATGCTTTGTAAATGTAATCTGTAGTTACAATAGAATCAGCTAGAGGGCCTCATCTACACATATACACTGACTGACAATGTTAAGACAAAGGTATAATTACAACATATTACAATATAAAAGAGAGAGAGAGAGAGAGAGAGAGAGAGAGAGAGAGCAGAGATTTACAAATGAGTACTTACTTCTTTTTAACTTTTCCACACTCTGCTGTCATTATGGTGTCAAACTCTGAACGTGTTTAGGCATTACCCTTATTTTCAGAAAACAAATATATCACTCACTTCTACTCAATGAAAATTTGAGCGCATGTTAAATGGTGCATGCTTATGATGCACATATTAGATGCCCCTGGACTGTCCCTTGGCAACTCTTCATTTGGTAGTTGAATTTACTTTTCCAACTATTATTATTAGCAGTTGTAGTAGTAGTAGTAGTAGTAGTGGTGGTAGTGGTGCTATTAGTAGTAATATAATCAGATTGATTTATTTGCTTGTTTGTTTGTTTGTCAACTTATTTAGAGAAAGTTTGATAAACAAATGTTTCAAGCTGATTAATGTACCAATATTAATGTACTAATATTTTAGAGTTTCAGTTTTGATGAAACTCATCTCTGTCTCAGTTCAACTCAAGACAAATTTTGAAAGATTTGTCATGTAACAGTAATAACAAAAATATGTCACATTTGCATAAGGTAATCCCACCCTTTACTACACATACATCCATAACACCTGGTATAGATTATTTGCATCTGCTCATTACAAACAAGTCAGCATGTTAGATCCAAGGCAATTGCCTTTCCATTTTGAAATTAAAAAACGAATGAAAGACATTTCCTCTCAAGTTGCAGTTCTAAATAACATTGGATGTAGTATGTAGCACGTATGAGGCCATCTGATTCACATTCTTAAGGAAAAATTGTTAGGCCCACTTCAAAAAATGCTTTGCTCTTAATTACTCCTTGTGGGACTGTTCTATAATGTGTCATTACCTTTGTGTCTTCGGATCTTTGGCTGCGTGTCCGGGTAAGTTAATATCAGCTAACTTTGAAGGGTGAGCTGATGACTTGTTGTCATAAACAGCAAACTTAATGTTACAGGGGTTAGACTTAACCTCCTTGAGCTACAAAACTTCCTTATATTTTTAGCAACCTCCATCAGCTTCTTGTTTTGGGAATCTTATGATGTCATTTGGAATAACAAGCTTCTCAAGGTTATTTTGTTGTTAACCGTAGATTGCATCTTGTCCTGTAATTTTTATCTTAGCCCAAATAGCCTCCAGACTGCTTTATTTTTAGCATATGAGTTTTCAAGCTAATGCCACCAATGGATAATAAATGTTGACTGGTAGGATGGGGGGGGGGGGGGGGGGGGGGTATGGGGGTCGTCTCTCTTTTTCTTCCCCGCTAATGAATGCAAAGCCTTCTGTTCCAGCTGCGTCATTGCTAGAAAAAAGGTAATCACAAATAAGGGGAAATCCCTTTGACAACAGAGAAGGAATCACTTTTATTTAGAGTTGAATTGACCTTTAGCAAAAACCCTAAAGCACCTGTTCTAATTATCCCACCAGCTGCTCCTGAGCACCTGCGAGAAAAAGAGAGAGAGAGAGAGAGAGAGAGAGAGAGAGAGAGAGAGAGAGAGAGAGAAAGAGAGAGAGAAAGAGAGAGAGAGAGAGAGAGAGAGAGAGCAGTTAATTATCCTTGGTGCGCTTGCCCCATTCCAGTATCCAGTTATAGCAAGTCTAAATGAGCTGTAATGGGAATGCATGGTGGAAAACATGTTTTAATGTAGATTTCATCTAAACTAAGGCTCTGTGTGGCTTTTAGAGCAAACAAAACATCAACGACCACAATGTTTTTACCACTTTTCAAAATGATGAGAAATGTATCTTTGTTTTTCAGTTCAATTAGTACCAAGCATCTTAGAAATAAGCTTAGCTAAGGTTTGATTTTGGCTAAAGGCACTCGTAGTGTTTATACCATAACCCTGACTG
Organism: Chanos chanos; assembly: GCF_902362185.1. Lineage (NCBI taxonomy): Eukaryota > Metazoa > Chordata > Actinopteri > Gonorynchiformes > Chanidae > Chanos > Chanos chanos. The sequence continues at coordinate 17,927,242 of NC_044507.1, forward strand.
AACTCTCTCACCCAGAATGCTCCTATGAAAGAAAGGCTGCTCGGTTTCAATCCAGGCTCCTATGTGCCCAGCAATCCAGGGCCAAAAGCCAGGGCCAAGATTGTTTTGCAGGTTTGTTAGGGGCCTTGAACAGATGGCTAAGCTAAGCTCAGTAGACCTTAACTGGGGATTCAAGTTCAGTTTAAAGTCTTTAAATGTCTGACGGAACAGCAGCATTGTGTTTAAAGACAGTTACAGAAAAGGACATATACAGTAGGTACTCCTGAGGGACGCTGCTATAGTGCTATAATGACCATAACAACTTAGTCATTCCTTTCTCCGTGTGTATGCTTTTCACGGCTTTGTTTTGGTATTTGGTGTTTTTGTTTTGGTATTTGGTGTTTTGGGGAGGGTGAGTTTGTGAACGTCTGAATGTTTATACCACTTTTCCTATAGACACCCATACTCACGACCTAGACCCTCAGTTCCTGTAGACACCCATACTCACGACCTAGACCCTCAGTTCCTGTAGACACCCATACTCACGACCTAGACCCTCAGTGTCTGACGGTACTTCTCAAACTGACTGCCAGTACATACAGCAACCTCTCAGCTTGTCAAAGAACCTCCCATTCATGTTAAGAAACTCAGCTGATCTGGGATCTTCTGACTGGGTGCTGAAATGAACTGGCTGGCCTGGACGCTCTGTGTGTGACTGGGCTCATATGGACTCTCTCAGACTATGGAGATCATGGTTTGTTTAATGACTGTTTGAGGATGAGACAGGTGCAACCTGCTCACCAGCTATTCCCTGAAACTAGACCTGGCACTCAGCCTAGCACGGGGAGTTAGTGAAGAGTGTTTTGGTCCTCTGTGCGGTGCTCAGATGGATTAGAAACACTGCACTGTGTCATGCAAGGTTTTGTGTCTATATGTGAACAAAAAAGTACATGTCTGTGTGTATATATTTATACATTTACATACATATATACACACACACGCACAGACACACACGCACACACACATACACACACACACACACACACACGCACACACACACACACACACACCTATTTCAAAATATATATATATATCAAATATATTTCAAATTAAAACTTGTAGCACTGTGAACTACTGTGAGTACTCACTACTTAAAATGTATTTCCTTTTCTTGTTGTTTAGATAAAATGCCTTGTATCTCTCTGAAAGGAAAATTAGTTTACCGACACAGAAAAAAAGTATTAGAATGATAGCGCTGATCTCATCTCGAGCCTTGGAGTTCATTTAGAAGTTGCCTGGACTGTAACATTTCTTTAATTTGAATGTCACACACCAGTGTGCCCGAGGCATTCTCCATTCGCTCTAATGATAACGTGCCAAACCTTTTATTCATGATAAAAGAATGTCTAATTGATTTATCACCGACTTGTTTTTGTTCTTAGGCAAAATAGAACCCAATAAATAAATAAATAAATACTCACAACTCTGCTGCGAGAAGTCCTCCATGAGTTTTTGGTTAAAGCTGTATCGTTGAGGAAAGTTTAAAGGAAGAACCACTCAGCGTACTGCTCCATACATGTGATCTATGAAACATTTATACCTCTGAGGAGATGAACCAGGTTGCAGTACCGGAGCATTACCACAGGAGGACGCCCTTCATTACTGTGATTTAACTAACCATTGCTGGACTTCTGGACATTGCTTCTTCATCTAAGTCCACAAATTGTATCTAACTGTCTGTAGTCATTATGATTCATCATCATGATTTTTAACACTTTGTTACAGTAATACAAAAAATTCAAGTTCATTGAATATTTTCATAACCTTTGGAATTGTGTAATTAAGGAGTTTCAAAAGTATATCCTTGTGAAAATGATGCATTTAGATCCATGTTAGGAGAAGACCTGCACATAACTCATGCTTTTCTTTGTGAAACCCTTCGCACTGGCTTGATGGATGCTGCAGGGAGATTAAAAGAAAGCATGTAAACTACTAAAGTTACAGACCATCGCTAAATAAGATTTAAATGTTCTTGCAAATCACTGTCCCAACATTTTTCATATAAATACTTGAGCTTCAGTTCAAGTTCAGACCTGCCCGGTCAGGTCCAGTACTCTATACATTACAATGTAAAAGTTAATCTTCCAGTGGGGAGAAGTGTATCAGTTTACTGCTCTGTTGGTTTGTCTGAAGATTAAACTCTTCAGAGGTGAGAAATGTGTGGACATATATACAATGCCAGCAGTGTCAACCAATATCCTGGGGAGAACCAGTATCCTTTGCTTTGACCTACAGTCATCTTTACAAGCCAGTGATACACTGACGTGTCACCTTACAGGTCGCTGTGCTTGTCACCTTACACTACATGCATGGTACAGTTTTAAAGGGCTCTATTTATTTACTTATTTTGTAGAAGAATTTATGGAAGTTGTAAAAGTGTGTTTTGAACAATAGAAAAGTGTCATGTAGACTAAGGCACCGGTTTACTGACACATTTAGTCACAAACAGTGAATAGACGGCTTGTATAGCGACTGTGACTTTGACCAGACAGGGAGGGACCAGGGGTGTTTTTCTATTGTCGTCATAAACTGGGCAACAGAAAACCAGACTACAATATAAATTCAAGAGGGTGCAAAGTATGAAAAGGACCACCCTCAACATCCGTGGTACAACGGTTCTTTTCTCTCTAGTATCCAGAGATAATGTTTGTGTCTGTGTTCCCTTTGCTTTCCACTTGTGAGATATCAAGTGCACGCGAGTCTTCCACCTTCACCAAACAACACTCCCAAATTACATGCATTATACAAAATGGGTAGAGAATGGGTGAATTTGATTTCGTGCCACTCAGTAACTCAGATGCTCATGCCATTATTTTTCTTTAAATGTTTTTTTTTTTTTGCAGATTACAAATGCATGCAAGTTTTGTGTCATTATGTTTTTATGTGATATTCCGAACTTGCCATTTTTGTTTTACATTTTGCTATAACTTAAACTTAGCAAGATGGTTTTTACTAAACTATATCAGTTACGATACTATCACTGGACGCAAATTAGCAGTTTCACTCAGATTACTTAGATACATTTTAGTGGGGTTTATTTTCTACTGTGTCTGATTAGAATGCCATCAAACAGAACCTATGGCCAACGTAAAGGGCCTTATGATCCCATACCTGTAGTGTGCCGAATTATGGGCAGCCAGCATACAGCATACAGGAGGCTGGACCGAGCCTATGCAACGCTGCCCCCCACGAAGGCCTTTGTTTGTGCCACGAAGGCAGTTACATGGTGCACACGTGACTCGTTAAACAGGCCCTGCAGGCCTAAGACTCCAACACCATGCATATTCATAACAGCTACTGCACATACATTACGTTCTGTCTTTTTCTCTTAGCAGTTACTTTAATTGACTGGAGCTGAACATATTTCCTTCATGCGCCTGAAACACAGACGAACTCATACATAACAAAGCACTGAAAGCATCTGTATGCTGCCCCATATATCTACAGTGATCATAAAATCACTGTGGCCAGACTCGTCACGTATGTAAAGAGTGAATGAATGCATATATGTGTGTAAGGCAATAAGGGAAGTGATGTGAAGGTGAATGAAGAGGTCGGATGAGGTCGCGTAACACCGGTGACTGTGAGAGGACAATGCAAACCACGTCTCAGAGTTCTCACAGGGCAACCTCTAATGATAGCAAAATCAGTCATGCCATACTCTCTCTCTCTCACTCTCTCTATGTCTCTCTCTCTCTCTTTCTCCCTCCCCATACCAACCCTAACTCATTAGCAATCTGACCAAATGGGACAAAGACCCATAGGGATCCACTGATCTGAAAACAGACCCATAGGGATCCACTGATCTGAAAACAGCTACTCTGAGCATCCAGCAAATGTTTTGCCAAGAAAGTAGTTTTTATGTATCTTACAAAATAATGAGTAAGAATTTTGTTTATGAGTGCAAACCTTAAATGTTACCTGAATATGAATAAAAGAATAGTTGTCAAAAGCAAGTTGGTGAATCAGTCAGCAAAGGTCTGTACAATGTACTTGAAGGCAAATCTTTCGTAAGAATGGTAAATGATACCTTACCAAACCCAGGGAAAATGATTGGCACACACTTTATCCAACTGGTTAATTTGGCCTGTGAAAACTGAAAATGTACCAAAACAACAACACAAAATGGTCATGTTGGTTAAAATCAATTTCAAACGGTAAAACTGTGAGCAGAACCTTGCTCATAGACTGCATAATTAGTTATTTGTTTGTATTTGTTTATTTGTAAGTGTCACGGTGATCTTCTTTGTCCTCATTGCTCTATAAGCCAAGAGAAAGCTCAGGAGAAGGATCCTGTTCCCAGTTCAGTCCTGCACAGTTGATGCAGCATGAATATTTTAAGTGTTGCTGATTTATGTGTGTCTGTGTGCATGCAAGTGCATGCGTGTGTGTGTGTGTGTGTGTGTGTGTGTGTGTGTTTGTGCACGACACGCTGTCCAGGTGAGAAGTTATCTGGGAGATATGCAGCATGCTCTATCCAGTGCACCCTCACTCGAATGAGCAGACAGATATGTACCACGTAAACATTCTGCCAAAGGCTGATAAAGCCCCAGTGGGTTTGCCTTCCCTTAATGAATCCCTAGAGTTTGCCCTGCAAGAGAGTTCACCGCTTGCACTATCTAACTAGCAGGTGTTCTGTTGCATTTCACTCCTACATGCATCTAATTAAGTTCATTCAGGCTTAAACAATAACACTACGACCGAAAATATCTTCAGTGGAATACTTACGTTTCAGGTCTGTCATTTAGCGAGCAGGTGAGAGACACAGCTTCCTAGCCCAGCGACAGCTGCCCAGATAAAAAGAGAGTTGGGTTTGTGATGAGTTAAAACCTCAGAGCAGGGCCCAGGAGAGAGTGTAGAGTTACACAGTCGCCTGGAGAGCCAGATGTCAGACCTCACAAAGCAGTCTTCACCTTTCTAAGTTTGACCTTCTCAAAGTGTAGGCGGGGCTGACAGGAAGTGCAGCAAACACCATGCAAAGAAGCTACAAGGCTGAGAGAGCTGTGATTAGTGTATGCTAACAGACCTAATAGATGCTTAAACTTACACTAGAAATAACAGAGAATTCAATGGAAATGGGTAGCTTTATGTGCTGATGTTTGAAAGATGTTTTAGTTAAGGTTTTGACAGTCCTTCCTCACCTGGTCTCAAGGTCATTGCTTGTACTTTATTATTGATGACCCTAAAGTGCAACCTGACCGGTTAGCTCCGTGTAATAGACCTCTCTCAGCTACCTGTCACCCTGCCTGTAAGCTGCCTGTTAACCTTCAAATGTACCTGGCTCTGAGGCCAAGCTTTAAGCAGACAGGCCTCTGAGGTGAAAGCCCACACATCCACGAACTCCCATGATTTCCCCAGCAGGATCCAAATAAAATGAAACTTTTAACATTTTCAAAAATAATATCTCTGCAACTGTTTTAGATTACAGAATTGGCACACCTGTTGAAAATCTGTTTTCTTTTCTGTTTAAACTAACATGAAAACTAAGAAACAAAACAACAACAGCAAAAAGAAACAAAAAACAAACACCCCCCCCCCACACACACACACACACACATACATACACAAAATACAAATCTTAAAAGTCCCTGTTATTTAAGGTTTCTGCTTTTTGAATGAGTTCGGTCTAACTCTTTCTAATTTTTAAAAAAAAAAGTGATTTTTATTATCAGTAGCTGAAATGATATGGAAAGCTGTGGATTTCACTCATTCTTACGCATGCTATTTTGTCCATTAATTCACAGCGGATGGTCTCACAGTTTGAACTCATCTGAGCAGCGTCACACCACTGTTGGAATATTGCTGTTATTGTTGATAACAAAATATGAAGTAAATAAAACTTATAAAAAAGTATGGGTGACCCCATTCTCTTGTCAATGATGTATTTGATCAGTCCCTGCTCTTACAGTGAAAGGACTGTGTTTGAAATGTGACTGAAATGACAGTTGTCAGTTCATGTATACACTCCGGGGTGAGACAATGGCCCTGACATGCTTGGACCTGTCAGGGCGAGCTGACAAAAAAAAAAAATCACTTCTGTAACTTTAGCCTGGTAAATATATAAAGCCATATGATATGAGTACAACTGAAACTTAAATAGGACAAAATGACATGTTCTTTCTCTTTCATTGTTTTATAGGCCCCATGAAAACAGAATTGTTCCATAAGCCACGTTAAACCTGTCTATTGAAAGACAAGTCTTCATCATGAATACACAGTGTGATTGAAAGGACTGGTTAAAGCCGGTAGCACAGCCCTGCACATAAGTATATACTTAACATAAAAAACAAAATCCCTCTCGAATAGCATTTCAGACTGTCAAATGAGGCCTTGATCAAAATGATCTCACCTTGGAACATTTCCTGTGCTATGACTGGTGCTGTATCTACTACAGTCTATCTCTAGATTTCTTGTTTTTCACTGGGTTTACATTATTATATTCTCTTTTTAATCTCAAAGTGTTTTATTAAATAAATAAATAAATACACAAAGAAACAGGGACTAGTGTGAGTGTGTGTGTGTATGTGTGTGTGTGTGTGTGTGGGGGGGGGGGGGGGGGGGGGGCTACAGGGACTGTTATTACTCAGAAAAGGTTTCAGGTGGAGTTCAGTTGTGCCTGATATAAGTAAATGATGAACACTGGATGACTGACAGACACCAGGGACTTAACTCTTCACATTAACTGGTTAACTCTCAGTGTCCTGACACTTCCATTTCATTAAAAATGGTGGTTCAACACTTTTTCCACCAAACAACACTAATCCATTACTCCTTTCTTTTTTTTCAAATTTATAAAATAGCTACCCTTTTTTTTTACTTTTTGCTGTTTGCATGTTTTGGGGAAGGCAGTTGTAACTTGTGATACTTCTAATTGGTTATGAAACCATTATTTGATTTTTTTTCTGTTATATATTTGACAATAATTAATAATAATTATACACTCTATTCATTTCTTATGGGGCTGTTGCTGTCTGTGGTAGTAGAAATTAAGTGGACATAATGCATGTCAAATTCAGTTTTTATCATTTGTCTTTATTTGTAAAATGAGACAATTACCTTTAAAGCCCTCATCACATTGATTTAAAGATAGTACTCTCTTATGGTTAACATAAATATTTTCAGTTAGGTATAGGCCTTAAAAAATGCATGTCAGAATTGTTCTCCACTAAGAAAGTAACATTGACCATAACTGTCAACAGAGTACAAGTATCTTAGTTGATTGCACGACCTCTACCTCATCAGATCAAAGGAACATAGATTACTATATCCCTCAGTTTACTGCATAACATTCTTGTCCTTGAGGGAGAACAGCAGTAAACAGGAAACAGAAGTTATTCTTTTTATTATCAGTCTTCAGAGAAATACACTCAGCAGTGAAATAGAACCATGTAAGCACAACATCCCTTAGGTCGATTATTATTTAGATGACAAAAAACACCGTTTATCAATTCAGTGGCTCTTACAGTGGTAATGAGTGCTATATAACCATTGCGAAAACAAATATTTCTGATACATAACAATTAGTCTTCTCATAAACAAGTGAAAATATATAACAAAGTAAATAAGAAATGATCGCTGTGCAATCCTCAATCTACCTGTTATAAACTCTCATACGAACAACACTACCATTTTCAGCCTTCAAGTTCAAATTAATAATGCATGTGTGAAGAGCTCATCCAGGCATAAAGCGAACGATCACTTTTTAATGCGTGAATCCATGATGCTAATGTCGCAGAGGAACTGTCAAGAGGTTCTGCTGTTCCCTTATGAAGGGCCAGTTTAATGCTGGATTTCATCTCTCTCGATCAGGAACAATTTCACACATAAGAGTCTGGCCTCTCCCAAGACTGTATGTTATTGAAGACACCATCACAGAAGCTGAGACTGTGGTCTGATGAGATGGGCACCGCCTGCATTTCTTCTTTTATCTCTTCCAATGGGTATATCTGCTGATCTGAGAACAGTGTCATATCCTCAGACTGACATGGAAAAGCAAAAGACAGCGGTTGCTGCAGATCAGTCAGCTGCTGATGCTGGACCTCCTCCAAATTCCAGTTTACTGTGTCAGTCATCTCCATGTACTTGGAGCTCTGATCTGGCCCGGCCAAGCACCATTTATTTTGGTCGACAAAGCGCCAACATTCCTGGGAAGGGTCCACACCACAGCCAAGAGAGTTCAGCGCTGTGTTGAGGTCAAAATCCTCAAAAGTGCCATTGTTTCCCATCAAGACGTCATCAAACATTGAGCCCCAATCAGGATCGCCCTTTGAGGTTTCTGATTCGTTCGATTCTGGTGTCAGTGGTGGAGACTGGGAAATCTTGGCCCACTTGGGGCTATGCCTGAGAGTAGGCTGTTTGTGTTTCTTTTCCATAACGGGCCCTCGACAAGAATAATCGACCTGGGCAAAATCTTGCACGTTCTGGCCCTTGCACAGCCAAGGGCTGCTGTGTCTGTGAGTGTTAACGTGAGAAGCAGGCATTCTCCTGCGTTTGAAGATGCCATTCACAAACATGTTGGCATACTGAGGATCGATTTGCCAGAAACCTCCTTTTCCGGGCTCATCCTTCTGCCTTGGCACTTTTATGAAACACTTGTTGAGTGAAAGGTTATGGCGAATGGAATTCTGAGCCAAGACATGGGGCATGAGAAAGAAAGAGAAAGAGAGAGGGAAATCATTAAGGAATTAAGTCAAAATGTTAGTTTAAGACTAATAAGACTTTAGGCTGCTGGACACAGAATTCCTGTCATGGTATTTGCGTCATGAGTTCACTAAATATACACATTTTTAATTCCTGGAAAAGACTGTACATTTCAAACAAGTTTTATACCTTGAACTTGTGATGCTGAGAATTTATGATGGGTTAGGGATTATGTTATACATGAGTTAATTTTCATAATAACTATTCCTGATGTTTAATCCAGTTATATGCTACCCAGAAGAGGTAAATAGAAAGGTGAATCTCTCACCTGCCAGCTGGGATCAGCATGCCTGTAGTAGCAGAAGTTTTCTGTGATCCAGTTATAGATGGCTGATAAGGCGATTTTGTTTTTCTTATTGGCTTGCATGGCCATGCAGATGAGAGTGGCATAAGAATAAGGTGGTTTAACCAGAGGATTGGTCCTGTAGTCAACCTCAGCTAATGGACTGGGAGGCAGAGTAACAGGCTTCTGATGGGCATAGTTTGATGCTTGCTCTTGGTGACTAAAATTAAGGTGACTTCGGCTGGCTAGGGCACTAGTTGGTACAGGGTTCTCAAAGCTCCGTGGCATGCACGTGGCAGCAGTGTCTCCAGCTGGTGGGCTGGCAGGTGAGTCCGTCCCTTGGGGATGCTTGTATGGAACTTGCTGAGAACAGAAGCTGGAGCTGGGGAGGTTCCCTAGCGTAGCACTCTGTATGGAGAAGTCTTGTAGCCACTGAAGGCTAGTGAGGCTGTCATCCAAATACACCGAGCCATTTACATTACTGCGGTCCTCGGGATGACACATCATCCACGTTTCCTTGAATTTTGTCGCAACCTCTTGGACGCTAAGTATCGGCATAGTGAAAGCTACCTGAGTCAATCTATCTGTAAAAAAAAAAAAGAAAAAGAAAAAAGTTTGTTATCTCTTTGATTTACGGCATGGAAATGCATTTTCTGTATAGTATTTTACCATGGTGAAATCACTTTATGTTCATAAGCATTCCAGGCATTAAAATAGTTACAGTTTATGGCTTATCAGAAGAATGTATACAAACGGAGGATTACCGTTATCGTAACTGTCAGCGCGGCATCAGAGCTCTCTTGTGGTCCTAGAACCTGTACGGTGATCAGTTTTGGTTGCAATTTCGGTTTGGAGTATCCTTAATCATTATAATTGTCTTCTTCTTTAAACACGAATATCGAAAGCTGTTGTTTGAAACTGTTACTTTTTCACGTCCCAGTGTTCACTGCCGAAACATCATCATTCCCCATCAAAGTTGCCGGTCAAAGAAACTGACACAATGCATCTAAACGAGACTGTCGGACGATTTTAAAGGGCCACGCGACACATCTCAACACGCTGATTGGCTCAGTAGTGACTAACTTACACCTTTCTCTTTCCCGCCCTAATCCTTCATCCTAGGCGTTTTGGTGCACCTTGATGTCTTGCCATATGACGTTAACTAGGATCACTGAAAGAGTTCCTCAAATTCTTCAAAATGTTTCTGTTGCCTTCACTGGTATACACCGCACAAATTCAATTACTTCTTTTTCCTTGTGAGCAATCTGCTGTTCTGTAGACACATTTTTAACACGTTATGCCTTCAGTCTCTGAAAAAGGATATTTCCACCAGCAAACTATCGGTTTAAAAGCTTTGACTGTACATTATGAATAATAGACAAACTAGATGTAGTGTGATTTAGCGATGTACACAGTAGCAACCTTAAGTTGCAACAGTCCGCACAGCGATGGATGTGTTTGGCGTTATGTGTCCCACACGTCCACCTCCCTCCCCGACATTTGGATGAATTCTTGTAGTTTTAAATCTAAAAAAATGTCACTTAATATTATAGCTCATACGAGCGTAACATTACGTTATACAGGACAATATCCATTTCGTTGCAAACAGCAAACACAAATTTATATTTTGTTTTCGTTTTTTTCCTTCGTGTAGAGTTTGCAAAGTTTATAGGTGACTTTAATAACAATAACAGTACATCAATGCCCTACGAAATTTATACATAGTGCGACATCTACAGGCCAAATAATCCACAGTGCAGAAATACAGAGGTGACATATGGCTCTCCGCTTTGTTCAATGAATCTGCATACGCTTTAAAGAAAAGAATATATCAATACATCATTGTCAGTTAAAAGAAATAGCCACAGATGAAATATACATTTAGTTTTTATTAATATTCACATGCATCTGTACACGCTAGAACAAACATGTTGATTTTACATCTCAGAACTACGTATGACCCAATGTTTCGACATCCTGGATACCAGGCTAATTATATTAAGAACAGGAACGAGAAAGGCACAGTGAGTCATTCAGTTGAAATGGCACATAATCTGAGGGAAAGAACTATTATTCCAGAGTTGTGTGAAATGCTCAGTAGAATGTACCTTACTGTTGAAATGCTGTCATGCAAAAGTCATTCAGGTACCAAACTGAACACCGTTAATAATACTGCATAAGAGAGAATACCGGAAGGTTCTTGGTTACATTTCGAGAAACAAAAGGTCAGTAACTTAATACAGAAGAATTCTTAGTTAACCGTAAGCAATTCTGGCGTAACTGAATTTACAAGTGTTATCATAGCTTACGTTACAGAGACTGTTTTAATGGTTAAACACGAAAGATAAGTTATTATTAGTTTTTCAATCGCGCTACGATCATAGGATTACCCTTTTAAAACATTGCCAAGTGTAAAGGCTACAGGTTTCCCAGCGCCTACACCGTTCATGAAAATGTTGCATTTAGTCACAGAAGCACAGCGGCCCGAAGCACAAGCAGTAACCACACTTATGATGCTGTCTGAAGGCACATCGACCAATAAGTAACGGCTACACTGACAGGACTACGAACAAGTCAGATTCTTCGTATTAGGTGCTGGAGAGGGGCATTATAATGGGAGAAAGCAACATCCTGTCAGGACGTGAACAGACACGCTATGCTTGTGCTTACTGCGGCTAATATTTTTCACTTTTCTGTTAAGCATTCACCGCGTAGTGAGTACTCTGCTCATAGGTTGTGCATAACACCAAAAGCATTCGATCTTTTTTTTTTAAATAATTAAAAGCTTTTACTGATAAATGCCAGAGAAACGGTCCAGCTGCAGAAAAAAACCCTATAAGCAATCATTACACAAGTGAATTCAGCTCTACAATTTGCAAATAAAAAAAAAGACATACTTTTACTACTCACACCACTGAAATGACAGATTTCATCCATTATAGTACGGATGTTCCCTTAAAAGAAATATAAAAGAGACAGTACATCACAATGGTCTTTCCTTCGTATTTTAAGCGTTCACATTTTTAAAACGTCGCAAAACGTCATCAATACATATATCTAAGCTTAAAATCTGACAACCTCATGTTATCTTGATCCCACCTAAATCATACTTATGTTCTCCTTCAAAAGAGATACTTTTGTGGCAATATCAAAATACAGATTTGGAAACACCTCATTCAATACATCTGTGCTCTCCAAAAAAAAAAAGAAAAAAATAATGACTTCATATTATATGAATGTAAGGTTACAAGCACAGACCTCCATCACACACACACACACACACACACACACACACACACATTCTGTATTTGTAATATAAGCACTGCTATAATTTTACTCTCACTGGGACCACAGAAGATCTGAGTTTAGTGAAAAGCTTTGTGAAAAACTGAGTGAAGTGTTAAGCTTGAGTGTGCTTTAAGTTCCAACCAAAAGGAGGTTAGTGTTGCATCTACAGTATGCCCGAAATGTTTCCAAATGGTTGAGAGCCCAGCCAATCCGAACCAAGATCTTCATGACTATTTGAATGATTAAACCGAGCACACAGCGGATGATCCTTAGGCTAAAGTGAAGACAGAAGTGAACCTATTAGTGTGTGTCTGTTGGAAATCTATCTTAAAAGGAGAAACCTAAGGTGGAGCCTCAGGATGGTGTTTGTGCTTGGAGCTCTTGACGAGCGGCACAAAGAGAGTTTATTAATGGGTTAATGGTCCAGTTACTCGTCCTCCATGTGCAAAAAGCTTGAGGGACTGAGGAGAGGCAGGCTGGAGCAGTTAGTGCCGGCGCTTTTCAGACTCTCCGTCGACTCGGACGACCCTGCGAACATGACACGTGCCGTTGAACATGAAAGTCCATGACAAAAAAAAAAAAAGAGAGAGAGAAGGAAAAGAAGCTACGCAAACCACCCGCGTCTTTTCAAAGACTCACGGAGCTCTTTGACTGATCTATGCAAACAAATATTCTGAACTGGAAGGAAAAAAAAAAAACTGAGCAATAGCTTACGACGTATGTTTTCGAAGAGGCGTGGTCTGTATTTATGCGTGAATAACCACGCAATGCTGCAGAAAACTCCTTCAGTCATAAGCTAAGTGTTCACCTTGAGAGTGTTGTACAAGTTCAGAGTACCACTAGCACAGGATGGCAAACTTTTTCAATGACGCAATCATCTTACTGCAGCGTCAGAACTATATCTTACAGGCCTTCGTAAAACATTTAAAAACTGTAGCATTTGACCAGAACACTGACGCTTTTAATTTCCATTGTATTAAAAGGCAGACTGTGAAAGAAGACTGATTACAGTGACTGTAAAATTACACAAGTCTAAGAGTTCTGCCCGAGAACTCTTATTTATTTTTTCTGCCTGAAGCTGAAGACAAGAATACAAAAGACAAGCAGACAGGGAAAGATCAGCCTACATACCAGAGTTAATCCTCCACACCAATAGAGCAGGAGTCAGGACCTAGAGCTGCTCAGAGTAAGGGCAGCGGAGGAGACAGACAGGAGGGGAAAGGAATTTTGGAAAACAGAGAATAAGAGCACACCCGTTAGGAGCAAAGCAGAGCTGCTAAAAGCCAGAGAGAAAGAGAGAAAATGAGCAGCGTTACATAAGGAGATGAAGGAAACTGAGATGATGGATCCCTTATTTATGTCAGTGGGGTTTTTTTTGGGGGGGGGGGTTGTTTGGGTGGTGTGGGTATTCACCTGGGAGAGACAGGTCCCCGTGTGGGTCACTCTCGGTTTTGGTCAGGCTGCTGTGCTCACTGCTGCAGTCCTGCAGGATCTCCTCTCCAGAGTGCTGTCTGTCCTCTGCACACACACACACACACACACACACACACACACACACAGCATGTTAACTCATATACAGAAAGGTTAGTTGAAACCTAACCAAGAGATTGAAACCATTTCGCTTTTGCTTGTCAGGCAGGTATTCATGAGCTAGTTAAGAAGTAGAAGGTATTTCAAATCAAAGACAAGGAGTCTTTAGAATTAAATTTAAAAACAAGAGGAAAATATATTATATTAATATGAATGTAGTGGACTCACCATCCTCAGGGCTAAGAGAGTCAGGGACATCATCTCCTGCAGTGGCCTGATAGAGAGAAAGAGAGAGAGAAAGGGAGAGAGAGAGTGACAGAAAGGGAAAAAGAAAGCAAAAGAGAGAGGAAAAGGGAGAAGGTGGAGAGGAGGAGGAGGAGGAGGAGAGAGTATCACAAATTTGCTAACATGGTGTTCATTAGTTTCCAGAGTGTTAGCTCTATGTGTCCAATGTAATAACAGCTGAAAACTTTCTAGAATTCGGACCTCAGTGGGAGCAGGACTGCTGGAGAGCAGCGTGTGAGGCTGTGCGTCGGACAACTCGGACAGCTTCTCCTCATCCTCCTCCTGGATCGGTGACGAGGGAGACCTGAGAGTGCTGTGGAACGGGGGAAAAAAAAAACAAAAACCTTCTCAGCCAAATGAATGAGGGGAAAATCACAGAGGAGAACGTGGCTGTGGACAAGCCCACTTTTGTGTGTCCTCTGTAGAGTTCTTGCTTTCTGCGTGCTGTGAAAAGGCCCAGGAATGTCAACTGGATGGATTACTAAGGCAAGGCAGAGTCAACAGTCTGTCTGAGCACCGGACAAAAGAGATGCCTGTGACTGCTAGACGAGAAACAAAGACAGACTTGTGTAGGAAGCCCCACACTCTCTCCTGACAACTGGCCAACTCCTACTGATCGTGGCCACCAGGCCAAAGTCATTTTTATAATTCATAGTAACTTAATTCAATGGCACGTGTCAATATCTAGTGGCTGAGGAAACAGTTTTGCGATGGAGTGACGGTCTAGTATGGAAAGCCCTGTGACTGGGTCAGGGCTACCTGTCGGGTGACTTGCTGACTTTGCTCTTGGAGAGGCTGCTGTCTCCAGAGTGCTCAGGGGAGCCCAGCTGTCGGCTGTCCCCGCTCAGGCTGCCCGAGAAGTTGATGTCGTCGTAGAGGGGAGCAGACGGAATGCCTGGAGACACGGCGCGTAATCCGTTCAGAGCCTCCAGGAGAGAGATGGGCTCAAAGCCAGGAGGGACAGAATCTGAGCTCTACAGAGAGACACCAAAACCAAACGATCAATACAGATCACGAGAGAGTGGCAAAACTACACATGAACAGAGAAGAATACAGATACCCCTGGCATTAGAAGTTAATTCCATTACGAACATCCCTTAAGAGATCATGAGTGGTTGTTTTACAATGATATTACACATCAGTGTATGAGTCACTCTACATCCAAATGCAAAGAGCTGCCAAGCTCATCGGACACTAACTCGAGAAAATCCAGGTGAGTCACGCTGAGAGCGGAATAATGGACGTACTGTTATTTTAAACCAGTGATTCTCAACCCCGGTTCCCGGGGGGCCGGCTGTCCTGCACATCTTTCTTTTATCTCTTCATTATCACAGTTAATTGAGCTGATCAAGGGATTGATGATTAATGGATCAGTGGAATCAGGTGTGTCAGTCCTGGGTCAGTCCAGGGTTAAAAAAAAAGATGTGCAGGACAATGGGCCACTAGGACTGGAGTTGAGAATCACTGTTTTAAACTATCATTATTTTTCAAATATGATACACTCTGTGTGTTAATCACACCTCTTAAATAATGAGGTGTCACTTGACTAAAACACATACACATCATACCACAAAGAGAAGTCTTTTGCCTCATGCCTCTGTCTCTCTGTGCTGATGGGCTACTGGTTTTAATTACAATTTTTAATTAGCAAACAGCAGTTTGACAGAGAATATTGTGAATTCACCCACTGCTCAGTGTACAACTCAAGAACATAGTCAAGGCCAACTGAGACTTGGTATTACCAGAGGCAAAAGCAGCCTTACCACTTCCAAAAATTCAACCAAAACACGGGGATGAAAGCCAGTTCTGTGTACTGCAAGCTCAACATGCCTGACAATTTGTTTTTGTGAACCAAAAAAAAAAAAAAAAACCCAGAGGACGAACTATAAAAAAGACTGAAATGTTCCTTACTGAGTGCTCATCATGGTCCATGGTCTGGGCCAGAACAGGGCTGAAGGAGACGGGAGACAGGGCCCCAGGCTTCTTCCTCACAGCTCGGATCTGCAGCAGGGCCCGGAATGCTGCAGAGACACATCACCGAACAGCAATAAATCACTGTGTTAGAACACAGAGAGACACATGCTCCAGGAGTAAACCATTAAAAAAAACTAACCCTCAGTACCACTCCTATCAAAATAAAAACAGAACTTGAAATGATCTTCTTGCTGATGTTAAATTAGGGCTGGAGGAGAGAGAGGCGTGAGAATCTGTGGTCCGGCAGGTACTCACGCAGTCGGCAGATGGGACAGTTGTTGGCCTGGTAGCGGAGCGTGTCGGCACAGGAGTTACAGAGACACAGGTGCCTGCACGGCAGGATAAGGGTGTCTCGCAGGTCTGATAGACACACCACACACTCGTTGCTGTTGTCACTGTTCTCATCGTCTGACGGCTGCACAATGACGCACACACAAACACAAACACAAACACAGACAGTGAGCCTAATGGAGAGTACATGAACAAAATGGATGAAAATCTGTCATGAATCATACTTGCCTTTGTTTCCTGGTTGTTCTTGTTTTCAATTCCGTAAATCTCTTGCAACAAGTAGCTCACTCGATCCACCTGGGGAAAAGACAGCAAGGCGGAATGAGGAGGAATTTATTGTTTTCTTGATTTTTTTTTTGTTGTTTTTTTTTTATCAGCAGATGCAAAGGGAATTCATCTGGTCACTGATGGTTTTTCTTTTTTTTTTTTTTTTTTTTTAATCTTTGGTAATTATGATCTCCTTCCCAGTTACATGTAACACAAAATGCTTTCTGTGTCGGTACACAGTCATTTTCAAAAAAAAAAAAAAAATGTTGAATGAGATGAATTTTGATTTTTACTTATTCTTATGTTTTAGGGTCTAAAATGTAACTGCGCATGAAAAAAATATAACCACTTACAATTTGTTTCTGTTTTAAAGGCTTCACTGAAAAGCTGCCATCCATGTGCTGTTGGTAAAAGAAAAGCATTTTATGATCAAAAATCCAAACCAGGCTTTCTATATTTTCACTCTCTGTATTCTTGGAACTGCCTTCGCAAAAAACTGAGCATTTCATTTGTGCATTCAACTCACCCTTTCAAAAGCTGCCAACAGCACATGCGCATGTCCCAGGCAATCTGAAACAATCACAAGGTCACTTTAACCACACTACCATCTCTCAAAAGACAGACGTGAAACATGGCATGGAGTTATGGTGTTGTATTCGGAGAGGAGTTTTGCAACATTATCCATTTTGTGTTTAACGTGTTCTACATGTCTTTTCTCTAACACACGCTTCCAACACTTACCATCACCCTCATCCACCACAGCCTGGATAACCATGGGGAACACTCCTCTGTCCAAGTCAAAGTTCAGCTGAGATAAAAAAAAAAGGAAATGAGCAAAGCATTTGACAGGATCTTCAGCTAAAGGTGACATTTAACATAGCACATAATGCCACCCCCCAACCCCCCAAAGAAAATCCATATTTTAAGACAGTTTCAAGAGAAAACTGAAATGAAATGCAAGGATGTTTGACACTTATCAATAATCAGAGAACAAAAACATTTTAGTCGTACACAGCCTTGTTCACAGTATTAATTCAATGTGAGAAAAACAAGACGGGTAGTCCATCTATCACAGTATGTACTCACATCCTCCTCTTTCCACTCAGAGAAATCAATCTTAAAGGAGGGTAGGGTGAACTGCTGGCTAACCCCTCTCTTATAATGCACAGTTTCGGAGACAAAAGCAGGTCCTTTTGGGTTATAACTTTAGAAGAGAGAGACAGAGAGAGAGAGAAAGAGAGAGAGAGAACTATATTATGTAAATGTGGACATCAGCTGTTGGGCACATGAAAAGACAACAGAACAAATGTCTGTTTTACATAAAAAAAAAAAAAACAACTAAAGGTTAAAGAAGGTTATTTATTTTACACATTTTTGAAAATGTTGTTTTCTTTCGGGCTGAAATTATTCGTAGAGAATAAATAAAATGACATCAGAACAAATTGCTCTCATTATCTCTCATTCCACAAACTTGCAGCGTATCCATGGAGACTGGCTGTTGCCAGGGACCAGAATATCTCTCTTCTATGTGCTTGTGCATTTGGATTCTCTTTTAGGCCAGGCAACAGACAGCAAAATGGATTTAGACAAACTCTCAATTTTGCTATATTTTACAGTATTTTAAAACTATAATCATCATCGTCGTCCTCATCTTCATCATCATCGTCATTTTTCGTCAAGTCCTATAAAGGGCATGTGTGCAGTGATAACATGTAAATACATGCCCATTGCTACATTTACACTTTAAGCATGACAAAAAAAAAAGAAAAAAAAGAAAAAGAAAAAAAAAAGAAAACACTTACACTGCCATCCCATTGGAGAATTCCTCAAAGGCTTGGCAGTAAATAGTTATTGCCACTCGCGCATCTGCATCAAAGGTGAATTCTACACCGTATAGTACTTTGGGTTTTGCCCCTTCCTCGGTAGGTGTATCAGCTTCATCCTTGTACCTATGTTTCACACGACAGTTTGAAACGCCCCACATGAGGAAAAAACAAAAGGCATGATCTGCATAAATCCCAATATTCATCAGCGGAAGTTTGAACAAGTTAACCAAAACAAACAGAAAACCAAATTGTTTAAGTTGAAGATTACAAATGCTTATGGGTAGCTGAGTTCATTGCGGGTGTGAGATGACATAACATACCTCACCAAGCGCAGGGAGTCCTTCCTAATGTTAACCAGACTCCTCAGAGTCTTAACGGGTTCGTGAGGTGCTGGAGTTACATAGGGAAACTACATGCAGCAACAGAAATAAAAAGACAAAACAAAGCCTAATTTATACATCTTTTCTACAAGCCAATGTATTGCTTGGCCTTTATAACCCAATGCAGCTCCAACTTATCATTTAACACACTGAAGAGGGAGACCATATTCATGACTATCAGCAGACCTGCAGTGTCTCACCACTGTAAAACATTCAACACCTGTCTTTTCCCCTTCGTACCTGAACAGGACGGTTTCCAAGGAAATTAAGATCCATATTCTCCCCAAAGAGGTACCCCTCTGGGTGTGGGGTGTCAAACTTCTCCCCTCCCATGAAAAAGTGACTTGCAAAATAGTTTCCTTTGATGAAACAAGGCGCATGGTTAGTCATGTCAAAAAAAAAAAAAAAAAGGTGGATAATTACAGAATTTGATGATGTAATATTTTAAAATGCCTCTTACTTGGTGAAACATATTCATTCACTCATTAGAATTAGTTCGTCTTTGATCAGAATCAAAGGACTTCTTAGCTCACTGACAATAGCAATCCATGAACTCATGGACCCCGCGATATGAAGTTTATTATGTCTTCGCTACAAAAACCCGCTGTCATCACACAAAAGATTGTTTATTGACGATTTCTGTCGGCTGTCAACTGAATACTGCGAGCCTTTAACTGCCCGATTTTGTCGACTGTTAGCTGAACATGCTCAGTGCATAACTCAAAATAACAACACCATAATCTCTTTGTTTAAAAAAAGAAAAGCAAAAAGGTCAGATCCGTGATTCGACTTTTTCACCACTGACTTAGTTTTCTGTAACAGAAGAAGTACAAACATAAGCAAGCTAGCTATTACAGTATCTTTTTTCCGAAACCAAACACATCATCTAAACAGTTAGCTATGCTATCCTGAGCGAAAAAACCACAACTGTTCAATGCAAGGTTCATTGAAATCATTCACCTTGTAGCTATCTGACGAGTAGCAGGTAGATTCGTATCAATGTATGATTAACTTACAGAATCTAGTCTTTGGGGTAGCTTCGTACATAACAACGCCAAAAAACTTACCCGATTTAGGTGGAAATCTGTATGCCGAATTTGCTTGAATGTCAATATCCTCGACACCAGCGATTCTTCGACTGAGGATCGAACCCATTGTTTACCCTATCTTTCGTTTTAGCTCGTTGCGTTAGATGACCACTTAAATACAACCTTCGTTGTAGTTCTTCTTGCAAACGTTAACCGCGGGTTAGCTAGCGTATATATATATGTACTGTAAAAAAAAAATAGCTTGCTGCAACGAGATGCCTTGGTTCTTGCTCTGAAGTTGCAAACTAGCTCACGTTAAAGCTCTTAATGTTACACAACCAGTTAAAATAATCTCAGCTATCAAATGCCATTTACTCAAATTTGAGATAAGTTTAACTATTAACTAACGGGCTAGCTGAACGTATTACGACTGCGAATTGAGCTAGCGATGAGTTAGCTATCAATCCTAAACACCGACTAGCAAGGAACACAGCTGGGTTAGCTGATTATTAGCTTAATTCGACCATTTGCTGAGATATCCAATGATGTACTGTCCCAAACGTCCTTGTCCTCGTTTGTGGCTATATTTTCCGTTATTCTTTAATTGGAGTATAATTGACCCTTCCGTATAATACTACCAGTAAAAGCCTCATATTTTCCGGCAAACAACACACTGGAGTCGTTGTTTTCCTCAGGTAGTCAAGGCATTGTACATCCCGAAATGTGACTGGCTGTGTCGTTTGAGTGACTTCATTAAGAAACGCCCAAACATGAAAACGCATCAGACTCCATATGCGAGAGTTTTTTTCGCATGCATTAAAATATACTGGTATATCTCTATTTCGGTAGCCTGTATGTGGACCATCCATCAGATCTCGTTCGGAAAGGAGAATGGGATGGCATTTATGAACGGACATTGGGATCACACTGCAAAAAGTTTTAGATGAGAGAATATAACAAACACTGTACCATAATAAGACGAAACTAATCAAGAATTAAGAAATTACTAATCATGATGTGATGAAGCTGTCAGCGACTAGCAATTTTTTATGCGACACTGCAGTTTTGACGTTTCAAAGGGAACTTGTGTACAAATATGCCAATAAATTATTGATTCTGAAGGAATGAAATTCATTTTATGCTATGTCACAGAGGTCATCTCTTGCGTACAAGACGACCGACTACAAGTCCCACAATTCTTTCCATTTCCTTTATGCTGCCGTCAGTTGTCAATCGAAGGGGGACGTCTGCTGCTCCAAATATTTTGGGTTTGTCAACTGGCGACGGTGGATGAATGGCCGTGTGCGACGCAAAGTTGAAAAGGAAATAACTTTCTGGGGTTTAGGATATAAGAGGTTCTAGTGAATAGTGTGACAAATATGGACGAATTAAAACACCAAGTCATGATAAATCAGTTTGTTCTCACAGCTGGATGTGCCGCAGACCAAGCAAAGCAGCTTTTGCAAGCCGCACACTGGGAGTTTGAGGTATTCAAAAGCATTTCATTTTTTCTGTAAATGTCTTGATTTTATGGGTGTATTACACCTCTTAGACCTGTTTACACGGACTTCAGATTGAACTTATTTCATCTGATTATATTTCTACAATTCGACTTTTATTTGCTGATTCGTTAAATCATAAATCGCGACCACTACTTATGACTCAACGCGTAAAGCAGATGAGAGTTCAGTTCTTTTGTTTTGTATAGGTCACTCGCACTTAAGTTAGTTTTGTTGTTGCTGTTTCTGTATTTGATGTGTTGTGGTCTAACGGTCAGAAGGAAAAAAAAACTTCACTGACTTTTAATCATGTAACGACTTATATATTTTTTAACCAATTTATACTCATCGTAATTTTCTTTCCCCTCTTCTTCGTGTTGTAGACAGCACTTAGTGCCTTTTTTCAAGATAACAATATTCCATACGGCCATCATCATCAAATGGTGAGTAGAAACAATACATTAGTTCTACCACTACTACAACTATTACCTCTACCAGTATTACTACTATTACTACTAATACTATTACTACCATACTTTTTATGGCCGCAAAACAGACCCAGGCCACTTCCGCCATGTTGTGGGAACACGAGTCTGACAAAAATAAACAGACGATGGCCACGTTTGTACTTGAATCCATGTTCATTTACTTTGGGCAAAATGCAGTAGATGTGTAGTTACTCATGACACAGCCATCCCAACGTATCGTATGGACGCTGAATTAAAACAGTTAAACGAGTATGTTTGTGTTGTAGTTCTCCACCTCTTCTCAAGTCTTTTCTCCATCTAAAGTTTAGAAACGTGTTCTTCGTTGTGGGGGAGGGCGATTCAAGGAAAATGAAAGTACTTCAGAGATTGCAGTATTTACATTACTCCTTTGTCTCACCGGCCGGAATGTAGAGCTCAGTCGTAGAAACTGAACGCCGTATTACATTTTTGAAGTAGATCATGTACTGTATAATGGGAATGTTTAGACGACAGTCTCTTGTTTGGTTGCTTGATTTACCATAGCGCAAATTATAAAGTAGAGGGAGTAGAGGGATTAAGTGAACCTCGTTCCACACTATATCATATCGTGATGTGCAGATTAAAGTAAACCGTCTTGTGAGTTGAAGTGTGGTCTAGGAGTAGGAAGGCTGCGGAGTATGCAAGCGTTTGCACCACCGCTGCACAGACATGTATAATTCCAGGTCCAGAGGAACCCTAGAACATTAAATTAGATTTAGAGAAGAACAAAATCCTGCAGGAGGGTGGCACTTCACTCCAGCCAGAGTCTAAGCATTAAATGTCTTCTCTTTGATAGGCCACTTCTTGCCATCAGATTATTGCTATTTTTACTTGTCCTAGATGTCATATGGTACTGGTTAGAACACATAGACATCTGCTCATATTGTTTTCCTGAAGAAACTGACTGACTGAACTGTAACCAGGACTCTTTTGAATCTATACTGATATCTAGAAGTGCAATAGAGCAAGTTCTTGCTTAATTCTTATTTGAAATATTGATTCCTATCATATAGGAGTATTTCTGAATGTGAACAACAAAAGACATCATATAAACTTGTTTCTGCCAAAATGAGATAAGACATTATTGGCTGTTTTCTACAGTTATCTGCAGTTTAAGTCAATATTAAGTCAATATAGCACCACAACATGTGATTTTGGCATAGCTAGAATTATGGGTCAGTTTATTGCTTAGGGCCACTTTTGATACAGTTTAGGCTATTCCTGTCTCAGGTCTCTGAATGGTATTCAAAAACAAAATCATACTGGTAAAAAATGTGTGTTCTCAGAGGTTGTTTTTGATGTCACCTCCTGTAAGAAATGACCTCAGAAAGATTTTGTAAAGGAATTGTGTACCTCGGTTCAGAGTAGCTTCTTTACGGCACAATCTCAGGACCAGTATAATTCTGAAATCTTTAAATGCAGTATAAGTTAATAATACCTTGTTAAAATACACTTCAGTATTTTTTTTTTCATTTCATAAAACATTTTAACCCTGTTGTAAGATTAAAAACTGTTTATTATCTTTGTCCACGAGGAAGTTGTAAAATATGAGACGTGAATGCCTTTGTCATGCCAAGCGAGTTAGCCGATGCCTCTGTGTACCGAGAGAGACATGGGAAGTTAGCAGAGCCGTTCTGACTTTCAACAGACGGCTGAAATATGATGAAAGAACGTTCCTAGTGACTTGTGACCGGAAGGCAGAGAGAAGTAACTGCCTCAAATACCACAGTGCTCGTGTGTGTTGAGTTTTTCCCTGACAGAGACTCTTTCAAAAATAAACGCGGTGATATAGTCGTCCGGAGTACACGGTTCGGTTTCAAGTTCAGTATGTTCAGTGTTTTGTGTTAAAGATCTCATCATTAATAACAAATGTTAGTACATAGTGTTAAGATAAATACAGACTGTAAGAAAAGTATTTTTGAAGACAAATAGATAGATTTTCTTTTAGTGTTTAGCTGAGGGTCTGTGTGGTAAAAACGTGTCTCTCGTGAGTACAATAAACAATACCTTATTTGTTTAAAATGAAACAATGCTGTTTTGGGAGACAAAACAGGGGGATGGAGTTGCCAATCACAATATGCTATTGTTCAGAGAGAAAACAAAAACTGTAAATTGAAAAAAAAAAAAAGGTCATTGAGGAGATTTTTCTACAAACTTGTTCTCATAGTTTTTTTTTTTCTGTGGATGTATTTTCATTTTCATGCTACAGTGACATAAAGTAAAAAGTGTCTCAGGTTTCATGTGCAGGGGCAGAACATCACAAACATGCCAATACCAACATGTTCAAACACACACACACACACACACACACACACACACAAAACCTGAGGCTTAGCCACAGTGTCCCTTAAAGTTTAAAACAGTTATCACTCTAATAAGAACTTATAATGAGGACCTATAACATGCTAGTTTTTTGCCTTTGCATTCAGTTTTATTTCATATGTAATTTCATGGAAATTGGAAAACATTGTGTTAATTACACAAGTCCATAGCTAGAAACCTATTTAATAGCCTATTGAAACTGAGTGCAGCGTGAAACTCAGCAACATTGCATTTTAGTTTCAGTTTAGTTGGTGTAATGCCTGTTATCTTTGGCAATTAGATCCTGCTCAGTGTTATCTTAACATGGCAGTATAAAGAAGGAATGGTCAGGTTAAAATATAATGGATGTAATACTCTCACAGATGTACTGTTCCTTTTGAGATCATTAAGCATTCAGTATATTCTATTTTTTAAACTTTATTTTTATTTATTTTTTAGTGTTATTTTCAGTCTTATGTTCTATCTTATTTTCCCTGTTTTTATGTTCATTCTATGTCTATCTTCCTGTGAAGTGCTCGAAGCACTTTGAGCTGTATTTCTTGTATGAAAGGTGCTATACAAATAAAGTTTATTATTATTATTATTATTATTATTATTATTATTATCTAGTCTAACACAACTCTTTCTGCCGAATTTCACTACCCCAGATGTGCACTCCAGCTAACACGCCAGCGACACCTCCCAATTTCCCAGATGCACTTGCCATGTTCTCTCGCCTCAAAGCCTCAGAGAGCTTTAACACCAGTAGTCCCATCGCCTCCATGGCAACTTCACCTCCTCCTCCTGCTCCATCTCATGTCAATTGGGCGATGAGCCCACCAGTGGCACCTGGTCAGCAGGGACTGTGGACTCCAGTTCAGCACCCCTCACAAGGTCCCCCACCACCTGGCTGGCCAGTCGCCGTTTCTCAGCAAGCATCCAATGAGCAGAGAGCCAGCATCGCCATGGAAGCAGAGAGATGAGCCTCTAGCTGTCCTAGCCTTGCACTGAGTAGACGATGGTAATACTTCGTCCTCTTGATGTCATTGGCTGTGGTTTAAAAAGGAGTTGCAAAAAAAATCAAGCGATGTGGATGAGCACTGGAGGAGAAACAGTATGCTGGTTGGGAAATATGGTCAATGAGAAAACACATACTTTGAAAAACTACAGAAAAGCAAAGACCTTTTTTTCAAAAAAAAAATTTTCTTCTCGAATGTGATAAGTGACAAGAAATACTGACTTGTTGTAGCATCATCCTTAGAGACGGATGTTTAAAAGCCACATCTATTTTTGTCCTATATGTGATCATTTACCTGTGTTTGACACATATAAGACACATGTTGAAACAGTTTTTTTCTGTATTTTGCTGTAGGTTGAATGTTTCATACTTAATGGTGAGCCAAAAAATATTTTGTACCATCAGTTGGCCAGTAAGAAGTTAACATATCCCTGACAGTAAGGTACAAATCCACATATGAATTTGAATGTTAATGTTTTCACTACTTAAGGCTTAAATTATGAAGTTTTGGAGAGATTGTCCATGTCCTGATTTGAACTAAAACACCAAATGAATTGCGGCACAATAGGTAAGGTAAATTGTTTGTACTTTTACTGCATATGGGAAAGTAAAATGCAAACATTTGTTGCCTAACCACATAAATATCATCCAAATTTGTTTTGAAGTTCATATGACCGATCTCAAAATGTAATGTACGTTTTCAAAACATGTATATAAGGAGATTCAACAAGTAGCTGTAATCGTACAGATGGTTTGATTCATATGTTTCCACCATTGCAAAATATGAATGTATACATGTTGTTTTTTCATGTGCATATTTTCCACGTATAACTGTATTGAAACTGCTCCCACAATATTTGTGGATTACATGATCATTAACTTATCATTTCTGGTTGGTTTTTAAAATAAATATTGTATGCATTATAGTATACATCATGTGTTTGTCTTTTGTCTAGTCATCCAGTTACATTTCACACAACATCCTGTGTTTTCTTTACTCCGCAAAATCTCAGCGGATGTGGAGTCCAGATGTGGGGAGATGATGCAATATGCAGTTACACTCATCTGACAGTCAGCGGGGAAAATTGATCAGAAAACCATCTGAGAGTGGAGAAGTGTGTATTATTTTAAACTGTGACCTAGCAGAGAGCACATTCACATGCAGTTTATTATACAGCCAAAGGATGTGATGCATCCTGCAGACAAAAACAGTGTCACCGTCACGACTGCGACTGTATGAATTTAGCTTTAACCCGACTTCTCGTTCAGCACACGCCCAAGTGTTTCAATCAGACCATGTGTCACGTGACTTGACCGTGTTTCTATTTAGACATTGCACCTGTGTTTTTACAGAGTATGAAAAGCATTAGACTGAGGTCTGCCTTTGACCTCACGTATGTAAGCTCTTAGCAGGGAGCTAATGCTACCATGGTTAATCATACTACAAGCACAATAAGCCATGGCATTCACTCGGTTTAACGATTAATCAGTGCAATGTTCCACTGCATCTTTATCACTTGTTTTTGTCCAGCTGAGAGAGGCGAGGTTCACTCACGTTATACGAGTGTGTTTTGATCCGAGTGCCTGTCATAATGTAAAAAGATCAAGCTCTCGAATGGCTGAGACAAAAATAAGCTCCAATCATCCTGAACATGGTCCTTAAAGTCTATGTGCAACTGGGCAGAAATATTACTGCTAAAACAATGCACTGTTCATTCTTGTTAATTCGTGTAGCATTGGTCTTTATCTTAACATTAGCATAGGATTAAATATACTTCAGGTATACTATCCTTCAAACAGAAAAAAGTCATTTTTTATGTACTTGTCATAACACTTACCCGTTATCTAAGCTGCTTATCCTAATCAGGGTTCCGGGGGTTGCTGGAGCCTATCCCAGCACTCATAGAGCGAAAGGCAAGGAAACACCCTGGACAGGTTGCCAGTCCATCACAGGGCAGAGAGACAAACACACATTCATACCCGGGGTTATTTAGCATCTCCAAGTCACCTAACCTGCATGTCTTTGGACTGTGGGAGGAAACCAGAGCTCCCAGAGGAAACCCACACAGACACGGGGAGAACATGTAAACTCCACACAGAAAGGCCCTGGCCGCCCGGCCAGGAATCGAGCCTGAGACTTTCTTGCTGTTAGGCAATAGTGCTACCTGCTGCACCACCGTGCCGCCCCACTTGTCATAACAACAAATGCAAAAAACAGTTAAGTATATCAGCATAAACAAAGTTAGTTCCTGCAGTGCATATGTACTCATTGCCTTTATACATAATTATGGATGAAGGAAAGGGCTTATTGATTGTGCAGTGCTGCCCAAAATACACAAGAAACATCTCTGGAGTTACCTCTCACTGCACTCTGCAAGCACAGACACACATAAAGTGAGGTGATAAGGATGGGGCAGGGTGTGACATGGATTCCAGGCCACTGTTAACTTGGCAGGGAATTCTGTGGACCTGCCAGGAACTCAGGGCTGAACTGAGCTGGGCAAAGTCATGGCTAATTACCAGCTCTCTTACCCTACATCCTTAAATTTCCTTTAAATTTCTTAACCTAAATGGAAGAATCCCCTGCATGTTCATGACTGCCTGGCTCTGCACAAGTTTAACATTAACTGTTGATAAACACACTACAAATCTGCTCTCACTATATCCTACCTCCTATACTACCTAGCACTTTTCCTTTGACTATTTCTTCTCGAAAATTGACTGCCTTGTTTACGAACACAGTTTAAATACTTCAAATACTTGTAAAATTTTATGGTTTCACACTGCTGAAATGTACATCTGAACATCATAATATTCCAGAGATTAAAGGCCCACTGTTAAAAAAAAAAAAAATCCAGTCTGAAGGGAGGAGAAAATTGGTTCACTCTAAAGAAGATGGAGAGATGAGATACTTTCAATGACTGTGGCTTTTTTTTTTTTATGGTTACGTAACAGCAGTTTTGCTGCATCACTGCAGTGTGCCCCCTCTCTCAGCTCTCATGCTTGCTCCTCTCCACACTATCTGAGAGTACACAGTGTTCTGGGGATGCCAGATGTAGAGCCACACAAGCATAACATTTCCTCTTACGATGACCTTCTGGTACCCAACATATTTTCTTTCTTTCTTTCTTTCTTTCTTTCCTTTTTTTTTGTATTCTTGAAAATTGAATATGACTCCCTCGGCAACCATCAAACAATTGTTAGGTTCAAATTGTTGAAATTGCTACATGTTTTCCATTAGCACGGGAAAAGGATGGTCTGTCCAAAGCTCTTCGGAGCTGGTTATTTATTTCTCAAATGAAAATTTTGGAAGTTCTGGTGGGATGCAAAAAGGTGCAAATGTGCTTTGCAAAAACCCTGAAAATAACTTCTGATAAGTGATTCCTGGAAAAAAAAAATTTTATTATTAATGACACTAGGCACAGGGTTGTAATAAAAAAAAGCAGGTTTGTAAGCCACTTAGCTGGTTTTATTCATAGGGATGTACAGTGTAACCAGGGTACAAAGGAGGATTTATTCTTGAAATGCAACTTTTCATTCTGGTATGTGTCTGGAATGCAGCATCGTTGTTTATAGGCAGCGCAACTGCATGACACAACCCAATAAGCAAAACAGATCAAATAAAACATCAACGCCAATCAGTGGTGAGTAAAACTGCATTACCTTACCTCCGGCTAAAACAGCAAAAAGTTTCTGTAGTACCTCAACAGTACAAAGAGACATCCTGAGATTTCTATGTTATATATTGCCACAAATTTGATATAATAATGCAACTGAAAATATTAGGAAAAGACTCTAAACCATGAACTTGTTCCAAAACATTAACAATTGTTTTGTACACCAAATTCCAAGTTATTGATCTTGAAGGTATTATTAAATTATTTTGTGAGAAGGAATCTGGCTTTATTCACATAACTGAGACCAGAGGTCCCCCTGGTGGAAGCATAAAGTTGAATGCAAACTGTAGATGAAAGATGAAAACTCAAAGCAAATATACAACACAAAACTGATGAGGAGACAATCCCTTGTTTGTATAATTTTGTGTGTGTAGTATATTGTATTTATATTATGTAGAGTATATTGTATACTGCAATATACCACAATGGTATATATAGTCCTGCCTAACTGTTCATAAAATACTGTCATACTATCACTACTGCTATTACTATCAAAAGTCATGGTGGTATCAAGGACAACATGTTTTAACTAATTATATCTTTTTTTTAATTTATTTTATTTAGTTTATTTTTTGCATTGATTAACTGAATGACATCCCCCTTTCCACCATAAAATGTCCCCCATTTGTACACAGAAATAGTTCAGTCTAATTCAAAATATGAAAATGTATCAAAAGGGGAAAAAAGGAATGCATAAGTTTTTCAGAAACCCTAAATAAAAAGCATCGTCATGTCAGACACTCTACTGCTGTAATGCCTAATACATTTGTATCACTAAGCCGTCTTTCACGTGTATTTCAAATGCATGAAGGAACCATGACGTGTGTAATTCAAAAGATTAGCCAAGAGTAAACATTGTGCTTATATTAGAGTAAACAGCATGCTATGTCTAGTCTACAAGCCTTTGATCAAGTCTGCTAGGATAACTTCAGATCCACACAGTCTGAATACTGACAGATGTTCTGAAAGCTCAGTATAAATCTGTCAGTGCTGTGTGGAAAAATGAGACCTTGAATATACACACATAAACACCCTCAAGGGGGTTTAAACAGCAAGGCACAGATGTTACTTGCAATCAGTCTGGACGCTTTCATATGACGGACAGCAGGGGGCGTCACTTCAGAGAGTCTACTTTGCAGTGTTGCTAAGATTTTCCTACAAAATACATTATCAGTGAAACAGTCATTGGAAAATTTATGTTGATATATATGTAATATTTATATAATATTTACATCATGGTATTCTATTTAGAATGCTTGATGCTCCTTGCATTACTCTATTTATCAGTTTATTCCAAGCCCTGTTGTCCAACATCTAACTCAATTAACCTTTATAATCAAATGTAAGATGTATCAGCTGTAGTAGAGCTGAGAAAAAACAAAAATATTATTATCCTGTGATATACTATAGGGAATGGCCTGGGGCACACTGGGCTGACTCAGTTGTCATGGCAAATAATTGCCCTTACTTTTGGCAGCGCAGCCGTAGGCTACTTTCTTTTGAGCAATTTAATGTTTTATCACGTATCTAGAGGAGAGGCGTATCTAGAGGATAATGTGATTTGAGTCTAGCGCAGTTCATTGCCATAGAATAATTTAACAGAGTACTTGTTGAGACAACATATTGGTAATCTGGCCATTTTCTGGAATACGATTGGTGGCCAAATCCTGTTCATGCTCTCAACGAGACGAACAAATGCATTTTCTAATGCCAACTGTCTTAAATAATGAAAACTTACGAGTAAGAATGGATTCAGCAAATAGATTTGATATATTTCTGTGTAGTACATCCATGATCTGTGAGTGGTTTATTATGTGACCGGTCATTTTGCTAACACTTAATATAACTGATGTAATAAATAGTTTACCCTCAAACATAATTACTCGCAGCCTTGCAAGATTCACAGGTTTATGCAAATTCCGTGTGATGGATTAAGCGTACTTTGTAGATAGGGTTTTAGTTTACAGAGTAACTAAAGCAATGGAAAACTACAAGGTTAAAATATACAGGTTTAGAAGGCATCAGAACTTGAACAGGTCAGCTTGACCAAACACTCATTCAAAGTGAGCTGGAAATCCAAATGTCCCCACACAGCCCTTTGAACGTCTTTGTTACGTCAAATTCCTCCAATCAGCGACGTTGAGGCTCGCTGAGGAAAGAGATTGCTGGTTGCTTCTATCTACAGTCAGCGGCCTCTTCGCGAACAAGACCTGAGCAGCTGTCACTACGAAGTTAATCCACTGGAAATTGCATTCTTCTGTCAGCTTATTAAAAATTGACACGGTAATAGAGCATTATCGCATTTATGATGTTTGCATGAATTGTGACTTGATTACCACACGTTGCGAAACATTAGCAAGGCTAACGATACCATTATCAGTCTGACTGGCCTGGATATCTCGTTTCATCAGCTCTGAAGTTGGAAGAGCCAACTCACCAGTAGTCGTTTCCTCTCTATTTTAGCTTATGCCATTAGCTAGCTTATTTTAGCAACACGATTCTAACTTGGGTTAGGGACGTTGTCAGCTGTTAGCAGGTTGTATTTTTCATCGTTGACAACAATCGCTCATTCTGTAGACACAGTCAATCTTTGATGTGTCTGCAACTAGGGACCCCGAATTGTCGACTTGTTTGTTTACATCTTTGGCTAGGTAAATGCTAACTATAGCCATGCTAACCTGCTGTCTAGCAGTGACAGGAACCATGTAAAGTACTTAATCTTGCTACAGCTATCTACAAACCAGATCATTTAACAAGCTGTGCATTTAGGTTTTTCACTTTGTTCGTGTAACGTCGTCTGGTGTAGTCGCTTTGTATTTTTCTAATGAGACCGTTGATTCATCTGGCGTGACATAGAATGCTAACCAAACATTTTGTTTGACAGTGGCTGAAAACAGGCAGGTTGAAGCAGTGGTGAGAGCAAGGGGCTAACAGAACTGATCTGGGTTATGTATATTGCGTAAGTAATGAAGGATTGTTTGCTAGTTGACTAAAGGGATGTGTGTACAGTTGGATAACCAGAGCAGAGTGCAACTTCTAGAAGGCGCACTAGAATGACCTAGAATAGACACTTAAGAAAATACCGGGATTATGAGGGGCTGAACAGTAGCTAGTCAGCATGAGCAAATTGTTCATGTGTTTAGATGATGTGTTGCTGGTTGTTGACACCACGCCCATCGACAGGGAGGAAGGTGACGAAGCCCTCTCTTGTGACACTGATTCTCCTGGCATGTTATTCCTTCTGTCGGCGGTCGGGCTGTGGGTTGTTTTGGACTAGGCACGCTTTTTAATTTACGGTTATTGCTAGATCCATGTAGCGATGAAAGCGTACTTCATACTGCCCTCAAAAGTCTTTGTGTGAGTTTTCATAGTGCAAAGAGTAACGACAAAGCAATGCAGTTTGAACGAATGTTATACCAACTATTTTTTTTAATGATTCATGCACCCCTATCCATTTAAGGTACGTTTTATGAGTTTGTTTTTCCTGACCCGCGTAGAAACCGCAGAGTTCCTTGCAACTTTATTTTCACAGTTTAAGCCCCTTACCTGTTGGTTGTCACAAGCATAATTATTCAAGGTCACAACCACATAATTAGTGAAGGAAGTGTACCGAGGTTTTACTCTCGTCGTATGATATGTTGACATTTTTATGTAGAAACATGGTGACAAGTAAAGAGTCACCAACCTCCTACATTTTATATATGTTAATTTATTTGCTGGTGCAAGAGAGTCAAGCTGGTGCTTGCTTGTGTTTAATAGAAACATATCTTGAATGGATGAGCTTTTAAACACCACAAGAGGCCATAGCCTGTTCTAGGATCATGAATGTCTGGCACTTCTGTGACAGTTGGTATTGAGGGGTGTTCTGGTGTGTCACTAAACACTGTCAGAAGTATTGATTTGAATTCCTCTAATCAAATCTGTAAGGCTGGTTTCAAAGAAAGAGATTATGGTTACATAGTATTCTGAATGGAGATTCAGAATGTAATTTAATCCACATTGGCTGCCACAGTATTTGCCTGCGAAACCTTCACTTAGATTATGTTAAAAGAATCCCGGAGTTGTGCTGATGGTCAGTGTTTTGAGCTCTCATTGAGCCAGAGGCCTGTAATGTTACTGTCAGAGAATGAGGCTGCTTGATTGGGTGTTTATGCATTGTTTGCTCTGTGACTGTCCCTGTTTGCCAAAGCTGCAGATGAAGCCTATTAAATTCTACTCGCTTTGTTTCTCTTTAGTGGTACCTGGTCTTTATTTTGACTGTGGGAGAGCCTTGACTGGTGGAGCCAATAGGTAATAACTTTCCTCTCACCTTTCGATGTTTGTTTTTCCTATGCTTACTGTAAATGCAATGAATCTTATCAGTCAGGTCTCTCAACTTTTTGGTCTGTGGTGTTTTTGAATACAGGGCATGCATGCTGGACTGATTTTAAAAAGGAAATGTATGCACACACAAAGTTTTATGGAAGATAGATTTTGATGAATTTGACGTAAAACATTTTCCCAGCAACTGTTAAGTTTGATGTGCAGGTGTCACGTTGTCCTATGTGGGCACTTCTGAGTGAGTATCTGGTTCTCTGCTTGTACAGAGACACTGTGTGAGCCTCAAGGCAGGAACTCCCTTCCCAGGCCCCTGCTATCACAGATCCAAGATGTCCAGTGACCCTCCTCCACCCTATCCCGGAGGCCCTGGAGGCCCCAGTGCTCCTCTTATTGAGGAGAAGAATGGACAACCTCCAGTCTCTGGTAAGTTCACACAGTCATTTGTCTTTTGCTTTTTTTTATTGTTGTTGTTTTTTGTTGTTGTTGTTGTCTTTTTTTAGCTTGTTGTGTTTTTATGGGGTCAGTGTCTCTGAACTCTCTCCTCTGGGACCACTAACTGTTTCGCACAGTTTGTGTTGCTTGTGAAGTTGCACAATAAATCCAGGTTATCAAAGGCTTGATGATTGGTTGAATCAGAGGTGATGTAATCCTTTGTTAGGTAGAGCTTTCCTGTGGTTGGTGGTCCCCATGGGAGAGGCACAGAGTGCAGATCAATCTTTGAACTGAACCAGTTTCTTGTTGATAGCCAAGTGAGTTATAATGTACCGTCCACTGGTGCTGAATCATGGTGTAGGTGCCATCCAGTAGGAAACCAAGGAGACCCTGAATGAAGGCATTGTACACAAACTAGCCTCTTTTTCCTATCACGATCCTTCCAGTTGGCCCAAGTTATTCTCTGTAAGGAGACAGACTTGCTTGCAGACTTGCTTCTTATTCTCTGTGTCATACTGTCTTGTAGCATTGCTTTCAATTCAGTTAAACAAAAAAAGTTTTTGGCTCCTTTCTAAAACTAACAGAAGCTTTTTGTTTGATGTTAAACAGGGTAGTTAAGACAATGAGCCTTTAAAGAATACTGTCTAGTTAGCATCTGTCAAGCATTGATGTGATGTTTGTTATAAGATTAAATCTAATTATTATGTTGTTACACTTGGGATCAACTCTTTAGTGAGAACAGAAACTTCTGTGTCATGAGATCACTGATAGTTTCAAATGGATGAACGTCTGATGGACTTTGGATGGTGTGGAACATCAAAGCTAGAGTTTTAAAACTATTTTTTTTTTTTTTTTCAGTTCCTCCAGTTGGCTCTGCTCCTGTGACCACGGGTCCTCCACAAGGTCAGCCTTTGCCTCCAGACTACGGCCCTCCGCCCTATGAAGCCACCCTTCAGCCAGGCTTCATACCACCACACGTTCCAGGGGAGGGGCCAATGCCCATGCCACAACCACATGGTACAGTCCGATCCAGAGATAATGAGATACCTTAGACTAAACATTTTCTATGAAAAGCAAGGTCTAGCCAACATATATTTTATATAAAAAAGCAAGATCTAACTAGTATGCATTTGATATGAAAAGCAAAATCTAGCTAATATACTAATACACATGTTGTATGAAAAGCAAGAAGTTATACCAGCCTCCATGAACTAAAATGACTGATCTTGCTGTATAAATCAGACTTTGTAGAGGTGCGTTCTCAGACATTCAGACATGCTGTAAAATAATTGTGCACCTGCAGGTGGATACTACCCACCTCCACCCGGTCACTTTCCGCACATGATGCCGGGGCAGTTCGGTCCTGCTCCCACTCAGTTTGGACCTGCCATGGGTCACACGGCCACGGTGATAGCGCCCCCTGGCGCCGCCACCACGGTGACGGTGCTGCAGGGGGAGATGTTCCAGTCGGCGCCGGTGCAGACGGTGTGTCCGCACTGCCAGCAGGCTATCGTCACCCGCATCAGCCACGACGTGGGTCTCATGAACACGCTCTTCTGTCTCTTCTGTTTCTTCGTGGGGTGAGTTTGTCCTGAAGATCCATTTGGCACAAACCGGACGAGTTTTCCGATTTGTCTGTAAACAAATATTTACGAATATTTCTCTCTCTCTCTCTCTCTCTCTCTGATAATACAGGTGTGATCTAGGCTGCTGCTTGATTCCTTGTCTCATTGATGATCTCAAGGATGTGACGCACACCTGCCCGAACTGCAAGGGCTACATCTACACATACAAACGCATATGCTAACACTAACACACATTCACCAAGCCCTAAAATAGCTTATGTCCTAGGCTGGTTCAGCCTGTTTTCCATTATTTTGGCTCTGTCTTGTGCTTCAGTTTAGCCCCAGCTGCTATATTTTTTTTTTCTTTTTCTTTTCCTTGACAGTTGTCCATCACACTGTATA
Organism: Chanos chanos; assembly: GCF_902362185.1. Taxonomy (NCBI): domain Eukaryota; kingdom Metazoa; phylum Chordata; class Actinopteri; order Gonorynchiformes; family Chanidae; genus Chanos; species Chanos chanos. The sequence continues at coordinate 17,962,853 of NC_044507.1, forward strand.
TACTTACAGACTCATTCCTACTCCTGTGTATCTGTACAGACATCTAGTTTAGCTCTTGGCACCTCACAAAGGAAATAAATCAAGAATTACAAGACTTCAGTAAAATCAAACTATGAAAAGGGACAGCGAGTTAGACATTTTATATACATTTTTAGATACGACATTGACTATCATCTCAAATCTTTTGGGGGATGGAGTGGAACTTTTTTTTAAGTGAGCAAAATGGTTCAGTGGAAAAAAAAAAACAAAACAAAACAGGGACACTGTAGATAAGCTGTGAAAAAAGGTCACTTTATTTAGTTGAAATCATTTGTGAACTTTCTACCAGGTAGCAAAACCCAACAGGACTATTGCAGGGTCAGTATTTGTTTCTACTGTACTTATTTAAAATATTTTATGTTTTATTTTAACATGTTACTATAAAAGTTTCTCCACGGTTACAGGTCCAGATCAACGATTGAACCTTTTACATGTGTACCTCACAGTCATACCTGCTGTGTTTTGGCCTAACCTTTTTCAGATGTGATTAGGGTTGTCAGCTTGTGCTTGTCTGTTTGTTCGCTTGTTTGTTGCCCTCATGCAATTTGTCAGAGGTTGTTGGAAAAGGTTTTGCAGAAGTCATTGATTCTCATTGATCGTCGTGGCATAAACTAGCATACAGACACGCCCAACCTTAAAAATGGCCGCCGTGTACAGTTGACATGAAGTGATGTTCTATGTCTTGTCATCTCCTTGACTTTTACTAATAAACTAATCCATAGAGGGGTGTTCTGTACAGTATTGTTCCTGTAGTGATACTGCACCGAACACTTATTCAAACCAACAAAATCAAAATGTGAGCAAGTGTAATTAGTAGCTTGTGTCTGCTGCACTTTCTAGACGTGAATTCTTGAGGGTCTAAGTGATTTTGAGCCGTCAATGTTAACAGTTGGTATATGTTGTCAGTGAGTTGTTTGAAATGACAAAAATATGGAAATCTAGATCCATAAATAACTTTTACGCTCATGAAACGGAGGCTTGAGCTTAACAAGATACAACAAATAACAAGGAACTATCAGCTGCACTTTCAGGTTCTTCATTTGTTTACTTTATTATTATTTTTTTTTAATGGTTGCTTGAACGACGAGTACAAGGGCATATTTAGAGGAGGGACAGTCGACCTGAGCTAAGCTTTTGTTAGATTTAATCTCTCATTTTACCGTTAAAGAATTTGGTGGGTTGCGGTCACTCGGAGAAGACGGGGGCCACAGCGGCGGTTGTGCAAAGCCGCTTTGCTGGGAGGAATTCATCATCGTGATGAGACCCTCTGCATGACGTTGCCCTAATCTGCCGCAGTGCTTTCACTGGCCATATGTCCCGTCTGCGGCTGGGGCTCCTCTTGACTGGCAGTGTGCTGCTCTCTGTACTGAGGCCCCTTGGTACCACAAGCAGATTAACTGTTCGTTCGTTAAAGCTGTCTGCTGGTGTGTGGTGGGGATTTATAGGATAAGAGTCCTTTTTTTTTTTTTTTTTCCCCCCTCCGTCATGTTTGTTTTAGTTGTGTTACCTCAAGAAAAAAAAAAAACGCCTCATCTTAGTTCGTGTCGGAGAACTATGCTTAAGAATCGAATGAAGGATTTTTAGAATTTGAAATCACTGAAGCTGCTTGAAACTACCAGTTTGAAGATGCCGTTGGCTATCTGATTTTTGACTGACTTCGAGAAAACTAACTTTCATTTGTGGGATTCACCGAGTTTTCATGTTGAGACGGTAGTTTTGAAATGATATGGATTTGCTTAGTTCTCAGGCAGTAATTGATTTGCTGTCTTAGCCCTGAGTTATTTTTCTTTTTTTTCTTTTCTTTCACATATGCACTTTCAGAATCCGTATCTAAGAGTTAGTGCTTCGTGTTAGCGAACCTATACCGTCCACTTTGTTCCAGTACTATTCTTATGCATGATGTCCTATGCACTACAAATACAAGAGCTGAAGTAATTAAATAATCTGTCTTGGATCCAATATTCTCTCTTAAGACCATGGCATTCGATACAAAGACAAGTCCATTTGACTGAATCATTATTAATTACATTTTGTAGCTTACATCCCAAGTTTTACTTTTATCCTTATAAAAGACACCTCTCCTTTCATACAGACACCAGCATGACCATATTTTGAGGGAAAAAAAATACAAAACCATTTGGAATACCGCCATCTTAACAATGAAATATGACAGCTTGTATACTGATCTGCATGCCCATGTGGATTTAAGAGTAATTGCAAAGTCCAGGCTGGATCCCTTTAAGCTAATATGCTCTTTTGAGTCTTTTACATGCTTTGTTCAGTGGCTTGATGCAGTGCTGGGAAAAATACAATAGATGTAAAGCTTGTGTTAAAGGAATGCAGCAAATTTAGAACCATGACGTATAGGTAATTAGTGACATAATACATGTTACCCTTTAAAAAATGACAATGTGAAATATGTATGTAAAACAAATCATTCAAATTGGACTTGCATACAATATGGTTATTTTAACTATTAAAAAGCAAACCTTATTCACTGTGAGTGCTTTTTTTTTTAATTCAAATACCATTTTAGCACAAAAGAGACTTCTCAATCATAAAATAAAATGATATAAATAGTGAAAACATTACACTTTGTTTTGTGATGAATTCACATATGTATTAGAATATATTTTAAATCATTTAGCAAGTTAACTGAGTTTCTGTCCTCTTTTGGAAAATGAAACATAAATGCATAATCTTGCATAATGTAAGTTCATGTTTTCAGAAAACACACACACACACACATTGTAAATATCGCTGCATATGTTTGATTTCACAACTGAAAAAAAACTGATGGGGTCTCAGTTGAGCTGTGGGAACTCACATATGTACATAAATGATACAATGATTTTCATGTGGTGCACCACAAGCTTATTTGCATGAAAACAGTTTCCTCCTTCATTCATGTCATTTTCACTCTGGAAAAATCCCTAGCCCTACAGTCTCAGTAAAGTGTCCACCACAGTTAGAAATTTTCTGTGAGTGACATGCCTTAGCCCGGTCACCAGACCAGTGACGGAACCTTGAAAGTGACGACCTTACACAGAAAACACAGCTAGGTCGTAGGTAAGCAGAGAAGTTATAGAAACGGCTCAGTCTCTCCATCGATGACCACACTGTGGATTGCAGCACTTATAGAACGTGGTCATTGGTTCGTCTGCGGATCTCGTTTGTATCTGCATAAAATACGCCCTTGGATGTTCGCACTTTGGACAGGTTTCTAAAAGTAAAAGCAAATGAAAATGTATTAAAATTTGAACACAGCTGTCTTGGATTAAAACAAACAAGCAAACAAACAAGCAAACAACAAAAACAGTGTAGGATCATTCTCACATATCTACTCAGTACGCTGATAAGACACTAAGCGTGGTAAATATAATTCTGTAAACATCAATCATATACAAATAAACCAGTACCTGCAGTGGAATCCACGTTTTCCCAAGCCGCAGAGCCTCCAAGAACATCATCAACTTCTTTCAGTTTAGGATACTTTCTATAGTTTACCTACATGATAGTAAGTTCAGACAGCGTGTGTGACGAAACGGTAGCACATTCAAAATTATGTGCTGTATTTTTGCGCCAGAGAGAAGATATACATTTCTTAGCATAACAGTTAACCTCAATGAACGCTAGTATGACATTCAGTATTGTAATTAAATAAAACTATGATGACCCAACTTACCTTTCTCGTGATATTATGAATATAGGGACATGTGTTACAAGCGAATCTGTAGCATCTCTGACCCTCCTCTACAATCAACACATTTCCACAAGTTGGACAAAAAAGAAGCATTTTCAGTATTTCATCGGCGACTGTTAACTAATCTAAATTAAGTTCGTGTTTTCTATCAGGTTAACTGACTTGTTGACAAAAAGTGAAATCACTTCAACACCAGAATGAGCAACACGCAAAATCCCTCTGTACTGGTGTCCCACTTTTCTATGTTCGATCTGAAACAAAGACAAGTTGTTGGCAGACTTAAACATTCTCATCGTTAGCCCAGTACGGATGTAATTAAATGGCTTTGATTTTTGATGGTTTTCTTGGACTTTAGGTTGCAGAAAATAAGGAAAGCTCCTGGAAAACTCAAGAAAAGGGCTAATATAATTTAACAAAAGCGGAACAGTTAATTCTAAATTCCAAACAGTGTGTATCCGGTGCATTATATATGAGGGACAATCTAAACACCGAGCTCTAGGTCCCGGTAAACTCGTAGGTGAATGTGTAATGCGCTACTAATCTTTGTAATTTTCATGATCCTTGTATTGGGTTTTCATGTTCACTGCGTTCTCGTCTCGGAAATAACTCAGCGGATAGCTAAACAGCCAGTTGACGTTGTGATGAATGGGTGAGAGAACTTTTCACATTAATTGTCATCGTTTTCACGACAGTGTGGCGGCAAATAAAAGAATACTAGCCTATAAGACAGGTGTGGACTTTCTGTACATTTATCTTTAAAACACCCGAGCGTACTCCTATTGGGCTGCTACTAGACGTACAGAACAGCTTCTATCACTCATACAACATACTGTGCTTTCATGATTAACAGCATCACTACTCAAATGCATGCAAAGCACCAAAACCAAATGCCAGTCCCGATCGCTTGCCAAATACCGGTAGTTAAATTAATCGGGAACCAAAAGAGTGTATGTGTCACGATTTAGATGAATGACATTGAAAAGCTGCTGTATTTTGTGAGAAGCGATCTGACATTGAATTTTTTCTCTGTACAACCCCTGGCAAAAATTATGGAATCACCATACTTAGAGGATGTTCACCCAGCCTTTTTACTTCGTAGCATATAAATAAATCACAGATATGACACAAAACACTTTTTGTTAAATAGCTGAACATTCTGGCTTTGTGAAACATACCACCCCCCCCCCCCACCCCCACCCAATTGCAGTGAACTGTTGTAATTAATGGTGTATTTTCCGCTGATCAGGTAGAGGAAAGAATGATGGAATCATCAACAAAACAAACAAACACACAAACAAACAAAATCACAGTTTGTTTTTGTTGTTCCTCCTTGGGCTCTTATGATGGCCTGAACTCTTCGAGGCATGGACTTCACTAATGAAAAACAAGATTCTCCCTCAAGCTGGTTCCAACTTTCTCGAATAGCAGTTGGCAGATCAGCTTTGTGGGATGGAGCCTTGTCATGGACCATATTTTTTCATTCCCACCATAAAATTTCAGTCAGATTGAGACCTTAACTGTTTGCTGGCCATGTCATTGACTTGATATGCCTTTCCTGAAGAAATGCTTTCACACTCTTTGCTTTGTGGCAAGATGCAGTATCATCCTGAAAAATGACTTCATCATCACCAAACCTATTTTCTATTGATGGAATGAGAAAAGTGTCCAAAATTTCAATGTACCCCCTGTGCACCTTTTGCCACACTCCGTGTTGGACGTCCTTCATGAAGGAGTTTAATAATCATTTCCATTGTTTTAATTGACAGCTCTCTTGTTGGGGCCATGTTTCCTTTCAGTTAGGCAAGTCCAACACCTTGTGGTCTGCAAGCCTTCTCTTTTAACTGCAGACTAGTTTGCATTTTTAGACTTGTGCCAGTATTTGTTTCATAAATGCAAATTTCAAAGTGATTCCATCATTCTTTCCTCCACATTGAGTGAGTGCATAATTATTTCCTCTACTTGATCTAAAAAAAATGCCATTAATTAAAATAATTTAATTTGTTTGAGGTATGTTTCACAGAGCTGGAATGTTCAGTTATTAAACAAAAGTTGTTTTGTGTCATATCTGTGATTTGTTTATTTGCTACAAAGTAAAAAAGCTGGGTAAACAACCACTAAGTGTGATGATTCTGTAATTTTTGCCAGGGGTTGTATGTGCCCCATGTTTTAACCTAAGCAAACCACTAAACAAGCGTCACATACTGAAAGAAGCTTCAAACAGTATGCAGTGGTTAATTGCGTATTGTTACTCAAACTCCCGAGACGCATGTTAGGCTCAGGGTCATCTTAATTTTTTATAGGGAGATATTACAATATTTGAACTTTGTTTTGCAATACATGCAATACTTATATGTACAATGTGTTTGTTTTGATATCCTTTTTTTTTTTTTTTTACATATTCAGAAACAAGGCATTTGCCATCAAATGCTAATTCTTTGTTTGAAATGGATGAAGAAACAACCTCCCAAGAGCCACAAATAAAGGCTTTGGATGATTTCCCACCAGAGGAGAAAGACTTAGAGGAAGACGTGAAGGAGGAAGAAGAGGAAGACGAGGAGGCACTTCCACATTCTGAATTCCTGGACATCTTTGAGGAGGGACTTGCACGACTGGTGCAAGACCCTCTACTTTGTGACCTACCTATCCAGGTTTGTGACATCTGATTAAATGATAAATCACTTAATGAATAACGTCATCACATCATTCATTAAGGGCTACCCAGTGTCGTAGATGTTTGAATTTTCATTACATGGAAACTCCTTTAAGAGATCCATTACTTCTGCCGTTGTAGGTGACGTTGGAAGAGGTGAACTCACAGATTGCTTTGGAGTATGGTCAGGCTATGACTGTTCGTGTATGTAAGGCTGATGGAGAAATCATGCGTAAGTGCTGGTTCTTTAAGTCTGTGTCTTTCCTCAAACCTAATCTGTGAGCATAAATGTTTTCTTTTTTTCTTTTTTTTTTCTTTTTTGCATGTCTTTATGCTTCTGCAGAGTTATTCCTCACAGCAACTTGTGTCTATCAGCAGACTTTGTAGGCAATGTGTGCACTTGCCAAAATTTTCAGCTTTGTGTAGGGAGTCGGCCATTTCACACGAACACCGATAGGCTGACTGGCAAAACAGTGACCTTTCTCATTTCCGTGGTTGTAACGCTGCCACCCTGTGTGCAGAAATGTGTCAACTCGTTATGCAGAAAAGAGTGGAAAGTAACAAATCTTTGCATGCATTTGAGAGTTACTACATTATTTATATTTTTAACGCCTAAAATGTACAGGAATAAGCTAGGCTTGAGACAACTACCTGCTTAGCTAAAACACCCCCTTTAGCCCAAGAGTACACATTTACATTCCACTAATGTGTTAAATATTCCTTTGAAATTTTGAATTTGTTTGATTGTGATAAACTCTTCCTCAGCTATTGTGGTGGTACAACATGCTACTGTGCTGGATCTGAAGAAAGCCATCCGCAGATATATGGAGCTGAAACAGCAGCGTGAAGGAGGGGTCAAACACATCAGCTGGTAACTCTTTAAAAAGACCATTTGATCTATTCAGAATTACAGAGTTCATTTCGATCTGTTCTCTTAAATGCATCCCAAATGTTTTTTTTTTCCCCCATTCTCTCCTTGCATAGGAAATATGTGTGGAGAACATTTCACTTGGTCTTCAATGGCGAAAAACTAGAAGATGACAATTTAAAACTGAAAGAGTAAGTGTGAAACCATATTTGCATTGTTTACCACCAATAAACAAAGTAGATGCAGCGATAAACAAAGTACTCTTAATGTTATGCACCTGTGTTGTGAAATTTTCCCATTGCTTACTCCACAACCAATCTTAAGCCACATTCTTTAGCTGATCCTTACTTCTTTACAACTGGTGAAAGAGAACTGGATCAATCTCTGCAGTTTTATTAGCACAGAGGGCCTGGAGGAGTGAATCTGAACTGGGCCTCATTCATGTACATAACCCATATTATCTTACATTATTATATAATCTAAACAAAACTGGATTAGATGGTGGGTTGATTACTTCTGTAAACCTATACTAATGAGATATCATCTTGCTGATTCCTCTGTTGTGTTTCTGTCTTATGTTTTATTTATATTTGCATATACAGCTATGGGATCAGAAACAGAGATGAAGTTACATTCATGAAGAAACTGAGGAAGAAGTGAAATGGATTGTTTTTGAAAATACTGTCTAAGACTGTAGGTGTGTTGTGTTTGAGGACAAATGTGTTTGCACCAAAGTGTTCACTTGATCTATTTATGAGCAAAGTGTTAATCCATTTTTCTATTTTTGTGCAAAATGTATTCTTGTGTTTTACTCCTTTTAATAAATGTAGTTATGTGTGTATTCAGATGTGGTAATATTCAAAACATATCGCATCAGAGAGCCTATGTCCTCCTCTTGTTAACAGAGAAGGCAGGGTGGTTGTATTTGCAAGTATGCAAATATATATCTGCAAGTCTGCAATATGATGAGAACTTGCTTTTGTCAATACGTTCAGTCAAAATAAAAAGTGAATGGTTTATGTCTTTTTGTTATAATTCAAAGGGTTTTTGGTATTAATATCAAATTATTATTTAATTGGTATTCAATATGTTGCTCTATCAGTTTTCCAGTTCATATGCTACACATTTTTTTCTTTTCTTTTTTTTACTCTTTTCAGATACCTACACTTTTTTAGCTATCTTGTATTTCAAGTAATTAATTCCTAGATAGGTTGTACTTAAGAGTGAATTATTTGAGGTTAAACTGCGTTTGACTCTGCAGTTTGGTGTCAAATACAGGAAACAATGGAGCAGATTCTTAGAAGTGGAACTGAAAGATGGGGAGTTTCAAAAAAAAAAAAAAGTACGAGGGAAAAACAAATGACTCGATTGAAGTTTGTGTGCTGTCAAAATGAATTCCAAGTTTCCAAGTAATAAGGTAAAAGTATTCTGCATTAGCATTTATAGTTCAATAAATTTAGTGCCCACCCCTATTCAAAATGACTGTTATAAAATTAGAATTTTCATCCTCATACATAACCACATAGTTTAAATGCACTGCTCAGGTTCCTGGTGTTTCAAATTTATGGACTACTTCCTCACCTGCTCCACAGGAATTCTTTCATGTAGGTTACACTCAGAATTTCTGTTAACTAACATATGCCTTTGGATTTATTTCTGTCATGATTTAAGTAATCAAGGTCTGAATTGTTCTTCATAATTTAAGGATACGCATATGGATTTTTTGGTCCTTGTTCTAAAACTGTGTTCTTACCATACCTTTGGTGTATGTTTGTGAAGAGGTTCTCCACCCTAATTTTTAGGTCTGTTAATTGGCGTAAATCACACACCATCGGGCCTGCTGAGTGGACTTCTCTTCAGCTGCGGTTCTTTACTTGTACCGAAAAATGAAACCGTATCGTGTGTCCATGGACGAAACACCGTTTGTGTATGTAGCTGGTGGTATTTGAAACAAGGGGATATTGAACTCTTCATCCTCGAGAAGACTGCTGTTGAGCGGGACGTGTTTCCTTCAGCATGAAGAAGCAGATACTTTCAGACGAGGAAGAATTGGACTGGATTTCAGATCAGCTAAACCAACTGTCCGTGAGGAGGCAAAATCTCACAGACCGAAAGAATGTTCTGGCATTGCTAATTGATTTTAAGCAAAGTGCTGGCTACAGTGCCTCAGGTTGGTAAGAAGGATTATACTCTCTAATCTTATTGTGTGTTTCAAAGTTTGAACCATTTTAGCAATGACGGCAAATGCTGTAATCATTGTTCAGCAAAAGTAAGTGATGTTCTTAAAAGTTCTCCCTGGAATATCTGAATATTGAAATTATTTTAGCTTTAGCTTTGCATGCCAGCTCTTTTCCACACAGTAATAAGCATATATATTCAGATATAACATTTATGTATATAAAACTCTGTGAGACACTGATGTAACAAATGACAGAAACTGTACAGCGGTATGCTTTTAAATGATACTTGTGTATAAATTTAGTACCTAACAAGTCTGTGTAATGATATTAATAGGTTTGATATTGATACATTAAATCAAGATATAAATGACACAATATGCCAGGAATGTAGGATACAGATATTACTGATGTTTGTGATTCGTGATGAGCAGACTACACGAGTGAGAAGTCTGAGGCCGACAGCGTCGATGAGCAGCTGCGAGATCTTGCTGAGACGAAACGTGAGCTGCAGGAACGAAAGGACAGGATTCTGCGGAGAACGGCCAATACTTTGAGTACAGTTCCCGACAAAGCATCTTCTGGTACCCTCATCTGTAAAAACCCCTCTGAGAGAGACCCCTCCATCCATAAATGACTTTTAATAAAGAGCCTTTTATCTTTAAATACCTTTTCAGCATAAACAAATGAGTAAACAAACAAAGAGACAAACTTTCTTTTTACTAGACTCTTGGTACGAAGATGATATAATCTTGTTATGCCTACTTATACAAAACAACAACAACAACAACAAAAAACAAAAACAAACAAACAAAAAAAAGATTTCTGCATCATGTCCACTTCTACAAAATACTGATGTTCAAGTCTGCACTCATTTTTCTCTTATACCAGTGTTGATGTTTTTAGATAATATTGTCTTCAACTCGTTTTTTCTGTCATTATGCTTCATAGGCAATGTCATCTCAGCTCAGGAGCCAGGCCAACTACAAAGCCCACTAAGTGTTATTTTCATTGAACCCCCTCCTTCATATCCAGGTGAGTGATAAAGACCTGATATAGCAGACTTCTTCTTTATTATACAAAACCAAAAGAGTGGGTTGGCTGAATGGAAAAAAAAGTAAGTTCAATAAAAAAAACTCTAAATACGAACTGTATGTGATCGTAACGTTTTCTTTGGGCTTGAGAGGTAATTGAATGGTGTTCTGCGCAGCTCCCCAAGTCATCCTGGACGTCGAGAAATTGCCTGCGTGCCCCTCTCCAACGCAATGTCCGTCATGTCTGCAGTACATAACCACGGAGACAAAGAGCATCGTCGGAAACGTAGCCTGGTTAGTGTGTCTCATTTCAACCATGCTTTGGTAAGTTGCCTTCAATTTCTTCTTTTCCTACTACTGCACTTAACAGATATCCGCCTGTTTTTCAGTACCATTTTGATTATTCAATACCATTTTTTTATTATTATTATTACCTTCGGACTGTCCATCGTTACACTGTGTCTAAGGCCTGAGGGGGACGCTGCTCTCACTCTCCTGTTTTCTGTTTAGCTGTGTGGCTGGATGCTGTCTCATTCCCTTCTGTACCGACCGTTTCAAAGATGTGAAGCATAGTTGCCCGAGGTGTCGCAGTCACATTCACACGCTGCGAAAGCTATGACGGCTGGGACTGTGCTATGTTACCAAAAACTCAACGCAGCTTGACACAGCGCTCACGATGTGGAAATGCTAAAAGGGTCTAACTTTAGACATTAAAACACTGTCTCACACTTCACATTCTTAAGTCTCAGGGAAACGTGTAGTATGGCGATGGAATAATTCACTGTGAATTTTCTTTTAATGGCTTAATGCATTGAGTACTCTCTGTTTGGAACAACCGAATAACGGGCAGCATAGTTTTTGTTTAATGCTGTATGCCAATTTGTCTTGTCATGGTGTCAGTCATTCACTCACTGTCTAAGCCGCTTATCCTAATTACGGTCGCAGGAGGTGCTAGAGGTGGGGAAACACCCTGGACAGGTTGCCAGCCCAGCGCAGGGCAGACAGGCAAACACATTCACGCACACATTCACACCTAAGGGCAATTTAGTACTTCAAATTTGCCTCACTTGCATGTCTTTGGACTGTGGGAGGAAACCGGAGCCCCCTGGAGGAAACCCATGCAGACAGGGGGAGAACATGCAAATGGCTCACAGAAAGGACTCTGGCCGCCCGACTGGGAATTGGACCCAGGATCAGACCCACTGGGCAAGATGAAATACCTCTCTTGTGGTGCCCGATTCAGATCAAAGCCGAGGAGACAGAGAGTTGATCCGTGTAAAATGTTGATTATTTAGCATGTCATCTACTACTGTCTCTGATATTCAACTTGATGCAAGATAAAATGTTTGCAAAGTATTGTCTATTCATTTTTAATAATCTCTTTTAATAATCTTAGCTGGAATTTACCTATTTTAAAACAGAATCAAATTAGATGTCCATTATCATTTTATTGACAAAAAAACTTTATATACAATAAAACTATGTACAAAGATATCCTAAACATACTATTTACACAATGCACAGTTGTGCTACCTCTGTATAAAAATGTATATATCGTGTATAAATATATACACTGTGCAAAACCTATGGCATACAATCTTTTTTTTCCTCTGTTTTGCAACACCAATTCCAATAAGGGAACAAAAAAAAGAACATGTCCACCTTAGTTTCCAGCACATTTTTTTTTTTTATCTCTTTTGCAGGTGGAGAGAAAGTACAATAAACCCGTTCTTACAAACTGATTTGATGTCTGTAAAGTCTCTAAAACGGCACACACTGAGTACACAATTCTGTTTAATCACTTCTTCTGAAGTCAGTCTGAAGCTGTCACTGGTGTTTCTCACAGTTGTTCAGATGGGGTTTCCGCCTAGAATGCTCTCAATTCATTAAGCTAAATATCTGTGTGATTAACAAATGAAAGCTGCAAAGCTATTTACAGCGTATTTCTATTGCTAAGACATTTCCCCACAGTCAGCTCATCTTTGGCCTAAAGCTGAAATGACTCTCACAGGTAACCTGGCATTACATTCCTGCTCTTATTGCTGCTATGCAACTATCTACCTTGTAAAAAAAATTAACATCGGTTAATTACATTGGTCTTTGGACAGAGAACTGATTGTCATGGAGTTTGTTCTGTAACTGAGGCCAAGTCTGTGTTATCTTTTTGGCGTCGTTCCAACTCAAACTGCAGAGAAAGATAAATGAGATGGATAACATGCCCCAGCACATGGGAAAGGCTGATGTACAGCTTATGAACATAAATCTCATACTAAAACACGAACACGCTAAAGTAAAACAAAAACAAATAAAAAGATATTCGATAGAAAATATTTGGCAGTCTCATCCAACCAACAGTCTGAAATGCTGCCAGCAGATGTCGCTAAATTTTCACATTTCACAAAAGAACCAGCAGACGTGTAAAAAAAAAAAAAAGAAAGAGAAAAAGTCAAAAGTAACCGATTGATTCTTTCTTAAATGTACTAAATAGTGATCTCAAGACAATCTATTCGCACAGCCAAAAACAGGGTACCATCTAGATGTCAGACTGAGGTCATGGTAGATCAGAAGGGCTGTGGGGTTTTGGGATTGTAATTGTTGCAACCCGCTTTGCTAACACTTTTCTATAGAGAGGCACAGTAAAAGGCAGCCAAAGCTAGCTGCGGTCTGACTTTCTCTCTCACACACGTACACCTGTTTTGAGAGCCAACCTGCAGTACGGTGACCTGTCCTCTCAGTCCAGTCATCCGAGTCACAAGGGGAAATTCCGAAGGGAATTAGCTATCTCTGATTCAGACAGCTAGTCCCTACAGTCAAAAACAACCATCAATGCTACGTATACCATTTCAGCTGATTTGTACAATGGGCTGATTCCTGTCCAGACCCACAAAGGGTGAGGACAAGACAATAGTGTTGTAAAGTAAAGCCCTTTTGTTGATATGATAAAGGCCTGGCTAGCCCCATGGTCATGCCCTGGAATCATGTGCTTCCAACTCTGGCCCCACAGCGAGACAGTGAGGTAGTGCATATTAGGTTTGGTAAACAAACTCACACTGACCTGTCCACAGACTGGCTTCCAGAATGTAAACTCTCCATCTGCCAGCGGCATGGTGTATGTAAAATTCTCTGTCAGAATGACTGAGGGAAACCCTGGTGTCAGTTTCTTTGCATTTTGTGCCATGGTTGTGAACGACTACAAACCAAATGCTTTTCACACCATGCATCCAAAGCTTGGCTTGAAAAGTTTTCTGAATCCTCTGTCTAGAAGCTTCTATAAGACATCAGTTACAAATCTTCAAAGAAGATGAAAGTGATGCTGTAAATATTCATGAAAATAACAAAGCAGCGCCCCCCCCCCCCCCCCCCTCCCCTTTTTTCCTTTCTGCTGTGTTCTGTGCAAAATCTAGAGTTGATTACAGTGTGGATAAAAAAGTAAATAGGAATAGAGTTTTTGCTTTTCAATATAGTTATTTGACAAAGGCACACGGCGTTACAGGGCATGCCTTACATTTCAGTTACCCAACTCCTTTATGTCTCTTCAACTCGGAGTAAGTGATCTTTATCAGATCCTTAAAAGTAAAGCCATGCTGAGATGCTGAGCCATAATACTAAAACCACTTTCTATAACAGCTCACATTCATTACTGGAGAGCTGCCCCAGCCACATGTGGAAGTAAGGTGTGGAGGTAAGGCAAATTTTACTGATATCAACCAAATATGCACACAATTTTTTTCCCTCTTCACCCTTTCAGTGTCTTGAGAGAAATTCTTGCAACCATGCTCCGTTCTGGCACTTTTTGAGTAGTGTATGTGTATACCAACTTGCCCGTAAGTGGGCACCAGGTACATACATGGGAATATCTCAGCAGATATTTAACCCTTTTTTTTTGATAATCTCTGTCTTGTTTATAATTCTGGATAGTGAGTGCCCTTGCGGGGACCCTTACAGTGGGACAAACATGTCTTTAACAGTAAAGCATTCCCTTATGGGCATCTCCCACCACTGCAGAGCTGATATGAAAAGTGTTTTGTGTAAATCTCTGAGCTAACAGGATGTTTCACCTCACATTCTGTGAACGCGTCGGATTTCCACGAGCAGTACCTGCAACATGTTTCTCATTTCTACAACTGCCAGTTATACCCGCTGACACATTCTAACAGTCATCAGTCCCAGTGTAATGGCAGGTCATTTGAGTCCAGAAAGTCGGAGGAGAAGACGCCCCCAGGAGGGGGGATGCCTGCGGTCCCAGGCATGGTGAGGTCAAGCCATTCCATGTTGTCAAGGTTGGTGTCTTGCAGGTGGAGGGCTGATGGAGGTGCGTCCGAGAAGGCTAGCTCGGTGGTGTCCATGGGTGAATGGGGCTGCTCCAGCAGCTGGCTATGGAGCTCTTCCATAAGACGCAGCGTCCGAGTCTCTGTGTCGCCAGACAGCGTGCCCTCCAAGAGGGCCTCCAGCTGGTTGTCTGTGGCCAGAGCCACCAGGCTGTGAGAATGATCTTGGGTCTGGGAGGGCGGCTGAGCCACTTGAACCTGAGGTGGAGGACGGGACAGCACTGTGTTGATTGGCAGAGTGGTGACACTGGCCGTCACTGGTAGCATCTTATCCAGGGAAAGAGGGTCATGCTTGACCAGCGGGGATATTTCTGTGCAGAAGCAGAAGCAGAAGCAGAAAATATGTCGCTAATAAACAAAAATAATTTACAACTGGAAACCCTGAGCTATTGCATGGATTTAAAAAAGCCTTTTTAAACAAACAAATAAATCTTTTTTTTTTTTGAGAAACTTTTGAATCGTTTTTTTTTTTTTTTTTTTTTCATTTATTTCTCACCTCCGCTCTCGATCAGAACATCAAATAAATCATCCATGTGCTGGCTGGTCGCTGTGGGAACCTTCAAAGGGAGAAAGTAGAAAGGGCTTAAGATTATGACGATTGCCAAACCAAACGCTTTCAAAATCACAACCAAATGCTTCGAGTGTTTGATACAGACTTCATGCTTTACTAACATGCAAGACATGCATACCTGCACCTAACTGTTCTGTACACATTTAAGACCAAAAATGGGAGCAGTACCTGTACAGATGCCTGGAGGCCACGAGTCTGTTTGACTGCTTCCTCGTAACGGGGTGGGTCTTTCCCCTTTGGGCTGTGACTGGGAAAGGTGGAGGGATGAAGGATGTAGGAGGGCTGGCAGGGTGATGGAGGCTGGTGAAAACAAGTAAAGTTTCTCATTTTTACGACTGTACGCAATCTACAAAACACACGTGAAGTTGAAGTATAGTGTAAAAACCAATACAGAATGAACAGGTGTGGATGGGGCAGGGAAGTTAAAACAATCATACTTTATGAGTAGGTCCATTTGGGGTGGTTTGTCTAGGGGAGTTTCTGCTGGAGATGCCTGCCTCTGGGGAGCTGTTGAGGAAACTCCGGGGCAGCTCTGTCAATGGCTGGGTCTGGTTCAACCTGTACTGGAACCCAGAGTTGGATGTGCTACACAATGGCCCAGCCTGTAGAGGGAAAAGACAGTGAGTAAGTGTACTTTCTTCCTGAGGCAGTGCAGATTATGTAAACAGAAGTATTTGAGGTTCTATGCAGCACAGCGGAGTTTTCAGCTTTGTGTGTTTCTGTCTGCTCGTCACTCGACACTTGTTGGAGTAACCGGAGCCCTTGTTGGAGCTGCTTTTGATGATATTAGGGGAGGAATTCATCACCTGACCTCAGCTGATGTTACCTTGGCAATGCGAAAGACAAATGGCTAAGTAATAGATACACTCAGGGAGTCGAAGCTGGGCTTTCCATTTCATACTCTGAGCCAAGTCTCTGAGAAATGGGACAGTGCTTTGTCATTACAACAGTATGCTGAAGATTTATAGAGTGCATGAGAAATCTAATGGGAGAGAAAAGGTCAAGAAAACAGACTTGAGGCTATTTTCAACTGAAATGTAGCTTCCACTTATTTACTGATAATTTCAACGGGGTCTTTGGTCCCTGGAGGAGACAGATCTATGAAACAAGAGCCAAAAACAACAAACTACCGTGGACATGATTGGTTACACATTGATCAAGAGCTGATGTGCTGCATCCTGACCTGAGGTGTGGACTGATTCGTCGGGTTTGTAAGCTGTGGAGGTGCTGAAGTCTCCATATTCTGGGGTTGCAGAGGCGAGGTCTGGATGAGGCCTTGGGCTGGACTGGAGGCAGCTGTTTGGAGAACTTGGGACTGTGTCTGTATGGGTTAAATTATTTAACCAATCAGAAAGTGTACCAAGTAAAATACTAACAGAGAGACTAACGGAGAGTACGGCACGGTTGCGACTGAGCACTGGGATACCTGAGGCTTGATGCTGTTGTTGGAGAGCTGGATGGCGGTGGGCAGAGACACTGGCATTAAGACCTGAGTGCCAGGCTGAGCTGCCAGCACAGCCTGAGGTTGCTGAAGCACTTGAGGAACTTGCTGAGCGCTGATGTAGAACTGAGGCATGGGGGCTGGGTGCACTTGAGCTGGGAGCTCCTCCTGTTTAATCCCTGCTATTTGTGCCACAGAATTTTGTGTGGAGGAGCAGCTTGGAGCAATGCTGTTCTCCTCTTTGATGGGAACAGGTGGGCAAGGCTCCGGCTGCTGGCAGTTGGCTTGTTGGCTCCTCTTCTCCACCTCTAACTGCATCTTCAGCTCCTCCACCAGCCTCTGCTCATGCTCTAACTTACGTATCAGCTCCTCGATCTGACGCTCCTTCTCGTGCAAGCGCTGGTCTTTTTCAGATACCTTGGTGTCCATGGCGATGTCCTCAGGCAGCAGCTTGTGAGATGACATCCCTGTTGTCGTTGACCGCCCTGGAGACGGTGTGCCCAGGTTCTTGCCGACACTATCTCCCCCACCAGCTTCTTCCGTGCTAATGTTTGAGACCTCAGACTGGCCAGGGGACACTGGAGGCGTGGAGTTCATGGCCTCGGGCTGCACGGCCCCTGAGGGGGTGCTTGTTTCCATGGCAACGGCGGGTTGTGCACTGCTGACGCAGGGGCTCTCTTGGTAGGGTTTAAGTCTCTCTATGAGGTCCGTCTTCGTGCCAGACACAGGTAGGCCACGCAGCTTTAGCTCCATCTTAAGCTCTGGCACCTAAAGGAGAAGCCATTTCAAAACAATTACATCTCAACCCCCCCGAGCTGTCTCTGTGAGGAATCTGTACCATTTCCAGCTGCAGCTGTTTGCGTGCTACATGCCGTGTGCGATTAGTCTGACATGTTGAGTAAAACACACCTTCATTTCATCCAGGTTGGCAGGCAGTGGGCCAGGTTTGCGATTGGCCAGGGTGTGGTTCTGACGGGCCAGAGCAGTGCCGGGCAGGGACGCCACAATGGGAGCTGGCAAGCCAGGGCTGTTTTTGTTCTGACCCTCCATAACTGTTCTGCAGTGGAGAGAGGAGGGGAAGAGGAGAAAGAGAAGGAAGGAGGAGGGGAGCTATTAAAAAGAAACGGAACTTCCTGTGTCCTCATCATTCACAATCAACAATCTCTGGCAAGAACAATGGTAGTAGGAATATATCTGGCACTAGCAGGAGCTCAAGTGGAAACTAATGTAAAGAACAGTTTTACTAAAACCCAGGTGTTGACGTGCTGAGTTAAACAAAACTGATTGGTTAAACGGTAGCATTTTAGAGCCATTATTCACAGCTAACAATGTTTGCATTCCTCGCGGCCTTGCATAACTGGCCTGCCGCAGCCATGCTCTGGGTTCAGACCCATTCAGTGCGATTTGATTAACCGTAACTGGGAGAACATGAAGACCAGCAGCGGACAGATAAGAGCTGGGACTTTAGCGCTGGAGGGAGATCAGATTGAAGTAATAAGTAGGGGCTGTTTCAACAGGCACATACTTCAGTGGTGCTGGTAGAATGGCCTGATAGTTAAACTGCTGCTGCTGCTGGCTGAGGATCTGCAGGTGGAGAAACTGTTGTTGCTGCTGGAGCAGGCGGGCGTAAGCAGAATCCATGGGAGCCTCGTTGTGGTCCTGTTTTTGGTCCGGCGGGATGTACTGGTGATACTTGAGCTTTTTCACCCTAGGTTTGGGCTCCTTGCACTTTTTGCTTCGGTTCTTGTCGCCGGCCTGTTTGGCCTGGCTTTGCTGAAAAAGAAAAGGGTGAATGAGAATCAAGGCAGAGGGCAACCACACACCTGAAAAAATAAAGGCGTGACATCTAACTGATCCCAGGCCAGGATTAACACTTAAGTCAGCAATTAAAGCTCAACCTGGGACTGAAAGATTTGTAGAGGTAGAAAGCAACGCCAGTGAATAGGTGCAACATTGGGTGTTAACTCCCACCTAAAATGACAGGATAAGGAAACAGGATGAATGGAACAGGTTGTGACCCTTATTGTTTGAAAGCACTGAGTTACAGGATACACGTAAAAATGGCTTGGCATCTGACGGAGGGAGTAGAAAGCCACAAAAAAAATGTAATAACGTCATTTCAAGTTCAGCTTATGCAAGCAGAGGTCATCAAATACACCAACTCCCTTTTACTGGCTCAGTCAGAGGGAGGGACAGTACACTCAAAGAGAGAGAGAGAAAAAAAGAAGCTATGTGGAATATGCTCTGAGGGCAAGGATTAGAATAAATGCACAAGTTATTGCCTCACTCTTGCTTTTCTCTTCTCAGCTTTCATCAATTTTCCACTGTATAACGAACAAAAGTGTTTCTTTTGACCGCCGATTGAAGACAGAAGTCAGCTGTTGGTGGTTAATTTAAGTCCCTGGATTGGGTACACTTTGAGGTCTTGCTTTTTACTCTAAGCTGCCCTTGACGTGACTGTACTCCTTTTGTCACGTTACTGTGACCCCCACGGCCTTTTCATGATGACAAAACACAGCCCTGGTGTCCTCCCATGGCATCTTATCACAGTTTTAAGCTTTCAAAGGAAGCAACAGAGCAGCTACAACTGATCAAGGAAGCTTAACTGACAGACGTCTTTTTCGTGTCTGTGGGATATTAGCAGTGTGTGGGAGATCATTTACAAAAACACCTCACAATTTCTTTTATGTGTGTGTGTGTGTTTTGTAGATTCAAATCCAAGAAAAAAATAGATCCATTATGTACTACTTATGTGTCAGATGGGTCTAATTATGTATAAACAGGCACGTCATGTTTTGCTTCCCGGAGGCCTGATTACAGCTTAATGGTACAGGAGGCCCAATCTACTAATCTACAGTAAATCAATGAGTCTTCCAAAATCATGTCAAGTATTAGGTAATGCTGGTTCAGTATTGAGGATTTATGTTGATCACATAATTACAAAAATAGCTAACTTTCTGTCCGATATGATTTTCGGTGTCACGTAACTCTGTGCTGTGAACTGCGGTCAAAATAACAGAGTGAATTTTGATATCCATATCTCAGTTTCTGAAATGCAAGTCATTGATCCTTTATTTAAGAGGAGAGAGAATAGTCTGGGAATGACATCATATGGCTAATCTCATTGGTTTACCTTGATGAGGGTGGGGCTGGGCTTTGTGGGGGCTACAGTGGTTACTGGTTGAGGAGTGATGATGGGGGAACTGTTCGTTTGGTCCTTGGCTGGCGCTATGAGCAAGTCTGATGCATTCTGGGATGTAGGCACACACATCTGAGATAAAAGAGACAGATGAACACTGATAAAAACCACATGGCCATGACACTAAACCCACAAACTAAGAAGAACAAGATCGAATTTAGTCCAAAGGCAAGAAGACAACGGATGGCATCCATTAGTCAGAGTAAAGAGGTGGTGTTAGTTTTCGCAGTTATTTTAAATGACCATTTAAAATAATTTTAAATGAAAAACAAAACTAAACAAGAAAACAAAACAGTGGAACCATGCTTCTGATAAAGATGAATTCATATCAGAAATAACCAGAGGGAAATCAGCTACATATGTAGTTTTGTTTAAAAATGGCTCAAACAACTATAATAATCAGACTGCGATTGGGCATGTCTGATTGATTAAACTGAGGGCTCAAAACAGTGCTGAACTTGAGTTTTGATTTCCTATTGTTATTTCTTTCTTTCTTTTTTTTTTTTTGTATTTGTTTGGGGCGACTCCACTCATCAGCATGGTATGGTGACAGTTAGATGTAGCAGTGTCAACCATAAATATTTCACGCAAACTGATGTGCAGCATATGCAGTGTAAGTTGTAAGTTCACTTGTTTTAAGAGAAAGTAAAGTTACGCATATGAATTTAATTATACCAGTTATTGAAAGCAGAAAACATTATACTGGGCTTCTTTTTAAACTACTACATACAAATACATTTTTTTTTTTTGGCCTGCATGGACTGGTGCTTGCATTGGTCATGAAATAGTCATAGAACACTTCTGTTTTGCACGCTTAATTGAGTCAGTCGATTAAATCATGCCGTTAATTGACCTGAGAAATTACTTGAACATGCCAGTCCCTACAGTTAAGTGAAATTCATCTTGATCAGTACTGGCATATAGCTGTAAAGTCCCAGTAATATGCAGGGAATGGTGATTGGACAGGTCACCTGCAGGTTGGAGCTGGTGGGTGAGGAGGTGGGTAGTGCCTCCGGGAGCCTGGACTCTTTAGGCGAGGCCCCTGATCCCTGAGACTCCTGACTAGCCGGTTGCTCAGGAGACAGAGCGTCGCTGCTGTCTTCCTCAAAGTTATACACATCCAGTGTCTTGGGGTAGTTTATCCCACCTACTGTGGGACCAGAATCAAGAAACACAGGCCTTGTTGAGAGAGGAAACCTGAGAGTGAAGCACATGTAGTATATTCACATTGCTGATCTATTCACAATGAACCTTGTGTTGGGAGCAAAATAACACTGACTTCGGCATATAGCCAAGTGCCAAAGCTAAATATGTATAGATCATGTGACTACTGAATCTACCAATGATAGCTTCTTTAACGCTGGAGTCCATGGGCAGGATGTTCTTCTCCACCAGTTCCATTGGGCCAGGACGCTGGGCTATCTTCTCGTTGAGATCGTCAGCCAGACGGGCTCGTTTCAGTTTCATCTGAGTGGCCTGCAGAGAAGGCTCTGCCTGGGTCTCTGTCCCACCATCAATAACACAGAGCAGTGAACAACATGTTATATAACATCCCCAAAACTGTGAGCAGTTCTTAGAAAGCAACAAAAAGACCTAACTGTCTGAAGTGGTTTATACTTTGTAGATTTTTCGTCAGCACTGATTAGACTAATCTTTCACGATAAAAGCTTTTACCTAGAAGTGATAACCAAACTGAACTGACGGGGTAGTTACCTTGCAGGATGTGCATGCGAACCAGTTCGGCTCGCTCGGGTCTGCTACGAATTTTGTGCTTTAGGAAATTCTCTGTCTGTAAGAAAGTAACAATTGAAACAATTCAAACCAACAATACACTGATGCTGTAAACAGACTATAGGTAAATTCCAGAGGTATTCTTATTACTCACATTTCAAGGGATATTTTTTTTCTAGTTTTTGTCTTGTTTTTACGTAGCTTTTATCAGTCTTTCGATAAAAAATAACCTCAGTAAACAGACAAATTATACTAATTGTATTTGGAGAACAACCTGAGCAAAAACATGATCCACAGAGGCTTGAAACTGTTCATGTGGCTTGTGTCTGAGAGGTGACTGAGTGAATATATTGTGCTATTTACCCTGGCTCTCTCCAGGCTTCTGATCTGTTCGTGAAAAGCTGCAGGACTCTTCAGCGCTGGAAGACAGAACACATCACTCAAGATCAGTCAGAACAAACAGTCAGTCAAAAACAAACAGGTAACCACATAAAGGGCACATTACTGTATGAATGACACGTGTTAAAGTGTACATAACGCATCCTTGTCTAACACCAGAACTAACGGTTATCAAGTAACCGAACGGTTCTGGTAAAAGTGCTGAAAACATTGTGTACGTTTTGCACCGACATGTGAAAACTGTATATTTGTTCGGTAAATCAGCATGCATTTGTCTTAAGGAATATTCCAGATAATTAAGTTCCTCTATAATATGTTCATATCATTACATCACTGTATGTTTTTAAAAAGTTTACTACGACAAAAACTACTCGCTGAGAACATTCATTTCACGAGCATGCTTAAAGCAAGATTATGCAGATATGGCCGTAAAAAAACAACGTTTCCGTGTCAGAAAATGATCACATGAAGTGAAACCAGAGACTCAGCAGTTGGAGGGGACTGTGACAACTTGTGCTTTAGGAAAACTACTCAGAGACAATCATCACAGCACTTAGTGAGACACAAAACCTCACTTTTTTTTTTCTTCCTTCACTGAATGGGAAGTTGCTTTTACATGGCTGCAGCTGATGAGATCAACAGGAAATGACTGCTACACTCATTCATGTCATACCACAGACTCTGAGACTTTGATTTTGTTAAGACTGATTTTACTCGTCTTTCCTTTAGCGGCTGTCATCCGGTGTATCAGTCTAAAATTCACTTCAACTTTGGAAACCGAAACCTTTCTATACTAGCATCTAACTTCCACATTAACTGAAAATCTCTGTTTGGGTGTGAGAACCAGAGTCACTGAGCATTAAGTGACTGTCTGTGTGGTGGATTTATCACAGCTTATTGACCAGTGCAGAAGGCCCAGTCGTTGACTCATAGACTATGTTTCGGGAGCTTGGTGTTCAACAGGAGAGGCCTTCAGTTACAGAGACCAGTTACAGAGAATGAGAGACAAAGAGAGGGAGAGAGAGAGAGAGAGAAAGAAAGAGCTCCCGCTGTTCCAGACAGACATCACTCACACCCTTGTTCTC
Organism: Chanos chanos; assembly: GCF_902362185.1. Lineage (NCBI taxonomy): Eukaryota > Metazoa > Chordata > Actinopteri > Gonorynchiformes > Chanidae > Chanos > Chanos chanos. Next base: position 17,986,078 of record NC_044507.1, read on the forward strand.
TCCTCTTTTCTTATCAGTGTGTATCCTCAATAGACTTTGCTTTCTTTTATTAGAACCACTCCTCTTAACACCGTTCTGAATAAAGAAAAAAACAAAAAACACCTCTCTGTGCCAAAGGACAAATCCATTAAGAACTGCAACTAGTATTAAATGCACGCCACATTACAGAGTGTATAGTATAAAGTGTATAGTGATGGTGTGGTGTGGCGTGGTGTGTGTGTGTGCGTGTGTGTGTGTGCTAATGAGAATAAACTTTTAAAGAGCGGAATCTCTGTGTGGGGTTAGCTAACATTTATTTGTCGTCCAATCGGAAACTGCTAATGTGTAAATAAGCTGTTTCTGCTTCATCAATCAACCCTCGACAGCTGATCAGGGTGGACCTGAGGGCTTTTTAATGAAATGTTTCTAGTTAATTTTCAACAGGTCACTGACTGTAAAGTGGGCATACTCACGTGGTATAATGCCCTGGTCCACGAGCTGCTCCCGTGTGCGTCTCTGCTGCAGTCTGAGCTGGAGGACTGTTGAAGATAAAGGAGACAACAGTAAAAATAAACCATCCACAGCCAAACTGGTCCACTGGTAAAATGGGTTTTCATGTTTAACACTGCAAATACCCTAAGTTTGTTGGTAAGTCTGCAATACAAGGCAAACGTATCAACCAACCAAACTTACAGAAAATGCCATCCATTTCTCACCAGGCTGGTGAAAAGATTTCTATTACCTTGTTCTTTATGATTTTATTCAATTGTTTTATTAATTGTTTAATTTTTATTTTATTGTTCTTTTCTCTTTAAGCAGACTGAGTAAATGGGACAGCAAAACATGCATCTGACAAGAGCAAAGATTGATCGCACTGACTCAACACCAGACTTTACGGCCCACAGAGAGAGATCGAGAGAGAGATATATAAACAAGAAAAAGCCCTCTTGAGAACCTCAGCGAAGAAAAAAAAAAGGGTGATTATAAACAGTGCAGAGCTCCTATCAGCATCAACTATAAGCTGGACATGATGTCATCCAAGTGTTGGCTGAACTGTGTCTCTTTTGTAAGTGCCGGCCCATAAAAAGTGAATTGCTTAGTCTTGGATTGGATGGTTAAGCACTGATCCATTAAAACCCCTGGAACATCAATAGAGAAAGAAATGCCTGGGTGCAGAAGTGAAAAATGTTGAGCGTTACACACAGCATTTCAAATCCTTGGAAAGACCTCAATGTTATTTTTCCAGCATAATAAACTTCAGGAGGGGCTCAGATTAAACATTTATAAACAAGCGAGCGTGGACATGTTATTTCAAGCAGGCTAACACCGCTCTTCTGCAAAAATATTTGAAGAGAAAGGTGACGGCTGATGGTGACGAATGATGGCGTTGTGTGAGAAACGTGGCCCCCACGTCGTTGTCGACCCCAACCCCCCCCCTCCCCACTCCCCCGTTCATGGAGAACCTCACTCTGCCTCCAGAGCTAGAGCCAGCAAGACCCAGGCCTGCTGCAAATCTCGGGGGAGCGTTGTTACGTCTGATCAGGGGGCTGACTCATTCCTGCTAAAATAAACTCAGAGCCTGTGAGAACAAGTCCTGGGAAACATATGGGGCTGGGGGCAGAAAGGGGGGATGAGTCCAGTTGTACAGCGGACACTTCTCTCCCTATGCGGCTGGAGGGCAAGGACTCCGCAGCGGAGGGAAAGATTTTGTTCTCAAAGACCAAAAAATTCATCGGCTCAGTCCAAAAGCATGGAACACTCTGTGCCCTTCTATGTTTCCCACTGTCCACGCCAACAGGGTTACGGAGGTCCTTGGAGATGACGGCTATACAAGACAGCAAAAGATCGCCATTGGCTGATTTCAATATTACCTCAAATATCCATTAAAAATACAGAACTATGCCAGCAGCAAGACACTTTTATGAAAACAATACAACTTATGGGATGACGAGTTAGAGGATGGCTGTAGGACGGGCTGTAGTTTATCGCATCATCAGTGGAGTAGATCATCTGATGCCTGAGGTCAAACTGATTCGTCTAATGGTAGTGGTGATGTTCTCTGAACCCTGGCTAACCTCTCTGAGTTGCAAGCTAACTCAACATATCTCTTTCCAACTATGCCATAAACACAGTCACCCAAGATTTTCTGCACTTCCACTTTTCACTTCATTTAAACCCCAGTCGACCCTGGTCTGTGTTGTGCTCAGGATATCTCTGAATGAGTAGACGCTTGCTTCATTTTTAAAGCTAACATTACTGGACACTCTTCACATAAATATAAAGAAGTGGTATTGTTATGGCTAGAAATCCCCCTCAACTCTGACCGATGTGTAGATGTTTAAGAGACAGACTAACATTGACCCAGGCGATGTTGACACTGCAGCTGTAAAATAAATGTTCTCAACCACAGAGATTACTGTATCTATACTATTGATTATAGAGCGGTTCCAGGCAGTATACAATGAAAGTACTTCATGCTGAGTCAGTCCTGAGAAGTAATGAGTGGTTTCTCATTTTGTTTGATACGCTGGTGACGAGTAATATCCCAACGTCTTACTCAAGGGTTCTTCCTCATATTCTAAATCAAAAGCATGCCAAGTTTAAAAAAGAAAACAGATATTTTTTCATATGCTTACTAGAGTAGTCTTTGAAACAAGCAATACTGTGGTTAAAAGAAAACATCGTGTGGGTACTTCCCTAAAGGTATTTTGGAGAAGACTCATGTTATCAAGTGGGATATCAGCCAGCCAGATGAAAACTGAACCAAAAACAGTAGGGATTGAAAGCTTTAAATTTCACTCCAGCCGCATCAAAACCATTTGATCAAAAAGTTTCCACAAAAAAAAAAGGAAAGAAAAAAAAACCCCCACAATCATCCTAACTGATTAATGAGAATGTTTTTTTCTTTATAAAGTCATATCGATAGAAAAACATTTGGCACTGATGTTAGAAAAGCTCTTGAAACCATTCTGATGCTATCTCATTTTACCACCTCCCGTAGGGCTTGTCCTACATTGCACTATCATTTCCTGGTAGCGCTCTGCATTTCATGACTCCTAACAGGTTAACATAGCCAAATACAATTCATACTGCCACTGGCAACATAGCAATTCATTTTCATGGCCAAACACTGCCAGCATCTCTCTTAGTCCTCTGAACTGAAGCGGCATACTGAGCGCACAGAGGGCAATGAGAGATCCTGGGAGTCAGAGAGAGCTAAAGTGGCACCTGATTTGAATTTACCCCTGCAGACGGCTGGGGTCTCCACTTCGAGGCACGCCATGGAGGTGAGAGATGAGTCGGACAGTGGCCGTGTCTGGAGTCCCATGGATTGCTCGAAGCAATGAAGGGCTGATGCAAAGCAGCGTAGTTTGCCAGGGATAACCCCAGCTTGGGAGTTAAATTACGATTTGTTGTTAAGAGTCCTTTCAGTTACTCCCTTCTCCTCTACCTCAGCTCTGTGCCAGTGGTTCTCTGCGGAGCAACTGAACACTCTCTCTGCTCCGGCTCAGCTCTTGCTCAGCCAGTGAGCACCGGGGGGAGGAGGGACTAAGAGGTGCCTGCTGTTAACCCTTTTCTGGGATCGGTAACATGCCCCACGAAACAATCGCTGAACAGGAGAAAACCCGTACAAAACTTCAGGAGAAAACTCAGGTCTTGCCTGTGGTTCGGCTTGTTTTTTTCTCAAAAAATAAAAAAACAACAAAAAACCACCCAAACAAACAAACAAATAAACAACAACAACAAAAAAACTGATGAAGTAAATCCATGTAAAAATTCCAGCGCTCCCTGAGAAAGAGAGTTATTATATGTTTTTCTCCCCCAGAATGTTGTCACTGAACAAAAATGCCCCCATCCAAAAAAGAAATCTCATAAAGTGGCCCATGGGACATCACTGTTTATCATAGAAACAGTCTGTAGTTGTGAAAAGAGAATGTCTGACATTAAGGACTTGGCAGCATTTGTTTTTCACTCAGCTTTCATTTTTTTCCGCTTCGCTGGAGCAAAAATTTACTTGGAATTAGTGGATATCATAAACTACCATCAGCATCTTCTCTGTTTTTGTTTACTCTTAACGTTCTAAACAACTTCTGCACATTACCGTTGTTGAAAGGGATAACAAATTCATTTGTATATGCCCAGTGCCATTTATGAAAAAAAAAATGAATTGATTTAGTAGGTTCACGTGAACTGGAGTCACATAGATATGTATCTCGGTTAACAGATGTGTGGAAATAAATATTTTTGAGGCAAAAACAGTTTAGACAAGTTCTCAACAAGCCAAATCAGAAAGGAGCAGAACCATGGGTAAACCGGAGGTCAAACAAAGAAAGCAAGCACAAAGTAAAAGACAGGAAAATGATAACAAGGGAATGAGCTGAAATTTTCAGGCACTTACTAACCACTCTGTGGTACATGAGTCAAAGAAGAAAGACAGAACAGTACATGTCATTTGCAGCTGCAAGTGGATTCATTTGGATTCAGGAGCACTGACTCAAATACTTTCATAATTAATACGATCACGACCCCAGACAAGCTCGTTTGCTTAATGACGCTTATCAGATATAACGTGTGAAGTAAGAATGGGAGAAGATTTCCCTGATGAGATGTAATGATGGTCATTTTGGTCAATGTCAGGTCACAGAGGAGTGGAGGAGCACGCTGCCCTTCCTGGGACACAATCAGGTTGGTTAACCCGAGTGTTGGTGAGCGGGTGTGGACACCGCACTAAGAGCTCCTTAGAACTCCACATTTAGCACAGGCTCTCAGATCAATAACATGTATGGAACTGATGGAGCAAGAATCAATAAAGATTCATTGCAGTAAGAAGCTCCGAGGAAATGTCAAACTATACCGCTGTTAAATTGTTTTCGCGTGCAGGCAAAACGCTAAAATGCTAAACTATAATTATTCTAATTCCCATTTCCTCGAAGCTCAAGAATCTCCTGTAGAAGTTGCAATTCTCGTAATACTACTTATTTCAACATTTACGTGTCCTCCTTTCTAAACTGTTATTCAACAATCAAGATAACCATCTATCCTTGGATATGTTCCTGTGCACAAAAAACGATGATGGTAATGATATCCATCACAAGTATTCTTTTTGCATGTGATGGAATTGTATACACATTAATCAATGAACGCATCTGGAGACTTTCACCATGCGCGAGTGCCACAGATTGCAATGCTATAAGTCAACATTAAAACCCTATTTCTATAATGCCAACATCTATGCGTTTGGTAATCATTTACCAAACACAAGCCAGCAAAAGCAAACAGGCACATTCCTCTTTCATTTTTGTAATAATGAGTCGTGGTTAGTCACTGTTTCAGTTGTGTCCCACAGGCTCGTAGATGGGGGGGGAGGTGCAGGGTATGGCATAACACAACACTGGACTTGACGAGAGAGGGACTCTTGTTTTGGGAGTTGAATTACAGGCATGCCTGTTGAGGTTTTTGCTTCCTTCCACCCCCCCCCCCCTTTGCTCTAAATTACCAGCAGCCCTCAGGACACACTGACATCCTCTCCCTAAGTGTCTGTCTCCCGGGTATGGATGAACAGTGGGAGGAGACCATGTGCTTGTGCTGTGCATGTCCAGTCCCAGACACTGCATGCGAACACGTCGATGGGCAGTTTGGCATGGTTCAGTACCAGACTGGAAGCTAGACGTGCCCTCTCTTGGCACCCTCACATCAGGGTTCACATACCAGTAAAACATTTCCAGACAGGGGCTTTGGCGAAGGCTGTGAGAACAGTCACAGAGATGACCAGCGAAAAAAAAAAAAAAAGAATGTCACAGAGGTCTTAAAAAAAAAAAAATGTAAAAATTGCCACGACGCTTTTCCACAGCATCTGAGTTGAGACAAAACATCTGAACAAATTGATCAAAAGCTTGAGAGTAAGTTGTAGGGCTTTTTTATCAGAAACAAATCGATTTTGATAGAAAAACAAATCACGCATTACATCATGGTTTACCAGGAATGGATCTCAAAAACAGCCCAAAATCACTTTGGAATAGAGTCAAATGCACTGTTTACGTTGTGATTACATACTGGCGTCCACATGTAATTCCTGCGTGATTCCCCACTTTTCCTTATAAACAAATTATTTAACCGTCTAGAGGGCCTTATTTTCTCAGTGGCAGGTCAGTACTGAAAGTTACTGGATAATAAGGAAATAGCAGCTGGAGAGCAGTGTTTCTGAGCTGGCTGGAGGCTCACCGTTCCTGCGTTCTTTGATGGGCGGAAGGCTATGGCTGGACTGTAGGGACAACTCCTCCATTTCATGGGTCACTGCCTCACTTCTTGGACTTGGCACCAGCATCCCGAGCAGGCTGAGGTCCCCCTCCACACCCAGACACCCCTGGGACTCCATGTCTCCTCAGGGGGAGGAGGAAGGGTCTCCCTGGAAACCAATAGGCTGGAACGGACAACTGGTGGGAATCTTGCGGTTGATCCTGTACAGGAGACACATCAGACGTTCAGCAATTAGCAACCCCCAGCTAGTTTCAGATGGGCTTTTGAGAAGCTGAAAGCACTGGTCAAAATGAGGATGGCAAACATGAATAATCCTTATGTAATTTTACAAATTCAGGTTTGAAGTAATCTGAATTGTACCTGAAACCACATAAATAAAATTGAGACAGCTGGAGAGAGGATGCAACACGCTTTGGTTTGTACATTGCTTTCACTTTGTACACAAATGCAATGCAATTTATCAAGAGAAGTTGGCCAGCAGAATTAAAGATTAATGACGCTCTGCGCTATTTTCCCTGGTACTGATCAATAAAAACAAGGTTCTGCCTGCTTATATGAACCATTAGATTCCAACGTAGCGCACCAAATAAATTACACTACATAAACTTCTTGCCAGGTATTATTTACTACACTATGAGCTCTGGTGTAAACCTCATCAGAAATCTTAAATAATACACAAACCTACATTTTAATTTGCTGGGTAAATAAAACTGAAGTCATTTATGGAGTTCTCTGCTTTGTTGTATGTGAGAGCTAAAACGACATGTTGGAACTGTTAATATGCTCTCTGTCTTAAAACAGGCATGTGGTCGGGAGAACTGAAGGAAGAGCTACCTCCGCATTATCTTTTGTCTTAATACATCATAACATAACTCCTCAACCATCCAGTCAAATGGAGTTTTTTTCGGTGAACCCTCTAGCGCAATATAGCACTTCACAGACTGACAGAGCAGTAAAACTATACGTTGTATATGTCTTTGCTTGGCTCCTATCCAGGTCTGGGTATGGGAGTGTATTCATAAAGCCACGGTACACAGCTGTTCAGTGTCGTATTCTGACAGATGTCGGCTGAGCAACATGATCCAAATCATGTGTAGGGAGTTAGGTCATCAAAGCACACAGACTAGTCGTCTACATGACACTTATAACTCAAGCTTTTGGTTCAGAAGTCAGTCTGTAATTGTCTGTATGGTGTCTAGTTCTCTTTTTCATGTGCAGAGTTCTGACAGACATGAGCACAAATCAGAAAAGGTGGTTCTATTATGAAATCTCTATTGTATGAGGCAGTTTATATCTGTGACAGGGATCAGGTTGAGATTTTGGAGCTTTGAAAGGTTCTGCTTGGCTTGCAAGAAAACCTCAAGTGAACTGACGTGGAAGATATAGGAAACTTTAGAATGAAGTAACCAATTACAATCAGCAAATGAGACTAAATTGCCCCTAGTTTAATATAGGAAATTCAAGGAAGATGTATTTGTTGTTTGTTGCACGCTAAATTCAAACACTTGTTGATGTAAACTGTTACTTTTTGGTATGCGCTTTCCTTTTAATCACGTTTGGTTTTTGTTTCCTTCTTCCAATAAGTCTATCTGATTAGTACAGATGCTTCTTTATTACACAGGCCTATCTAATCAGAAAAACATGTAAATACTATGAAGATAACAATGTCTCCAGGCTTTACTTCAGAACCCCACCCACTGGCTGTCCCATCTGTGCTTCAAAGAACTTAACAAAACACAATTTCTCAAATCTCGCTCGTGTTGTATGAGAATGTCCACATGCAGCTGGTGGGCAAGTGTTCAAAACTGCAGTTAATTCTTGAATTGACCGGTATCTTCTTCGGAAAGAGTGCTGCCCTTACCTATAAACAGAGCCAAGCCATCACGGACGTTTTGGCTCTCTTAATCTCAATATCTTCAAGTGTTTACGGTGCTCCGAGCTATCCCGATAAAGATGTGGAACAAACAATATTTACGAAATTGTTTTTGGTGGTTAGATTGTTGATTGTCATGAAAGAACAATAAATCATTTTAGCCACAGAATTTAGACCGATTGTTTGTTATTATGGATGCATAAAACAGAGGAATTGAAACGGCCTTGATCATCGGGTAAGAGGATTCGACCAGTTTGTTGATATACTATTAACACTGAACAGCCAATAAGTCCATTTGCCAAGTACTTCATGTCTTTAAAGCCAGATCCGAAAGATTCTTTTTTGAGCAAGGTTTACTTGCGCACTGGGCCAAGGGTATCCCTATCGCTTGACTGACTGCGTTGAATTTCAAAGCTATTGGAATAGTGCTTCCTGTTCCAAAAAGATCCATGATAACAAATACATTAATCTGAATTATTAGCTAGCCACACTAAGGTTACCTGACATTTGGATCTAAATCAAGGGAATTAAATTAAATGTGACAATTAATATGCACAAAACCCTGTTTCATAAGAAAACAGGATGTGTTGCCAGCAACAACATCACCAAAAAAAAAAAACACCTAAAAGAATCTAAACTAAATGAGTATTCCAGAATTTGTTTTCATGCCGTCTGGACAACTTAAGACAGATCCTGCTAGCTGGCCAGATTCAGGCTTAAGGTGTAACTAAGTTCAGATGCAGAGTGTATTCCGCATGACGTCCACAGAAGAAACAGGGGGCCCTTTCCCTCCCCCTATGCAGATCATAAAGATTGAAAATCAAAGTGAATTTTGGCAGGCACAAGAACGTACGACGGTGGGTGTTTGGTTACAGGTGTCTGCTAATGTTTTTTTTTTTTTTTGGTCATGCCATATTGTTAGCTAACTGCTCTCCTCGTCCGCTCCACCGTCAATGCCAAACTCGAGAAGAAGTGACTGCAACTTGGCAAGAACAGTGCTACTCATCCTGTTTTGACAAAGACAAATGTGTTCTTGGAGAGCGCTCTGACTATCTCGCAGAAAAGGTCAGAGTATTCTCTCTGTGACATGCAGACAGCTTACGTAATAAATTTGCTTGTTTGTAACATATTTTAATAACACTATTAAACTGGTAAAAAGAAATCTGATATTACAGTTTTATCAGGGAATATCAGGGAACAGGGTCTTATCTGAATCTAGGATTCAAAGAGGCTATTTGAGAGTATGTTATCAAGATAACTATTACTCGTCAAATAAAACCGTATAGCCTTAAATTTGGTGTCTTCTTTTTAAACTGAACATTTTGTGATTATTACTTAGGGTGTTCTAACCTAAGCATCGTCACTGAGGAAGTTCCCCAAACAACGCCCACAGCCTTCTCATCGTCAAGTCCTCTCGGAGGCTTTGAGCAATTCAGAGCTGACGGTGGGAAAGAGAGAGGCAGTTCCCTGTGGACCACTGACTTCTCTTTGAAGCCAAGCAGAACACATCTGCCATACACTGGCTTAGGTTGTTGGGGGGGGGGGGGGGGGGACGTTTGCCCAACTAAAACAGGATGATAAATTCATGTCCAATATCTATCAAAGTTCAGGGTTTTTCGCGCAAATTTTAAATCCATAAACTTACAAGCGATGGATGACACTGAATTTTCGAGGCATGTCTGATTATCAGTTAAACTGCCTAGTCGTTCAGTATCACAGCCTTTGCTGAAACACGTGTGACAACTTATCAACAGATGGCACTGTAGCACTCATTTCGCAAAGGATCTCCTCTCTATAATGCTTATGCTGTTGGTCATAAAGCCCTCAAACACTCAGACACAATGATGGCAAGTACTCTATTTGCTTTAGTTTTCAACATGACTGATATTGTTGTGGAAAAAGATTCAATGCAATGTGTTGCATGCTTTATTTATGTAAACATACCTCACTGTTTAATTTATCAACATTCAATCTAATAACATTCAATTACCAACATTCAATCTAATTTCACAATTCAAACAAGAATGGACAAGAATGGCTGGTTTTATTTACTCAACAAATATCCAAAACAATAGCTATACTGCATTCACTGAAGTGGAACCAACACTCCTCTGCAATACTTCTGTCTCCTATATTCATCGCTAAAACTCGTCTGTCGGGTCCAGCAAGTACACATACAATATATTGGTATACATATATAAGATAGGTATGCGAGTCACCTGTCAGAGGAGAGGGGAGTATAGGTGAAAGACGCCCCGCCTCGTGTCGGCTCTGTCAAAGCGTCACTAGGTCGTCATGGTGCTCCCGTGCCTGAGTCACACAAACAAATAACATTAGAAATATTATAGCACGAGGACGATATATCAAAAGAAAAACAATAAAAAAAATCTGTCAATTCTCCCTCAAAGCATATCATCAACCGGCTGGCAAAAACGACGTCTTTCAGAAAACTTCCGTTCGCACGGGGTATATACCAGCATGTAAACAAGGTAAGGGGAGAAATAAAGGAACACTGGTGTGCATCAAATCAAACACAGTTGCTGTGGCAACTGTAATCTGCCAGGGGAGTGACACTTGTGAGTGAACAATAGCGGGACAGATATTTCTGGATGAGGGCCTCCTCTCTGAAGAGTCCATTCTGAGATGTGAGAAACACGCTACTAAAGGTGCCGGACTGAAACAGTCTGTGGTCCTGGCTCACTGCGCAAACACACCATGAATACGAATTTAACAAAATATTTCAGCCTGTGTCGTCTCACACTCTCCGATCCCTCAAACGGCATATCCAATTTATATTTCTGCTTAGGCTGAGCACGAGAGCGTATGATGGAAATTTCAGACTCGTTCTTTCCATTGCGCGTGGCGCTATATGTTTTCATATCTCTCTCAAGTGCACGAAAGCACTTTTCCATTTTCAGAAAATTTCATAACCTACCGCGCCGTAGGGTAAGTGAAATGACTGTATTTTCTCTCGATGAGCATTGGAATAAGATGAAATAACTTGGTGAGTGCTGCGATCGTATTATCTTCTGAGAATTAAAAACATCAGGCTGATGAATGTCTAAACTTGTCCAGACACTGGAGAGCCCATAGATGAGTGGGCCAGGAATTGTTTTCTTCTTGGCTGCTCACGTAATCTGATTTACAGATTTAAATTGAATTCTGTGGAATAAAGTTTCTTTTTTCTTTTCCATTGTACAACACTGATTGCGCAATCGTCGCCTCTCTCCAGCCAAACAATCATTCACGCCTTATCTTACGAAAATACAATTTTCTCACTCAAAATTGCGCGCGGTGTTGTTTTTTTCAATAAGAAACAGGTGTGCAGAAAAAGGACTAAATTTGTAACCAGACAATATTGACCCAATCTGGGCTGACACAAAGTTTGTCAGCTTTCTGTCATCTCCGACCGCGGGGAGACAGTCCACGCTCGGAAGCATCTACTCCAACTAGGACAGGAAGTGGACACAAACATGTGACTAAGCACTCGTAAACACACCACCTGTCTACGAGGATCTCGGGGAAAAGGGCGGCATGAGAAAATCATTCCATTAAAATATGATTCATACTCATTAATTTTCACTTTTTTAGACCGTCATCTGGTCAGTGACGAGGGCCTTTGTCTCATAAAGCCCACATGACCACTTTGCAACAGAAATGTAAACAAAGAAATATTTCTAATTCATTGTTCCGCTGAAATAAAAAAAAAAAATAGACATCATCAGTGTTTCTCAGGAAGTAGTCAAACAAACTGACAATCTAAGGAATGGGAGGAGAAAAGACCCTGATGAACATGAAGCATATAGACCACATTGTGGATATATTACAACATCACACACACACACACACATGCACACACACACGCACACACAAGAAAAAACATTTTCCCCACAAGAAACACTGACTGACTCACTAGCAGCAAACCAGAGGAGGTCAGCTGTGCTACTAAATATAGCTTCCAAACACAGGCCAGAAAAAGCAGCTGGAATCAAAAAAAAAGAAAAAAAAAGAAACCCTACAACACTTTTCCATGTGTGTCCAGGGAACATGCTTCAGGAGTCAGCACAAAGAAAACACTGTGTGAGACTGGCCGAAGGAGGAAAGACAAGGGGAATTCCGAGACCATTCCCCAAAAAACGATCCCACATTTCAAACAACTTTCCCAGAAGGCCAGCTCATGCTCCGCTGACCGACACGGAGAACTGCATGTGGCCTCTGCAACTCCCACCACCCCCAGGGCTGTGCACTTAGCGGGGGGTTAGCAGAGAGAGAGAGGGGGCGGATCAGCTACAGACAGAAATAGCCTACCGCCTGCACATGGGCACCCTGAGAAGGTCGATCAGATTTGATTTAAAATCACATTGTACAGAGGGAGTGATTCTTTTTCTTCTTCTTTTTTTTTTTCACATAAAAATAGAACAGCTATTGCATAACAACACAAAAAATTAATCTCAATCTCCCACTCTTAATCTCTCATTCAGAATTAATCTCTCAAGAGCTGTAGACAACATTTGATGATGTTTATTTTATTTATGCTTATTCCTCACACTTGAATTCATTCGGTGTCTGTCAGACGTGTGATACAATACTGAAAGCATCTGTGTATAGATGTGGTGCTAATCATCCTATTGATGGCTATAATGATGTTATTTCAAGTAGCCACAAAACAACAACAGCAACATCAACAACAACAAATGAAAACAACAACAAAAACAACAATAACAATAGTTTGTTGTTCAGCCAGATCCATGTTATGGAAAATTTTCTTCTTCTTCTATTTGGACAAAAGTGCATCCATAACCGATTTCCTGAATCAAAATATTATCAAAGTTGTCTTCATATCTTCACAACAGACACAGGCGCAAAGAAAGCTCCAGAGGTTGGTCAGTATTTCTACCATCTTCTCATGCTGCAATCTAATAAGCAGAGGATGGAAGCGAGGTCACCGAGGATAACTATATGTAGTCTCAAATGCTGGGTCCAGGCATCCCCTTTGTAATCTTATATACACTGCCTGGCCTAAAAAAATAGTGGCACACTCTAATATTTCATCGGACCTTTGGCTTTTATTATGGTGCGCATTCGCTGTGGCATTGTTTTGACAACCTTATGCAACATCACAACATTTATTTCCTTCCAGATTTGCGTTAATTTTTGGCAGAGATCTCGTCGACGACGGAAGAGTCTAACCACTCCGTAGAGTCTGCTCCGGCACATCCCAAAGACTTTCATTGGGGTTAAGGTCAGGACTCTGTGGTGGCCAATTCATATGTGAAAATGATTCCTCATGCTCCCTGAACCACTCTTTTACAATTAGAGCCCGATGACGTCCTGGAATATGCCCGTGTCATCAGGGAAGAAAAAATCCATTGATGGGGTAACCTGGTCATTCAGTACTTTCAGGTATGGAGCTGACTTCATTTTACTGCCGCATAATGTTGCTGAGCCCAGACCTGACCAACTGAAGCGACCCCAGATCATAACACTGACCTCCAGAGGCTCTAAATCCAAATGGCGACTTTTTTTTTTTTTTTTTGGCCAGGCAATGTATTTCAGCATCCCAGGTGATTCAAGTTAAAAGGCTTATGATTCTGCTAAGCTCCACAGCCTTGTTTTGATCAGACAGGTATCAGGTAACCAATCAAATCTTGCCTCAACCACACTGAGCTAAAAACCACTGACAATCTCATAAGACTTCTGCTTTGCTTTCTTTGTTGCAAAAAAACCTGTTATTTTTAACTTTTTTGGTGCCAGACATTCTTTTGAAATTACTTCGGGTATATAAAACAGGCATATATTTCTGTCATAAATTCAGCACAATTGTGCTCTCCAAAAAAACATTTCTGACTGGGCCAGTTCATATTTTATTTAGTGTATAGGAACTTTATGTACTAGAGACTCACCACAAAATAGAAGCAATAACATTTGCTCACTATGATAACAGGTAACAATAACAAAGTCCCAGCTTACTGCCTCAAGTCAAACAGGCAACACAGAAAGCTGAGAAAACAAAAACCAGACCTCCAGGGACACATCATGCTTACATTCACTATAAATATCCACATCTCTTGTTCCAGGCTCCACACTGCCACAGCAAACCAGTGGCCTATTCTTATTTCCAATGAAATCCAGCAGCAGTTGTCATCAGATATGTTTACAAGGATGGATAGTAAAGATCAAAACAATGTCTATTTGTCTGAACCAAATATGATTTCTTGGGAGTTGTGATTCTCAGGAAGGGAGCATCATTGAAAGATATTTAGTGGTTTGTGGACACCACAGTGTCTTCCATGTGAAATATCTGTGGGGCAGTGATGGAGAAAAAATACCTCAGCTTGGGCGGCTTGTCCTGGGTGAGATTTATGATCAGTCATTTGTGAAGTTTGGAACCACGAGTGCAAGTCAAAGAATATTACATGGTCTAATGAGCAGAGGTATTACTGTGCAAACACCAACCATATTACAAACACACACACACACACACACACACACACATATACACGTACATGTGTGTATGTGCGTGTGTGTATATATACATATATATATGCAGTATATATATGTGGATATATACATACATACATACATACACATATGTTTGTGTGTGTGTGTGTGTGTGTGTGTGTGTATATATATATGTGTGGGTGTGTGTGTGTGTGTGTGTTTGAACATACACATTACTTAACTTGGAAGGCAAAGTTAATGGTCTTTCCAATAAAATCATTAAAAGCCTAAATGACACTATAACACCATCACCCAAGCAAATTGTTCCAAAGAAAAAAAGGGGTAATGCAAACTAATTATCTTCCTTCACTGAGGAGAAAAGATAATCAATAAGTGACACTGGTGAATGTCGCTTTAACCCTAGTGATGAAAAATTCTCAAGCGACATGAAAATCAGTGTTCAGGAGTGATCCCCCCCCAACACACAGACACACACACACACACACACAGACACAGACACAGACACACACACACACGGCCAGTACCATCAGTACTATCACTGAAAGGCTGGCTATGGCATGTGCCACTCACATGATAAAGGGTATGTTTCATGATACTATGACAGGAATCAATTCTGAGATTAAAAAAAGAAAAACAATGTGAGTCAGGCAGTGAAATCAATACGCAGTAAAGGACCAACAGAGAAAACAGTGAACAAACGGCAGATGTGAATTGAACAGGCAATAATAAACCTTGAGTGTAGACTACTAAAGAGCATATTTTTAGACTGCGGTAGGCGTCCGAGATTAAATGGCTGAAGCATGAGACTGAAAAAAAAAAAAAAAAGAAAAATGTTCCGTACAGATCGTGAAAAATGCAAAAAATGACACGTCAAGGGATCCAAAAACGTAACAAGTTCAGCACTAACTGAACATAACTAATACCCTGATCATCAAAAGTGCCTGAAAGCAGCACCACAGTAACAGGGTTAAGAGACAGCCAGACAGGCCAGTAGCTGGAAATGGCAGGTGTATAATCAGAAAAAGAGAGCTGATCTTTGCCAGTTAAATTACACATATGCTAAGGCTCAGCTAAACTGGAGAGAGACACAGATTGCACTTGAGAACAGCTGTTCTGTTCGTAATTTTAAATGGGCCTATCATATTCTGAAGTCGTCTTTCAGCTGTAACCCATGAGCTAATTAACGCAATGATTTGAGTGCTCTCATCTGACTTTTTTATTTAATCTTTTTTTTTTTTGCTTGTTTGTTTTGTTTTATCTTCGTAACACTTAGCAACGCGAGTGGACACCAGAATGCTTACGCAAACATTTGTGGACAGCATATGGCAAATTTATCAAACAGCCCCAAAATTAAAAAGTTGATGGTAACAATGTGCAAGTGTTCCAGACAGAAAGTCTTCTTCTATTCTATCCCTTCTATTTCCAATGACAATGCCAGTGCATTGCTCCAAACCACACACAGTTCATTTAATGCAATGTGTGTTGGCAATACTGCAGCTCGGCAAGAGGCACCGTAGGTGATGTCCTACAAAGACAGTTGATGCGTCCCAGGCAAACTACCTTAGATAAACAGACTACAGATATACAACTGTGCACTTTTAAAATCTTTATTCTTAAACAAAACATTACTTCCATTAGTTGGGACAGTCCTACTCAACTTTTCTGTACCAGATACACTGACATTTAGGTGCTTTAGGAGTTCTGCTTTGTATTGCTGAGTGTGGCCTGCTCTACAAATGAGGATACTCCGAATCTGCGTTAACTGTGATTTAATTTTTAGTGTGCTATAAAAACCAAACTCAAATTTGTGTCTGGCGTCAATCACAGGATCCTCTTTTTTGAAAGAATTTCTTAGCATTCAAAGTTGGCCAACCCTCATAGGAACAGACGACCTGCTTCCTTGTTCCATTATAAATGCCCAAAGTGGCAAGTCCCGGCTAAAAAACTTTTCCCTCCTTGAGCACACACTGTGCTCGTTTAAACATGTTGAATATTTGCTCTATAACCCAGAAGTCCTGTGGTCTCACACCTGCTTTTGTTAATAAATGAATGAAACCAAGGTCAAAGGTTGCTGGGAGAGTGTAGCTATGCAAACCCGAGGACACATCCCTGATGACATGAGCGTGTGTGATTAACAGGGTTATGGACCTGATTTTTCTGTTAAAGTGATATTAAACAAAATAAAACACATAATTAGTAAGTGTTTAACCAAAAACTATGTGAAAACTGTGTGACGCAATCTTGGTGCAGAAGGCTATATTAGTTAATACGAGTAATCACTGTAGAAAGGGTCATTTCCTGAATCGACAAAATCTCAGCAATTTGTTTTCTCGCTGACTATCTGCAATCTGTAACATAAAACCGCGGCCAAACACCATTAGGTCCTATTACTCTGTTCCTGTCATTAATGGAACACAACAATGAATGAAAATTATTGAAAATTACCTGAATAACTGTGGTACTAGTTAATAATAAGGAGTAATAATAACAATTTACCAAAATTACTGCAAATAGCCCTATATTGCAATTGGTCCGGTTAAGCGAATTGGACATAATAAACAAAATGTAATATTTTAGGAATATCTTTTATACAGACTCATATGATGAAAAACTTAAACTACTGCATCAATATGTAACCATGGGACCCCCGGCTAGTTGACACTGACTTTCAATCTTTCACATGCGGTTCTAAATTAGCATGTTACACTGAAACAACGCTATATATTTAACCCGAGAAATCTTTATTCCAAGCCTGTACCACAAGATGAGGTCGAATGTTTATCAACAAAATGTCTTTTCACTCAATTGTCATTCACATCTGACTTTCTGAATCATATCCAAAGTCAGCTATCAAACTTTGGATTCTCACATATGGATGGATCCACTCACCTAAAGTTAAGTGAACGACGAAACTGCGTTCATTGAAAATTTATTTTTTAAAACCGCACAACATAGGCTACTCCCTCAACACACTGTCCGTACCCTTTAAATGTACAATACTATGCCAGCTTGAATTACAATGTAATAGGCAACTCATTACTCATTCACTAGTATTGCATCCCGAACAATAAAGTGTTGTAGACGTAAAAACAAGCAATCCTTACCGCTGCTTTTGCCCTCCAAAATATGTGACTTTAAACAAACTCGGTGACACCTCTTAAATTACACACAAATTAAACTAAATATTTGTGTTCCTTCGTTGAGAGTAAAGTTGTTGGGCAAAGAGAAAGATGGCCGCTCCTACTCTGTTTGGCTGAACTGGATGATGTCATCAAATTCTTAACCCTTCCTGAGTCTCCACATTCATTTAAATGTCACTTAAGTGCAAATTTCACTCAGGTGGCATTCTAAACGTATTATATACCGCAGGGCGTTGAGAAACCCGTCATTCATTTGGAATGAACTTCACATTTAAGTTCGACCTTTGAGGAAGCTTATCTGGAGACACTACAAACTGAGTTTTGAATTTCAGTCTATGTGGCCTATAAAATATTGTGCCTATCGACTTGACAACACCTCTAACCCCAGCCCCTCCAAATTCATCTATTTGTTGCGACCCCCCCGCCCAGGATACCTGTTTGAATTACACTGAGGCTACTAATTCCATTTCTTTGATTGACACTGCCACCTAGTGTCAAATATGAAATTTACCTTTGGCGCTAGCAACCAAGTTCTGAAAAGAAAAATGCTTTTGCAAATAAGATTTAACAGAAAGGTAACACAGATGACTTGCACAGATGACCTGATTTAAACAATCACAGAGGTCTCATTTCAGTCGTTCTTTTGTTTTTGCTTTCTCTGTCACACACTATCAAATGTGATACCCGTGAGGGCTTGAAATATAAATATGCGTGTGAGCGCATTTCAACGTGCGTCCTCTTGTTTTGTCATGGATGAAAGTTCACTGTGTGCTAAGACACATAACTGAACACACGGTTCAGTTTGCTTTCAAAGGAGTGTTAAACTACGCGTCAAATAGTCGGGATGGAATGACAGGCTTGGCAGTGTAGCACGGTTCACAACAAACTACACTGTTCATTCCTAAATGAGTGTGTTGTCGTGTCAACATGTTAATCAAAAACCAGAGGAGCAACTGGATGTTTCCAAAATGTAATAACTCATGTGCTAAAACAATAAATAATTTGCCACATCTCGGCGTTTATGACAATGCCTGGTGGGGGTGGCGGAATAACCTGAGCACATCTGAAATTTACAACGGATCGGCAGGTAAAAGGTCAGTCCGTGCTACTTGTTGACCAAAAACACACTGATGGAAGGAGTCTCATCTCTTTACGCAGCTTAGTTTATAAGGAAAAAAAGTACGCTGAGTGACACCACATGCTTACATGTTACGTTGCTGTTTCTATGTTAGCCAGTGATATTTACGTAGGCCCATTACAACATATACTCATACTACTATATGTCTCTCTTGGTTAAAGGTTATGGCCGTAACCTCAGAGATCAGAATGAATGCCATGGATTAAGGGCTGCTATCAACTTTTTACTGGTCTGGTCCATATAGTAAGTCACACAGACACAATGACATGCCTTGATAAAAGGATTGTGGATGTCTTTATTAAAAACACTTGATGAACTTGCAGTGCCATAGAAGAGATGAAAAAGATTAAAACTCAAAAACACAGGCAATCAGCAATAAAAAGCACACCCAGCAAAACACATTTCACTCAATCTCCTCCTTATATATAGAGAGAGAGATGAGAGCAGAACCACATGTCAAGTGAGCAAGGATCACTGATGTCAACGGTACGACGGGCCAAATGAAATGTCATCGTGGGCCAAAGTTGGCCCACGGGCCGGCTGCACTTCAGGCAGCCCTGGCTTAGAGAATATCTTCAGTGGAAAAAATGTATTTTGATTAGAAAAAGAAAATATGTTGTTGGATAGTTAGCATGGTGAATTTATCCCTGCAAGAAATGGCTCAAGAATTTGGTGCAGTGTATGGATTTCAGAGAGAGAGAGAGAGAGAGAGAGAGAGAGAGAGAGAGTGACAGAGAGAGAGAGTGAGAGAGAGAGAGACTGGAGCAAGGTAAAAAAAAAACCACAGTTGAAACTGAGAAGGGAGATCACTCTGAATCCACAGCAGAACAGTGAGAGAGTACATTACGTGAGTTACGGAGTCTTGTTCACCTCCCGTTGAGAGGGGAATGGAGGTTGGCATTATAGCTGTGTGGACATCATCTTCAACACTTGGTTTAGCTGTCAGTTATCACAAGTCAGAAGCTGTGGTCACACAGTTTTCTCGTTTTGGATTGCAGTAAACTTTACATATAGCCTAAGCAACAAGTGCTAAGTGTAAATTTGTTCTTGAGTTAACTTGGCATTCATTATTGGATGAGACAGGTGGATGGCTGAATTGAACAGGGCCTGATTCGTAAAAGGCCCTACTTTTGTCTCCTCTGTAAAGAGGTTTCCCAAAGCATTTTGTCTGTTTGTTGAGAAAAAAAACTGATGCCAAGCCCAGAGTCTTGCTATGCAATTTGTCTGATTATATATATATATATATATATATATATATATATATATATATATATATATATATATATATATTCATTTAAAGTGAAGAAATTAGAATTTTACACCTATTTGGCAAAAGCTGCAATATCTTTTTCATTCCAGTTTCTACAATGTTGTAAGGTTTCCACAGTGGATCAAATATGAATTTGTCTGCCAAAATGTGTTTTGTGGTCTATCTTATTTTTCCCACATTTCACAAACTAGTAGTCATGCTTGATTCAGTTTCTGTTCTCTATAATTCCTCTTTGTTTGGCTAAAATGTAATGTTGGGTGAACAGTTTTTCTCAAGTTGCATCTTGGGACGAAGAGCTCATCGAATTCTTTTTGTCCTTTACAAACAGAATAGTTGTGGGTCTTTTGCCAAAACCCACACAAGTATTTTTACTTATTTATTTTTTCTTGCGGTGATGGCAGTGTGGGAGATTCAGTGTGGGGGGCCGCCTACTGACCGATGGCGTCACACCACCAGACGTAGCGTCATCGCGTCGGGGTTTAACCGTTGTCTGGCGACCTCTCTTACGTTCCAATTAATGGACCGATCAGAAACAACCGTGGTGAACTTGTGCGAGAAAACCAAAACAAGCGCTTGCGTAAGTACGCCCACAATAGCGTGAGATGCAAGTGCAAGTCAAGACAGGGGTTCCTCTTTTTCTTTCTGTGCCACCTTTTTTAGCTTAGAGTTCTCGTGCCATTGTTATTTCCACACCGTTGGGGTTTCGATGATCACGTCCCTCCTGTAGCCTACACGTCTTCACTGTCAGAGGTGTGAGTCTTAATCATGGCCCAGAATAGCATGTGGCTTGGAGGAGAGGGGTGGGGGGGGGGTGGACGGGAGGAGGCTGGATGCCAGCCCTATCTCTGAGAGTGCCAATGTGTGAAATGACTCATTGCCGTGGTCTGTGCTATTCTGTCCGGTACCTTCCCCTTCCCATACGCAGATGGCTGAGGAAGGAGAACGAGGATCAGACTATTGGAGGGTTGAACTGTATAAAAGGTCAGGAGAGCTAAGACCATCATCTGAGAATAGAGAAAACTTCTTTACTTAGGCCTATGTGGGTTTTATTTTTCCTTTTTTGGTCAAAATTTCCCATTATTGTTAAGGAAGAACTGCTGAAGTAAGGAAAGAATTTTATAACTCTATAACCATAGGAAAATTAAAGCTGGCATTGTCAGGTATGGTGTCTGATTATCTGTTCATTCGTGTGATGTACAATTACAATCACAGAGTCCACTGGTTAATATTTGATTATTACAATGCATCTTTTGTGTGTTGTATTTGAAATGACACAGTTCTTGTACTATTATCAGTATTATTTATGTCTTGCCTTGCATTGGTCCAAAAATTGGCTTTGTCACAATAATTTTTAATCCTACTTTTGTTCTCAAATTCTCTCTGTATCTCATACACAGATCTCTCAACCAATATCTAGAAAAAATCACAAGGGGGCAGTATAGTGTTTTTTTTCCTCTCTCACCAAACCTATTAACAGACTACATTTATCTGGGCCATTACAAAATTAGACTTTGTGTGTTGATCCATTAAATAACCAGAACAAAATGATTACTTTGGGGAAAAAATACTCTCTGAGTCCGCATGCTAGTGAGTCTCTCTGTCTGAGGAACTGGGTCAAGTATAGGGGGAGAGGGGGAAGAGAGAGAGAGAGAGAGACTTGGCCTTTTGTCCATATTCTTTGATAGGTTCTGAGTCTTATAAGACATACCCTGAAATTGGTGTTGCGCTTTGTGGTCACATCCTATTTAAGACACAGGCATTCAAAAAGAAATCTATTTAGATTAGTCTCGGTCAAACGAAATTCGCCATATAATGTGTCACTGAATTCTTCTGGAAGCAGAAGCTTCCACATGAAACGTTGCTCTGTTCGATGGAAACGCAACCTATAGCTGAATATACACAGCTTATGGACTGACACTAAAAGGGCTGACGTTTAGAATTACTGCTTTGCTCTACCTCAGCGGGATCCACATGCAATAATCCAAGGTGTAATGATCCGTGTATCGGATTCCTCAAGAACAGTCTGACGACACCACACAGCTGGAGGGGCCTAAGGCTCTGAATGATGATAGACAAGAAATGACGGAGGAGCCCACAGTCAAGACGTTAAGACATGATGAGAAATTGTTTGCTTAATAGAAAAGGCAGATGCTCTCTGACAACATACATTAAGAGCCTTCGGAACGGATGCGGGCAGTGGCCGCAAAGCTCCGTTTGCGGTGCGAAGAAAACCCTTTCCAGTGGATCGGTCCTAAGCATCTGCATCTAATTTAGTGCCAATCTTATGATGACGTTAGCGCGTAGCTGTTTATAGCTGACTTCATCCTACCACCCAGGCACTACCATGCTGCTACAGTAACAATTTGGCTAAATGCCTAGCAAGACGTTTCAGCGTTCACAGTAATGTCTCTCGGGAGCCCAGCAATCATATCCCAACGTGGAAGAAAATGTTCACGCTGGGGAGCGTGCCCGAAACTATCAACCAGAGGAAAATTCTAGATTTTAGACTCACTCAGCCTCAGTATTACTGCCGTGCAAAACTATTGATTATGTGTTATCTATTACTTTTAACATGATTATTATTATTATTATTATTATTATTATTATTATTATTATTATTATTATCACCATTATTATTATCATTAAGTTATATTATTATTGTTATCATTAATTATTATTTACTTTATCATATTACTTATGGCTACTATTTATGGACTAACAAACAAAAGTCACGTCAAGTAAATCTGTGTGATTGTGAACTTGGGTTGAGTCTGAACTCAACGGTTTTGACAAAATCAGCGCTCAAGATTTTGACCAACATCAAAGAAAAACTAAGCAAAAGATCAAATATTAAAGCCTCCACAGACAGAGAGTGTTTAGAGAGTGTTTGGGTTGTTGTTGCTAATGAAATGCTTACTTGTGCAAAAACTTAAAGGAAGTACAAATATCTTTCTTTTTCTCTTTATCTTTCTCCTTATCTTTACTTTTATCTTTATCTGTGTGTGTGTGTGTGTGTGTGTGTGTGTGTGTGTAAGCAACACTCAGATGGATTCTTATACTGGATGTGTACAGAGCTGTCTCTCAGGCTTATTCACTGGGCCTGCTGGAGCAGTACATTCT
This sequence comes from Chanos chanos, assembly GCF_902362185.1. Taxonomy (NCBI): domain Eukaryota; kingdom Metazoa; phylum Chordata; class Actinopteri; order Gonorynchiformes; family Chanidae; genus Chanos; species Chanos chanos. The sequence continues at coordinate 18,009,318 of NC_044507.1, forward strand.
TTCATCTCCACTGAGTCACAGTTGTTATTCAGACTAAACGGAGCCCAAATTATTATTGACCTGTTGAGCAATTGTCAAAAAAGCCTTTTAAGGGGTGCTCTCTGGAGTATGAAAATATGACACAATTACATCATTTAATACAATATAAGTGAAAATATGGAAAAGAAAAATGCTTGAGAAAAATGTACTTCTTAACTGACGTCCCAAAGCAAAGATAGGAGGTCTACTGAGACTACAAGCAGTGACCAAATGAACACATTTTTGAAACGCTGCAATAACAGACATAACAAGTTACAATGCTGTATTTAATTACAGTAAAGCTAATTAACATATTAACATAATAGACCAGCATATTCTGAGAAAATAGTTTATGTCTGACACAGAGTTTTACTTTCATGGAAAATGACAAATGCTAGGTATCTTTACTCAATCTTTAGATAAGTGTTCGTTAATTTGTACAATCCATTTAAATAAACAGAATAGTTGTTAAAACTGTAGTTTGTGGAGTCTACCCAGGAGAAGACAAATCTAACCTAAAAAGCATCTATTTGGGGACAATCAGTGGTTATTATTATTATTATTGTTATTATTGTTATTATTATTATTGTTGTTGTTGTTGTTGTTGTTGTTGTTGATGATGTTGTTCTGCTTTATTACCAATATATTAGCATTGCCAGGCTTTTGAGGGCTGCACATTGCTTTGTATAGAATTCTTTGTACTACGTAACAAACAAAAACAATCCGTGTGTCTTAGATATGCTCTTTATCCAATGATAAATGACATTTGTCTGAAGAGGAGTGACTGAGGATCATTTACAAAGGAAGAAAACTACTGCATATGTGAACATATCTAACAAAACATATCTCAGTACTTAAAGAAAAACTACTGGTTGTAAAGCAATAAAAAAATAGAAAAAAAAAAAGAAATTCTCATGAAAATGAATGGCCATGATATAGGTTTTTGTCTGGGTGAATAAAAAAAAACAAAAAACCCTTGCTGGATTTGATTCCACCAAACCAAATGACAAAAGCAATAAAACCTGAGACATATTGTTTGCAAGTGGGAGCAGAGAGATATATATGACTTGGGAAAGTAAATTTACACAGGGAGGAAAACGGGAGCAAAACAAATAGACATCCATGCCATGGTGAAATACTGCACTGACAAGAGTTACGTTAAAAAAAAAAAAAAAGAAGAAGAAGAGTTTGGGGGTGGGGGGTGGGGGGTGGGGGTGGGGACGAGACAGAACATTGTTCAAAACAGAAATGGGAGGGTCTGGCAGCCGTGAGACAGATGGAGAATGTTTGAGCGTGTCATCAAACGGTGACAGGAGCAGCTCTTTGAAATTTAGTGGTGAAGTCACCGGCTCATTAAAAGAATCCAGGACATCCAACAAGATGATGAAATATAGGCACGCTTTACGGAACACGGAAATTTTTTAAAAGCAAAGCACAATTGTGACTGATGCCGACAAAATTGGAAGTCATGCCTTGATCCTCAGCAGTGGGTATAGAGAAGCATATTTAGAAAGAGCAAAAGTTGACGGGTTAGGATTCCATGAGAAAAGTACGTCAAACCCTGTACTGTGTTTCTGTCTCACAATCTGTCTGGCCTGGAAATGTGTCCACCTGCATCATGCAAGGATTTTGCCTAGTTTCTTCTATCTGATATAAAATGATCATATCAGTCAGTAACTTTATTCATTTTTGTTTGTTTCTCTGCAGAATCACAGGCTGTCGACTGCCGGGTTTCTTGTAAGAGCGCTGCTGACCTGGATTCACTTTCATGGACAACCTCACGGAGGCTTGGGACGGATCAGCTTTTGGGCCATTAAACGCGTGGGCCGTAAATAGAAAGTCTGATCGAACTCTTTGCGTTTCGCCTTACAGCTTTACAAGAGACCCAAGTCCTGCCATGTGAATGCCTTTTCCCGATGATGCCCTCTAAGGGTTGCCAGATTCTCAGTTCATCTCGGGTATCATGCAATTGACTCCTCTGGGGCAAAGCTGAGAGGTTTACTATTTAATGAATATGTTTTTGCTTTAGGGAAAAACAAAAAAAAAAAACAACAACTCCATTTGGATTCAATTACAGAATGTGCTGGATAAGACCAGTACACAAGATGACTCAGTGAGCAACACAGCAAATGAAGAAAAGGGCAACTTGCTCAGAGAGAAGATGCATCTGCTGTTTTTAAAATGTTAACTTTTTTGAACCGTTTTTTGATTTAACTACATGACTAAGTACATGAAAATACAAATTTTGCTATGCACCTGGTACTACTCCCCAACAGAAATTCCCACGAGAAGAATTAGGGCATTTTATGCTGTACAGAACAACACTCAGCCGTGTTCTGTCTCTGTGTGCGACTCTCAACCTTTGGCCATAATTAAAACAGTGCACCTTTTGTGGCTCTGTGATATACTGTGTAATTTCTCTAGTGTTACCAGAAAAGTGCACGGTGAAGGGTCATTATCTGAAACTAAGAGATAGGATCAGTAAGAGTACAATTATCTCAGTGCTGATGAACCAGACACCTCTATTCTTTAATTTAGGGCTCCATTATCTCTGCTGGTGGAATATGTAAATGTACTAAATTTCTACTCTCAAGGTGTGTCATACTTTATCCCCAGCAGGCCACGGGAATAGTCTGTGCTTAGGCGTGACATGATACACGCGTAACAAAGATCATCCAAAACAAACTTACGTTTGAATACATGAATGAACACAAATGGGTTTTAAAAACAGAGCTACTTCAAAATTCATTTATTCAGTCAGTTGTCATTTGTGGAAATGACTCTATTAGACACACAGTAGCTAACTTTACCACGCTGGGCAATTGTGGGGGAAAAAAAAAAAAAAGATGTCAAGGTACTGTTGGAGCATTTGGATGGATGCCAACGTCTTGTCCTGCACACCACCTCCATGCAACTCCAGGTCACCTCTTCCTGTCGTTAACAACTCCACCTTTTTGGCTGCTCCTCTGTTCCCCCAGCTTGCTGGGGATTCTTCCTTTCTTAAAGCCTGAGCCATAATGTTATGCAGATATGCTGCTACCAGAAAAGAGATTGTTTTCTGGAGAGCTGAGGTTAGCGTGATTGACAGCTGGAATAAGTACCTGCAGGTGTCATTCTTTTAAAGGGAAAAGCCTATTGACAGGGAAACAAGCGGTCGCTAAATCGTTGCCGCCAAGTGGGCTTCTTAGAAAATGTCTTGGGGAGTGTGAAGGATTGCAGCTTAAATATTCATTTAGAAAAGACCTGCTCCAGTTTCTAAGCTCAAAGTTTTTCGGGCACAGTTTTTTTTTTTTTTTTGAGAGAGAGAGAGAGCGAGAGAGCGAGAGAAAGAGAGAAGTAAGTTTTAATCAGATGGATTCCTGTGGTATTAACTAACTCTGATTACAGGGAGAGCATCTGTGCTTTTACCGCTATTTTCGTAGGTTCCCTCACTTCTATTGTGGCATCGATATTTTTTCCTCCTTCATTCTATTACGCATTCATTTTTAGCTTTCGAGGCAGGAGAGGCAGTGCAAGAAGAATGCTTTACATCAGCATGCATTAGCCACAAACATGTAGAAGATTTATTCCATTCCTGAATTGAATTATAAAGGTCTATAAAAATCCTCTAACGCACTGAAGCAATCCAACCCTCCTCTCTTTGCTGTAATCATACCAACACCAAGCTCTCCTGAATGCAAGTATAAGAACCAAATGATGATGATGATGATGATCTCTAAGCCTGTATGGCTCTACCCCCAGCTATCCTTGAAATCTGGCACAAAAAGGTCTTTGCCTGACAGAGCGCTTCCCCTGCAGACAGACGGGAAAGAGAGAAGGGGAGATTGGGAGAGCTTTTCAACCCCTACAGAGCAAGAGCAGAGAGTGATGAGTGTTTACTCCTGGCAGACAGGTGGCTCATTAGCTTCTCCAAAGCTTGGGGTTGAACTCACATCCCTCTAAATGAGTGAGGTGACACGCAGGAGGCCAGTGTTTGGGGTGGTGTGAAGCTAAGACAACCTGCTGGTCCTGAGATCACTAAAGTCACGAGCCATCCCTCTCCACACTGACAAAAATGTCATAACAAAAAAAGAAAAAAAAAAGAAAACTTCATTTGGGAACGACTCAATAAAAAAACACATCTGCCACCCCTCACACTTGGAACAATACTGATAAATGAAAGCATCCGGTACACGTACGCATATCGGCTGTAAATCTTTCGAATGACCAAATCCCAATTTAACAGTCTATCATTCTGCTCTAGGTATATTGGTTGTTAAATAGCTGTTTCTGTCACTTCCACCCAGGCCCCGTAAACCACTGCTATCTATCTCTGTTAGTGTTCTAGCAGATTAGAAGTGGTACGGTGTGACAAAACGTGAGAAAGGTTCTAGAGCACACATTTACCAAAATAAATTTACCAAAAAAAAAAAGAAAAAAAAAAGAAAAAAAAAAAGAAAAAGGGAAAACATTGACAAGTGGTTGAAAAATTCACTTGATAATTAGATATAATGTCTGACATCCATCAGGTAATTAGCTCATTAAAATTCCGAGGAATGCTGCCCTGACTAAATTTAATAAAACATTTAATTATGACAGTGTTTGATAGTAGTGGAGATATAGAACAGAATTCATTAAAAAATTCAAAAAAACTTATTGAGGAGCATTTACATTATTATCTGTTCAAAAGTGCAGCTAAAAACATCATATGATTTAATTTAATGTGGTTATTGATCAGATCAGGGTAAAAAACATTGCGTTGCCTGCCCCCCCCCCCCCCCCCCTCTCAGGCTCTGGTTAGTATTTTATTTTAAGACAGATTGGTCCTCTCTTGACCTTTTGCTCACGCGGTGGTGATGAGAGGGGACACTCTGTGCCCGTGTTCACATTCACACTGTTACGGAGAGTTTGTCTCTCTGGAGTCTGAGAGGAGATCTCCAGCTGAGACCTGTGTCTCTTTAGCACGCCGGTCACTCCCTCTTTGGAAGTCTCTAAGCCCAGTGGTTAGAACCTCGTAGTGGCTTTATACAAGTGAAGCCATACCGACTGGATATGAAATTTTCATAACGCTGTTCCCTTTGCTTCACATTCAGCACTGCTGATGCTGCAGCTGTGGGAAGCATACCCACATTTTTGGGGGGGAAGGGGGGGGGGGATTAATTTACTGAGTGTTTTGTAAAGTTCAAACTGAAGTGTTTTAGCCACAAGAAAACAAAGAGTTGGAAATCAGACTATTCTGTTTCTCATAAAACCTGGGTCCCAATTTCCCAAAGTGTATTTGAACACACAGGTTGTTTTCCTGACATTTCTTCCCACACTGATCACTTATCAGTCACACAAAGGGAAAAAGCAGTGGGTTGCCATGTTTAGGCTTGGCAAAATGAGCATCATAAATATCCAAAGCAAAATTGTCAGAACTCCCCAAGCTTTTTTTTTTTTTTTTCCCTTTCACTTCTGTCTTCAGGAAAACTAAGAAGTCGCTTTGGAGACGAGCCCATTTACGACAAAGCATCAAAACGTTGAGTTTGCTAATGCTCTCCTTTTTCTTTCTTTTTTTTCTTTTCTTTTCTTTTTTTTTTGTCTCCAGCTTTACCGAATTCACACTGTTATTCTCCGGAGTCACGCATTACTGGAGACAATTGTGAGCGTTTTTTTTTTTTTTTTTTACCGGTCTAAGTCTCAAACCATAGCCCATGCATTACCCAGCAGACAGCGTTCCAATCCACCCCTCCCCACCGGAAATCAATTCAAATGGAATCTTCAAGCAGGGCGCACAGAGGAGTCTCTGCTGTTTGTTGTGGGATAAAGCTGACAGATGTTTTACATCTCAACTTTAATGAGACAAAACGAATCAGAACAAAATCCCCCCAGAAGTACAACTATGTCACCGAAGCCTTAGAGTCTGAATCCAATTCTTTTACAGCTTGCTCCACGGCAAATTGCCTTCAAATGTTTTTTTCTTTTACTTTTTTTTTTTTTTTTCTTTTTTACTCTGATAGTACGAGACAATACCTTGTTTTACATCCTAATGGTCTCTGTGCACAGTACTGCTAAAGGGGGTATATGGGCTCTTATGGCAGATGGTAGGAGACAAGCGGTTGCTGGGGAAAATTAGGTCAGTTTGACAGACTGGTACTACGATCATCACAAACTTTATGCAGTCATTTTTTAAACTGGCTCCTCGCATCTGAGAGTCACTACAAGGCAATTTGATCTTATCTAAAAGGACTCAAACGTTTATGAAACTTGTGATGAGGGAGACACAGATGGATAAAATGCAACAGTATCACCATTATAGCAGCTAAAACACTGTCAAAAGAATGTCAGTCCCCATCAAAACATAACGAACCATAGTTTTTTAGTGTGTGTGTGTGCGTGTGTGTGTGTGTGTGTATGCATGTGTGTGTGTGCGTGTGTGCACGCGCGCGTGTGTATGTGTGTGTGTGTGCGTGTGCTTGTGTACGTGCGTGCGTGCGTGTGTGTGTGTGTGTGTGTGTGTGTGTGTGTGTGTGTGTGTGTGTGCGCCACCTGAGGCTGGTGCACTCTTGGTGCTTTTAGTGACTGCTCTATTGCTGCTGTCCTAATTTGGCCCCCATTGGGGTCCATTGGTTTCTCCAGCCTTTTTGAAACAGGAGCTATGGTTGGTAATAGCCAGAGTGATGCAGTGCGGTGCAAAATCAGGTCATGAAATGCATTTCACAATGTGCTACCCTGTCAAGCCCTCCTCATTCATGGTCATCCAGACTGTTTTTCAGCTGTTACCATGGCGACAACTCTTTCCTCTCCCCGCACTGTGAAAGTGCTGAAGACAGAGGCTGAATTTTTATGTTCATTTATTTATTTATTTATTTATTTCCCTCCCCCTCTGTATAGACCTCACATTTAATATTGCAATTTGGCAATTTCACAAAGAGGCAAACGGGTGGAACCATTATGGCTTGATGCTTGTCTATTGGTAAGTCTTGGATTTGAATTACATCTGCCTCTGCCCAGGAAGGACACTAATACTGCCGTACTTTATACGCTAACCGTTATAAGTGGTAATTACATTACTGGGTACATTTGGGATTATACCTACTGAGTAGCGGTAGATTGGAGTTGCAAAGGAGCTAGCCTGAAATATTGCACTCAGCCGGTCTAGAGAAATTAACATAAAATGGATTATGGTCTGAGCTTTACTTATCCTTACCTTGGATGAATATTAGACCAAAGGTCCTGTATCTATAAGTAGCTCAAGGTTCTGTCTACGCATAGCTACGATGTTGGCGAAATTCATTCTAACCTTGGTAAACACTGAGAGTCATACAACAAAGAGGCAGGCACTTGGAGTAACAAAAGCCTGGCTCTTTCAAAGGCTCTCCACCGCATCTCACACCACGTGGGATGAACACCCACTTGTGTCCAAAATGTGTCATGCGTGTTAAACCCACACTCCGTACAACTCTCACGGCAAACAAGAACAACGACAAAGTGGTTGACCAGATCCAGCTCTGTTTTCTTCCTCTTAATCTTTGTTTTTTTTTTTTTTCTCTGGAAGTCTTCCTCAGCTACCAAATAACGGAGAGGGAGCGTTACCATTCGCATAAAATATTGCTGCACACCACTATAGTATGTTTGTTCTCACTGAGATGTCAAAAGCCAGGGAATGGCGTTCTTCAATAAGTTTGAAGGACTAATTATAGAACCAGTGCCAGACACAGAGCAGGTCAGCTAGAGAGAAGATAATAAGTCTGGGAAAGATAGATGGCATGATTAAAAAAAAAAAACTGATTAGCTAACAGAAACTAAATAAAATTTAGGGATTCAAAATAGCGCTGAGGAGTCAGAGCAGTCGGAGTCAGCAGTACACTCTGTACAAAGACGCTGCGATTCATAAATTCCACAGACAGAACGGGGCCCTAAATACTTTTGAAGAACGCTTACGATTAATACATCAAAGAGTTTCATCTTAGCTGGCTCGCTGCTAACTTGCTCTGATTTGATTTTTTTTTTATTTTTTTCTGCAGGACAGAGGGCTGAGGCCGCACAAAGGGAAGGGAGGGTCATGATTGCTGGAGTCTTTGTTACAGTTCAATGGCTGCTGGACAATTTTGTCTCGGCAGAACCATTAAACACCGCTTATTGTTTGCACTTTGGAAAATCTAAAGAGTTCTAGAGAGTGAAAGGCAAAGCAAGTGCAGAATTCCTCTACCATCAATGCGAGGCCCCCACCCCCCTCAATCCCCCCAAAGAAGAAAAAAAACTCAGAGCCAAAAACATGTTTATACAGCCTGGAAAAAAAAGAGAACAACAATAACAACATTTTCTGTGAAAAATAAGGCTTAGAGTGGAGTTGTTATATCTGTACCTGCGTATTTTGTCTTTTGCAATGAAGCAAAGAAATACTTGCTCCACGCGGTTATCAGCGTTCCTTGCACAGGTTTAAAAAGCATTGATAGCTGGCATTCTGTCTGTGACAGTGTCAGCTAGGCATAACCTGGAGGACAGAACCCGAGAGAACAATGGAAAAATGGCAGTCTGTGCCCCATTCTCATGAAAAGGTTGTTATGATATTCAAAAGTGAATGGAACGTAGCTCCAGTTCCCACTCGAGTTCATTAACATTTAATCGGCACAGGTTGAGACTCCACAGAGAGGGGAGAATTTAAATTCACATGAAGCGAGCAGTACAACAAAATACATGTGAAGTGAAACTGATGGGCTGTTGAGCATTAATCTATAGTTTTTTGGGGAGGCAGTTGGCATTTCTCAGAGAGCTCAAAGAACTATATTGTTTCGGGTTATGAGAGCACACTCGTAATGACAGCAAACTGTACCCAAGCCCAGGAAAGGGCTTGCTGTACCTACTGTGGAGCAAACTTCACAGGCCAGTGTGGCCTGGAAAAAAATAGTTCTGTGAGTCTATGTATATAGTCATTCAACATGCTCAAGAAACATTCACATCAAGAATGGGGTTTGGGGGGGGTGGGAAAGGGGGGTGGGGGGGTTGGTGGGTATCACAACCATACAATTTTCACACACACATTCCATATTTTTCTCAGTGGGTGCACCAAGCTCAAAGAACAGCTTGTCTCCATACTGGCACATGGAAATGGGTTTCAAAACCTGTTAATTTGCTTTGGCATTCCAGATAGCCGCACGGCTTAATAGTCTGTAATTACAGCGCACTTGCTGAAATTGATGAAGAAAAAAGTTCCTCTAAGCGATCACGTTGACTCAGTGATCCAGGCAAGTGATAAGTCGTAGTAAATATGTTCGATACGAAGAAACAGGAAATAAATTTCCACCTCACAGATAGCCATTACGACGTTCCGTAGCAAGAGGGTCATATCACGTGATGTACAGAGAGGATATCACATAGCAAAATCCCAAAGTATATTAACAACTGAGATAGTAACGGTAACGACATTTTAATTTACCATCATTCCAATCTAATGTGCTAAAAGCTCAATAAGGACAAAATCTGATACTTAGTTTCATGATATATTTTCAAGCTAAAGAAAAAAAAAAACTACTCATGTTTTCAAGCTCTGTATGCATATCTTCCATATCCTCACATTAGAAACTTTCATCTAAACAATCACCTGTCATTTTACATGCGTTACATGGAGAAACGGAAAGAGAGAGAGAGAGAGAGAGTGAGAGAAAGAAGTATAATCATGAGGCGCGGTGCCAAAAATAAGCAGGTTAGATGAACTTGAAGAGACAGAAGAAACAATTTCATGAAAGAGAAATGGAATTTGAACTTGCTGATCAGCAGGTGAAAGCAATTCCAGCACCCCCTTCTCTGATAAAAGACTCTAGAGAATGCTGGGTAGCAGCAGCAGTAGAAGCCTCTAGGGCTCAGGGCCCAAAGAGGATGAGCCTCCCACATATGGGTTATATAAAACACCACTCATGTTATCAGAGCGGCTCTCGCGCTCAGCTCGGCTAAATCACACACCTCCATTAAAGCAAAATTAGCTTAGTCCAATTTTCACCTCCCTGTAGCCATTCCATCCTTGGAAATTTAGAATGTGCATTTTTTCTTTTTGCATTGAAAGTGTTAAAAGACTACATTTTTCATTAAGGGACGGTCTTTGATTGATATCTGTAATTTGTCATGGAAAAAGGGCGAAGCTCGCCCCTCACAGCAAAAGCGAATCCATCAAAGTCTCCAGACATTAATATAATCTGTCACAAAGCAAGAATCCCATGATGAGTTTCGGAAGCCGCCGTGTTGAATAGAAGGTGTCACCAGACGGTCCATTCCCCAGGAATCCGGTATTTTCCCCTGACAAGACAGGCCCATTGTTAGAGTCTGAGAAGCCCAATAGGTCAGCTTATGTGAGCGGCTGAGGGAAAGAGCATGTAATGAAGCTTTAAAGAGTGTCAGCATGAGAGATTAATTTGTCAAAGTGAAAATATTATGGACAAGTTTGATAGAGACAACATTTCAGGCTTGATACCTTTTGTTGTTGGTGCTGAGAGAGAAAGAGAGAGAGAGAAAGAGAGAGAGAGAGAGAATAGAGGGGGGGCTTTGAGAGAGAAACAGCACGTGTCCTACGCAAATCGCAACACGACACAAGACAATTTGTGAGAGAAGAGAGAAAGAAAGACAGCAAGAGGGAAGAGGGGGGGTTAGTACATTTTAGGCATAAGCAGGAGTGAGAGAGAGAGAGAGAGAGGGAGAGAGAGAGAGAGAGAGAGAGAGGGAGAGAGAGAGAGAGAGAGTGAGAGAGAGAGAAAAGGAAGAAGAAAGGAGGGGGCAAATCCCTGATTGATTTTGCAAGTCGTTTTTTTCTTTCTTCCTTTTTTTTTTTTTTTTTTTTGGGTCCAGGCACCTGTGAAGCGTTGTCCTTTAGGATGAAGGCAGGATTAACTCACAAGCCTCTCAGACCCAACGCCTTACGTTCTGACTGTAAAAACTCAAAATGGAGGGGAGCAGGGGATAGAGACAGATGGCACCTCCACATCCCTGTAGGCTCACTTATCCCTTCTAACACCACAGTGGAAAAAAAAACAAAAAAACTTCAGTACGTGCAAACTAAGTTAAGTTGGAAAAACCAGAGGAATTGTGGGAATTGCATTTGATTGGCTGTATGTCAATTGTAAAGGATTTTCAGTGTATGGCAATAAAAGCGGCAAACGACAGGGCACTCAGAAGGCACGGCCAGACTGCCAAAGACGTCCAAGACATTTTCTGGATTATCCTCCAGACACAGGCAAGCTGGAAAAACAAAAAGCTTAATACCTTGATTTGTAGCCTAATCATTATTGTTTTGTGCTTTTCGAATGAGAGATGTTCATTTGGCATTAGACAGTGCAGAGTTCATTTGTGTTTGCTGCAAAACATAATTACTCAAGATGAATTATGGCATCTTAATCAGAGGCAGATTGAAGTAATCACTTGACACTGTCTCGAAGCACACAGGGCGGATAAAAAATGCCAGGAAGGTCTGTACCGGTATTCCAGCACGACCATCAGACAGAACAAATGCTCTACAAAAAAAAACAAAAAAAAAAAAAACTCGCCAGAACACAAACCAAAAGATGATTTCATATCTGAAAAACACTGTGACTAATAGAGTGGTTTTATTTCAATCTAAGATTAGCACTAAAACCAAGAATCAAGAAATTGAGCTATTAGAGTCAATCTGATTTAATGGTGACTGTTGTACGTTACACACAAAAGAGAGCAACATCTCTCATGCCAAGACAATTCCACTCTGTCTCAGCCAGCATGCAGTTCCTGAATCAAAGCCTCTGGTCCTCAGTCAATCAGTTATTTTACTCCACAGAGTATGAGATGGGGCAGAGACACAAGATTCCGTGGCAGCGGAGTGTGACCGCGGCTGATCGGAAGAGAATAGAGCCGTAACTTCTGTGGCAAAAGACACACACGCGCGCGCACACACACGCACACACACTATTGCTCACAGGGTGCAAGTAGTGTTCCCTCTTGGTTGTGTTTGTATTTCACCCCACTGACATACCAATAAATCAAAACTATCACATCCCATTTTTCCTGCTTGTGAAAACACCTCATCAATCTACATTACTGCTGTGTGAAGAAGTTGGATGAAATATGGAGAAAGTGCGCGTGCTCATGTACTTGACCTCGGCGTGATGCTGAAGCGAGCGGGGAAAACAGTATGTGCGTTACAAACATCAGAAAACCGGGCGGTAGTCCACTTTTGAAATCTCATCAATAATTCCAGATCATTCCTGCACGCATTCTGTTTAAAACGTGTCATCAATCTCTTTTAAACATGAAGTCCACTTCGGTGGAGCGCATGAGAAAAAAAAAAAAAGGAAATAAATAAAATTACAAACTAACAAAAGCAGAAGTGACATGCCGTGTATACCCCCTCAATGACAGAACACGACAGTAAAATTCGATACATTAACAAATGATTAAAAAAAAAACAACAACCAGAAATAAAAAGAAAGAGTCTTTGAGAAAAAGTCTTGAAAACTTTGATAGAAGTGATGCAACTGTTCCTCTAATCGCTAAGGGATGATTTGCAGACAGTGCGTGTTCAAAAGGCACAGCATCAGAAGGACGGACGTGTCATACAAAGCAGATTTGAATTAAATTAGTCTTAGCACATACAGACCTTTTGGAGCATGTGACAGTCCATGTTTAATGAAGAGAATGGTGACCAGGGAAACTGATTAATTCATGCCGTTTTTTTTTTTCTCTCTCTCTCTCTCTCTCTCTCTCTCTCTCTCTCTCTCTCTCAAGACATCTGTTGTCAAGATCACCTCTACAATCAGACGTAATTTATGTCTGTGAAGGTGAGGTGTCACCGTGATTGTGCATCATCAATCAAAATTTAATGAACTAATTTGATGCCATGAAATGAATAGTAATACACAATGGAGGGCAGATTATGGTTATCCTGTTGCACTGCACTTCTTAACAGGCTTTTCTGAACTGTAGAGTACGGGGGAGATGTGGAGCTGAAACTTCTTAAATAAACAGAAATAGAACCGGTTATCTCTGCCGTATATCATACTATACCATACACCCCATTCTTGTCCCTGACCGAAATATTAATGCGTACAGAATGTGGAAGGTTTTCCCATGTAATCTTGCCTGACAATCATCCGCTGAGTGCTTGTCATCCAGGTCTTGTCCGCTGAGGTTACAATCTCTCTTTCATCTCTTGTTGAAGAAAGGCCAGTGGCAGTCTTAAGGAAACGTATGGGAGAGCTTGGTTTCCGTTGACGACGTCTCCGGGGGGACGGCTGCCAGCTCGTTTCATGTGGATGAGGGTTTTGGATGGGAGAGAGGAATGAAGCGTGAATTGTAAGTACTCAGTGACATTCTAAGGGAAAGGAAGGCTTAACCATCTGATTTTCCAAGAGCGTAAGTCTGGCTGTGGTTACAGAACAGTTCTGGATAGTATAGTGCCCCCCCCCCCCAAATATTTTTCCTCACCAATCAGTGAGACTGATATTTCTCAAATGTTTGAGAACTACAGCATGCATGTCTCTATGCATGTATATATACACATATACATCAAAATGTGTGATAACAAGAAACAAAGGGAGCTTTGTTCTTCATATCGATAACTTTGATCAAAATCACGTCTTTTTGTGTTCAGTTCTCAGGGCCATTCATCTTGAAGCCTCACAAGATCTTCAAAATGGACTGAAACCCCCCCCCCCCTTGTTTTTTAAGCACTACATCACCCATGTTTATCGTTCTTCAATGTCATTGCTCTCCATCAGGACCTTCTTTCACGTCAGGTGGAGTAGGTGCACATATCACTGTAGCTAAAGAAGAGCTTTAATCTCAAGCTAACACCTTGACTGTGGGTAATCTGTGGCTGTCCCAGTGTGTCCTGATCCAGGCATGCAGGCCTGTTTTATCTCCTCAGGCACAAACATGTATGTTCATGAAGTCACGCAGGACGATTCCCTTCTGTGACAAAACGGTCAGGAGGGTGGGGGAGGGGTAGTGTCCATTTCTCGCTGGTCACACTTTAGCATCTGCGTGTGTGTGTGTGTGCCACTGGGCAGGCGGGCGGGTTTTTACAGTAAGTGATTTGGCACGGTGGCCTCAGATGACAAAATTGAGTCAAACCTGACTTACCAGTTCGGAAAAGCAACTGGGAGTAAAGCCAACAGCGGCATCTCCTCTTTCTCAGACCAGTGAAAAAAAAAAAAAAAGTGAAATTCAAGGACATACGGATTCGAACATAGCTAGAAAAAAAAAACACCTTTCGAAATTATGGTGCTCTCCCTCTTTTCCTGATGACACGTAAATAGTGTGACCGTTATTGCGTCAAATCCTCCCTCACTAATAAAATAGCATAGAGACTTGGACAGCAGCCATCTCCCCTTCCGGCTCCACTCCGCTCACAGAACAAAAGGAGAAGCAAAGAGAAAAAGAGTAGAGATAAAGGGAGAGTGAGTGAGAAAGAGGCAAGAGAGACGAGAGAGAGAGAGATCGCCATTTGATCACAGAGCGGTGTTGTTCTCTTGGTGCGAAGTAGCAGGCCCTGCAGTTGAACTGTTGGTTGTGAGACGATTTGATGAGGAAGCAGATGAGGGCAATTCATGACACTTTTGGATGAGCAGAAGCCCCGTCGCTCCAGCGGCCACTCCATCATCTGGCGCCTCTGAAATCCCAGCGCCCGGAGCCGCACGGCGCACGAGATCAGCTCTACCACCTGGGTGGATATCAAACAGAATCCAGCAAAAGCAATCAACACCGGATTGATCTCATGCCCAATGCACACACTTTTTGTTCTGTGAAACATTTTTTTTTCCCAGGCTTGAGAGAAAAAGAGTTTCTCTTCCCTTCAGTCTGATTGATTGCCTTACTTGACAATTGCATTAATTGACACATTTGGCTAAGTAAAGAGGTCAGAACATCACTTTAGAAAACTAGGAGTCATTCATAATCATACCTAAGTCTAGTTCCAAAAAGATGTTTGAAAACATTTACTATCATTCAGTCAATGTCAATAGAAGTACTACTCATGTTTATATCTATATTGCCATTACTCTAGTTCTGGCAGTGTTTATACAAGCCATACTCTCGTTCTGGTAATGTCTACATAAGCATTATTCTGGTCCCAGTGATCTCTACATAAGTATTCTTTTACTTCTATTAACATCTACATGACCATCAATCTAGTTAAGGTTTTCTATATGACAGAGATATGTAGGTAAGCTCGACTACACGTAAGCCAACATTTTAAACCAATATGTGAAGTGTAATTGTTTATTTAAATGCATGACTGTCGGAGGCATAGTGGTCCACGACATGCTCTACCTCTTTTCCTGTGCATGAGGTCATGACCTCCATTTGGGGAAAGGTCATGTGTGGCTTACTCGTGCAGAGTGTTCTGCTTGGGTCAAACCTCCATCTGCGTTTCAGAGCAAAGCACACACAAAAAAACAAAAACGCTGTTAGATAAGATGAGGTCAAACTTCAGGTCACAACTGATTACTGCTTCAATGAATATATAAAACCGCGTATGCCATTCCACAGAATTTTCTTTAAAACAATCACACGATTAAATAAATGCTTGGAACTCAAAGTGATTTTAAGTAGCACTTACATTGCGAGTGACAGAAACACATAATGATTTTATTACACACACATTTTTATTTTGACTACCCCATCATTGTTGAATCATATGTAGCATTTTCTTAAAGGCTGAGATCTGGTTCCATTGTCAGATGGTTCTCGTAGACTCCAAGTCACAACAGCCAAGACTGCAGCTCTCTGTCTGAATCTTTCCCCAATGGAGATTTTAAACTGAGGGTTAAACTGACAGCACGTTGGGGGAAAAATGGACTGTATTTCATGAGAAATATTTGAATTATGGCTTTAAACAGGTGCACATACACTGATGCAGAGACCCATAATGCCATGCATACATTCTCTGCCCGTCCTGCTTCCCTTCTCTGATTCTGAGATTGGCAACAGTTCGAAACAGTAAAAAAAAAAAAAGAGAGAGAGAGAGAGAAATCAGCTGTGTTCATGCAGTCATTAAGATGGAATTAGGCTCTTGGCACACCTGGAACATCCACACCGAAGTGCGCCGTAATTTAGCACAAGGCTTTGGGCCAAAAGAGAACGATCAAAACAAACTCACACATTCACTCACACATTCAAAACCACTCTGGGGTGCACTTTTGTGCATATACAGACACACACACACACACACACACACACACACACACACACACATACACACACACACACACAAACAAAACCCTAAGGATTCAGTCACGCAGAGTTCCATTTCTCTAAACACAGCATCTCTATGGAATATAATTTCAACTGAATCTGATGGTTCCACTGAATGTTACCAGCATGTAATCGTGTGCTCTGGACCATGAAAGAGCCGGCACGGCGTGAACAAGCCATGGTCTACTCGTGGTTTACTTTGTGGTGAGGTCACCAGGTTTTCTGGAGAATAATCACCGGTTGAGCAGCGAGGCAAATGAATTATTTAGATGCAATCTCAAGTGCTTGGTCATGTGAAAATATAATGCAAATATAACATGTAGGCGTCAAAATATTCTCCATGCAGGTTCCTCAGATTCCTATTACGATGAAAACATTTCCAGTTTCATAGATTGTTTAGTTGGTCAAACAAAGGTATCCTGCATCACTTCGTGTTCAGTGGACACAACTTTACCACATGATCCTGGCAATGCCAATATATCAGCGTGCATGATCTTTGACGTCAATACATTTTGTATGCTTTTATTTCATCTCACCAGCAGGGAGGTATGCTATCCGTGTGTCTGGCTCTAACATTAAAGACTCCAGTGGTTCCCTCAAGCTTCCCACTCATTTGCAAACCATTCGAGTCTCGATAGAATGCTGTACTTTTTATGTCACTGAAATCCAATGATGATAGGAGACCTGGTGTCCACTACAGACCTGGCACACCAAACCCATCTTGTTGCCTTGCCTGGAGTTGACACAGTTGGTTTGACCAATCAACCGTGGTCCTTTAGTTCTGGAGGATCCTCACGTCGTGATGAACCTCTTTTTCCGACGTGTTGTATGACTTAAGCCGACATTTCCCAGTCCTGTTCCTAAGGTCCAACAGCTCTGCACATTGTAGGCCTCTCCTGGCTCTGACACAGCCGATTCCCAAGCCCTTGATTAGCTGAGTGAGGTGTGTTAGAACAGAGATCTCAAAGGTTCAGAACTGTGTGCCCCTCGGGGGTCCAAAAGCTAAACCAAATTGTTCTTAATGCAACTCTTAATGGATTGCACCCCTCTCTCTCTCTCTCAGACTCACACAGACTCACACAGACTCACACTCACACTCACAAATCTATTCCTCAGACTCCTTTGCACAGCCATTTGCTTTTCCTTGCTAAGCCTTGATTTGAAACTGCTGGAGACCTCGGCGGAACCTTCATCAGTACGATAGTCTCCATACGAAAAAAAAAAAGGAAAAAGAAAAAAACCTTCAGGTGAGCATGTGGACTCATGCAGACCAGGAATCACATTTCATTTCCTTTTTCAATTACCAGGCGGGCGGCCATGGTCCTGAGCCCTGGTGAGAGGAGGGTATCACTGATGATGTGGTTTGGCAGATCAATCAGAGGTGGCTGGAAGTGGGAGAGGAGTAGGTAGCATGCCAGATGAAACATACTAATGACTCCTCAAATGCTAGAGTTGTGCTCTAAAAAGTGGAGAGAGAAAATCAAAGAACTGTAGAAGTGTTTTTTTTTTCTGCAACTCTAGAATGATGTCAGCAGGTATGCTGCATTTAAGAATTGTGATTAAGTGACAGAATACAAGGAGAGAAAAAAAAACAAGAGAGGAGAAAAAAAGAAGGCACATTGTTCTTATTGGAGAAAGAGAAAGTTTGAACTCTGTGGCAGATAACCATGCAAGGGGAAAAAAAAAATCAAGAGCAAACAAAAGCATTTAAACACACTCAATGGATGTCCTGCTGTTATGGTCAGAGTTGTCACCACACACCAAACTTAAACACATTCTTCATCAATAAAAGAGCTGTTGGTTTTTATTGCTGGATGCCTTGACCACTGAGGACTTCCTAATACTGAATGAAACACTACCACAATTACACTGAGGTTGTGTGTATTACTAAAACTGGTTACTCTGGCCAGTGTTAATAGGTAGCAGCCGAGGGCAGTGTTTGTCTGTGCCCTTACAGGAAGAGCTTCCGAGATGACGGCTCCTAGCAACCTTGTCACACCAGGTGAATAGTGAAATAGTACATCAAATAATGGTTGATGAGCAGAATTATAATTGAGGATGAGAAAGTAAGGGAAAGGTTATGGTGAAAGCTTGGATGGAATATATTAACTGAATGGTTCAAAGGCAGATTTTTATCTGAGTTGATCACAGATGCCATTTATTAGTGAGGTAGGAGCTGGAATAAGCCCCGGTCTTTAGCATGAATTATGAAATCTCGCTCACAAATAGAGATATGGAGATATTAGTCTCTTGAGACATGGTATTAGGAATTTGTGAAGTACCTTGTTCCCACATAAAACTGTTAGTTGCAGCATCTTGTGCAAAAACATTCCAAAAATTGCAAAAAGAGAGGAACCTTGCTTGTTTATTAGTGTCACAGTTAGAGGCTGGGAAACTCAGGGTTTTTCAGACAAAGCACGATTATTTGAGAATCCACAGAGACCAACTACAGAGGCACACAACGTTTTTCATCCGAATAGTTTTAATCCACACAGCGCAGGATTTTCTCGTATTTGTTCCTAATCTAGGAGCCCTTTATTTCGCCAAAGCAGTTAACTAAAACAAACACATTTCATATGGCAGCCGTGATCCTTCATGACCTAAAGGCCAATTATACAAGCGTCTCCTTATACTTAGATATTTGGCTCAGTTCCTATGACAATTTACCGATGTTTTTTACTGTTCACATTCTGAAATCAAGTAAGCAGATCAGTGTACGTATCATTTGCAGGTGACTGAACAGAAAAAGTTTTCATCATGCCTTAAAGATTACTAGTAAAAATGCATTCTACACCATTCAAATGTATTTCACGTCATTATGAAAAATAAGCATTTTTGATGAAAAATCATTCAAGATGTTGACAAACACCCAAATACGGGTTAAAAGGGACCCTATACAAAAAGCCAAACTCCTCTTCAAACAACATTTTTCTCTTTGTCCATATGCACTCTAGCCTCCCTCAGAGCCCTTTTTCGGTCAGTCACTTTTTTTTGGTGCTGAATGTGAATACTTTGGATCCGTGTCTGTGGCCTTTCTTTCTTTATCAAGGAGGACTGATTGATTTTTCAGCAGAGGCTTGAAGCTGTAGTAGATCTTTCAGCCTGGCTAATGTCATTGTGTGGTTGAGTATATGTGATATTTGGCCTGTGTGCCTAACGTTCAGTGTGAAGCTCTTTGATATCGCGGTATATTGTTTTGTTTTTTTTTATCTTGAGAAGCCAGATGGTATAGCAACACTGGATATGGGAATTGAGGAACAAATGCTATTCTCAGATTTATTCCTCCCCTCTGACAAAAAAGAAAAGAAAAGAAAGAAAAAAAATCTGTTTCAGAGTGATTGCTGCTTTATGTGGTGACAGAATGCTTGCCAAAGCAATACTTTACCTAAAACTGAATAAAAAAAAAGTATAAATGAAACCATTTTGATATCGCTGTTTAACAAGACACATGGAGTTTCAGTTGTAATCACTTTAAGGAGCCTGTAATGAACAAAAATTATCGTTGTATTATAGTTGTATAGTTGTAATAGTTGTATTCTTCTTCTTCTTTTTTTTAATTAGATTGTTCTCACTTAGGTTGTAGGAAAGTCTAGACTAGTAGGTATGAAGGATTTTTAGGTGGTGTGTAGAGATGACCTGCAGTCAAAAAAAAAAAAAAAAATTCCATTTAAACTTGAATTCCAATGCATTCATTTACACAAATGAATTATTTTATTAATACTTCTGACACAATAACCGCAAAGCTTGCATTTACATTAATCGGTATGGGATTAGTTTAAGATCTACAGCTCAGGTTGCAGAGACGTCTTCAGAAGGGGCTTTTGTAGCATCTGATTGAGATAAACGGAACAATCTATTTCTGTTTCTCTGCAGACTGAATCTGTGAGATTTAAAACGCTTGTGATTCGGTTATCTACATCGTGTTGAGGATAATACTGCATTAAGAACCTAATTAGCCATTGCACAGATGGAAGTAGCTCTGTTTTATTTTACAGATGAGAGGTTGGAGTGTGTGGTATAAGTGCTGTAGGGTAGGGTGCTGTCACCGCTGAAGGAGGTTGTGGGGACAACATTTGATCATGAGCCTCACTCAGTCATTAGCATTAATTACACCTGAGTTTTATTTCTGGTCTCTTCACTGTATATATCTCTCTGTCAATTGTACCTGTTCTTTAAAGACACATATAAAGTTTTGATTTATCGTTCTCCTTTTCAGCGCTTAATAAAACCTGTCGTTTAGCGCGCTGGTTATTCTGGAGTGAAACTGATATGAGTTTCCTTTTGTTCTCAACCTCTGTTCTTTATTTAGTAATACCATCATAAATTCATAGGTTTATGAGAAAAAAAAAACCTCTTCACATGGCAGAAGCCAAAAGATAGGTGAATTGTGTTAGATACAAAGTGATAAAAAGCACATTACCCCCCCAAACACACACACACACACACACACACACACACACACACATATACACACACTCATTTACCGTACCCAACAATCTCCTACTGAAGCCTTTCCTGTCTCTTCCCTAAAATAGTCTTCCTGTGGGAGGCTCAGAGGTATCCTTACATTACTATGTCACACTCAATGACTGTCTCGTTCCTCCTCACAGCAGAGAGTCACACCAAATATGCCGTCAATATCTGACAAGAAACGAGCCAGCGAAGAGCTCACATCACGCTCCACACGGCCGAGGCCAGAGAGCCAGGACAGACAGACTGGGCAGAGGCGTAAGCCGTACTGGGGATCTGTCTCGTGGATTTTACTGTTGTGAGTGGGGATTTAGGCTGAGTTGACAGATCTGAGTTGTATTGTGTGAACCTACTTTGGCACTCGATGTGTGCAGAAAAAAGTAGCATTTGATATGTAAAAAATGTGCTGCTGTCAGTGATATTTATTTGATAAGCCTTATTTAATCCTGTTTTGACAAACACTATTAACCCAGGGTAATCTCACCAGTCTGTCCATAAAAAATGGCATCATTTCAGTCCCCGCTGTAAGACATAATTACCAACTGTGATAGTAACCTTTCCATCACAATGGAATACGCAATGCCATCACCATATTTCCATATTTCTGTTTTTTATTAACAGCCCTCAATCCTCTCGTTCTAACTCTCTCTCTCTCTCTGTCTCCATCTCTCTCTTTCTGTCTGTCTTGTTTAGAGAAAATAGTGCATTGTGCGGTTCACTGAATTACTCATCACAGTGGACCAATGAAGCTCTCTCTCCTGCCTCTTGAGAGTTAAACCTGCACTACAATTATTCAGAACAAATGGATTTATGGTAAATCTCTTCTTTGCACAGGAGGGCATGGATACAGCAGAAGTAAAATGAAAGGCAGCAAAAAGAAGACTGGTTGGAATGTGAGACCCAAAGAAAAAAACCACATATTTACAGAGCCATTCAAATCCACAAAAGAAAACAAAACCTTTTGATGATGAGTAAAAGTGTCTGGTGAATCATTAAGAGTTTGAGAAAAAAAAAAAAAAAAAAAGCTACAACACATATTTAAACCAGCATAAATGAAAGAACGTTCACAAGATAGCTCAGGAAAAGTGCATAAGATCAAGCATCAAAGACGCAATCCTTTCGGCTGCACTAATACTTGCCTGATACCGTACTTGGTAAGCGAGCCACATGCAGACATAGCAAGGGATAGATTGAGACTAGGCGTGCTCTGCTTCCATTAAAAATATCTAAAGCAAAATTTACAGGCAGAACGATTTGTTCCAAAATAATTTTGAACCTTTTATGTCATTGCCCAATAATAACTTGGTTTTTTATTTCAAAGAACGGCAGTAATAACTCTTTTCATTGAGCCAGTCTGCATCAGGAGCAGCCAGAAGAACTCAGAGGTGCACTCATGCTGAGTTTTCTAACTCTCGGTATAAACTTTAGAAGTTACATCCCTGGGGAGTGCCTGAAGTATTTACAGCCTTTTCTTAAATACAGGAGTAAAGAACCACCATTATTCTCCAGACAGCTAATTGTAAATTAAAGCAGTTTTCCATGGGTCTGACAAACTTCAAACACAAATGAGAAGGATTTCTCAGGTGGCAGATGGTGCTTTTCAAAAGAAACTATTCAAAATTCTACATTAAAGTAGTCCCTCTAAAAATAAATGATTAACTATGCTTGTTTTTTTTGCAAAGTCATCTTTGTCAAGGTCCCTTCTTCATCATTTTGTTAATAGAAGGCTAAAGAGTAAGGCAATTAGTCGTCGAAGATGCATATCTTTTTAAGAAATGCAATGAGTTAAAACCAAGACGCTTGTCCCCTGGGTTCCTTCTTACCTTGCTTATTATATTTGTATATCAAATATGTCACTCGTGTTTGGAACACATTTATCAGGTCATATACCTGATAAATGTACCCATACAGGTACCCACACAAAGCATTGAGATGAAGTGAAATTTTTCATGGATCAAAGTAAATGTGTGTGTGTGTGTGTGTGTGTGTGTGTGTGTGTGTGTGAGAGAGAGAGAGTGTGAGTGTGTTCATGTGTGTTTTTGTAATACATGTTTGTATATTAATAAGTGCCTTCAAAACCTTTCATTTAAGGCTAGGTTTGAGCCACTATGTCAAGAAATGTGGTTGCTGGTGTGAAAATTTAGCTCAGAAGGATGCACTGGTGATGTTTTTTCATTGCTTCGGGCCGGATTGTCACTGAAAATGATTTTTGTTGTACCTAGTAATGAGAGTACTTCCAACTGAAATGTGGAAATTTCAGTTGGAACTGATTTACAACTTGTGATTCACATCCTATGGTTGGCCACCGCTGCTCCTGATATAGTTTGAAGCAGACAGACTTTGAAGTTGACTGTCTGTTTTACTTTAAGTAATCCCTTTCACTGTTTCAGATGATTTGATGTTGTTATCCATAATACATTGTAATGAAACTGCTGTTTAAAAAAAAAGTGTGACAAGCAACCCTTGTCATCCCAGCTTAAAATATAGTTTAATGAGTTTCTCCATTGTTCATTCTTCACATAACACCTCACAAACAAATCAGACAAGTATAATCAACATAAAACAAAAAACAGCTCTATGGAAGTGAGTTGCTCAAATTATCTTGCAAGGTATTTTCTGGTTTTGGTCGCTGTGTGAAAGGCTTTTTATCATTTTGGATTACAGGTAACATGCAGTGAACAATTAGAACAACCTATGAGACAATATTTTCTAATGTGATTTCTACAGCAATAATTAGACCTGGCGATTTCTATTGCATTTTTAAAGTTAACAGGTTCCATTGACCTGTTGTCCTTATTAGTCCTCTATCCTGCCTGTGTGGCATTGTGTTGAATTACAGGGCGTTGTCTTGTCTTGGGAAGAGGCATCACTGCCATACAGCTGTTGACAGAGCACAAAAAAGTAATGTTCTAAACATCAGTTTTTTTTAAAAAAAACATTTTTAATAGGGTTGACCGAAAAACGAAACCTTAAATACTACCTCGGTATGTTTGCAGTTACTTCCTTATCTCTGCAGTGAGTTAGTACTTGTGTGTTTGATTTTCTAACTTAAAGCCTTGTAACATCTTCATTCAAATTCTTTAAAAGAAGAAAAGGTTAGAAGCACTGTTCAGAAAGCCAAAGATGGCACACACAATAGGAACAGATAGAACGTGTGGCTACAAAAAAAAAGAAGAAGAAAAAGTCCAAACAGAATGGTTAGATATAGAGCAGGGAGAAGAGGAGGCCTTGAATGACGGAGATGGATTAAGAGTTTTTAACAGATCGAGAGATGGAGTCCAAACGGCTCAGTCTGCAGAGCTGTGGAGGTTGGATCTGGGAATGAGTAGGTGACCAGAAATAGAGCATCTGAGTGACTGGGAGGGATAGAAAGACGGGGGGGGGGGCGAGACAGGATAAGCTGTCGTAGTGCCTTTCGCAGCTGGCGAGAAGGCGAATTTTCGGCCACTTTCCCATCTGAACAAACTGATTCGTTTAAACAAAACACAAAGCACACAGCATTGGCCACTCACAACAAACCTCTGCCTTCTGAAACACGCATAGCCGACCAGACAGTTCTAAGGTTATTGTAAATAATTCAAACATCAAAATAGGTGGGTACAGGTTGAAACACGTCAGAATTAAGAGTCTTTGTGTAAATCTAAACTCAAAAAAAGTCTGTCCTGTTTCCATGATTTTTGTAGTCCAACCCAACATTTGTATGTTGAGCAGGAGAATTGTAAGGCTGCACAAAACACTGTCGTTTTAGGTTTAAAATAGGGAAGAAAGGACTCTCAATACATTTCTCAAATGCATTTCCACTGCAGTTTTATATACAGACACAAATGATTTCATCGTGTTTTGCCAATAGACATTTTTGTCAAGTACATTTATTTTAACAGCACAATGTCATTTGTGACAGAGAAACAGTCCCAAAGGACAACAAATTATTTCAAATGTAAAATGCCCGCAAACTAATTATCCACTGTATTCAATATCAACTGTCACGAGAGAGATGTTTATCTACTAAGTTTCACATAGATATGAGATTCAGTTCAACAGGAATGAAGCTTTAAACTTTCTACACATACAAAGAAAATCTCTCTCTCTCTCTCTCTCTCTCTCTCTCTCTCTCCCTCTCTCTCCCCCTTGTCTGTTTCTTTCTCACACACACCTACCCACACTACTTGGGTCTGTCCCTTCGTCTCTCATTATTGCTCATCGGTTCTTTTCGTTGCTGCGTTCGTCAGCAGCGTTGCTACTGCCTTTGGAATGAACTGCCAATGACCACTCCGCAGTCTTGAACGAAATGATGCTGTAGTAGTCAAGATACCGATGACGAGCGAGAAAGCTGTTGTAATTTGTACACTGTAGCAGTGGTAGTGATAACAACCCACTCAAATGTTCCCACATAGATCTTCAATATCAGTAGCCTATATATTACAACACAGCTTGGTGTACCGACAATTGCGCCCAGAAGTATCCACAAACATGACAATCACAGCGGATGGCGGTAACTTGCCTTTTGGATGTATGCGTCTTGGTTTTTTATGAGGCGAGACCTACAAATTCATTGTCCACTCAGATCACCTGTGGAAAAGCAGCGGAAAGAGGGGAGCACAATGAAAAGCACAGGGCTGTTGCTTGGTTACTTTTTAGTGAAAGTTCTTGTGTGCGACGCAGAGGGAGAACCTGGCAAGAATGTTGACGGCCAAGTGATGGTTTCGGGATCCAACGAGTCTAAAGATGGTGAAAACAGTATATCGGAAACCTCTCATACGGAGGACAAATGCCGGGGATATTATGATGTTATGGGTCAGTGGGATCCGCCGTTTGTTTGCAGGACGGGCAGTTACATATACTGCTGCGGGACCTGTGGCTTCAGGTTTTGTTGCGAGTTTAAGAACTCGCGGCTGGATCAGACCACCTGTAAAAACTACGATACACCACCGTGGATGATGACTGGCAGACCACCGCCAAAGAAAAACGACCCAACTCACGATCCAACGAAGGATAAAACAAATTTAATTGTTTACATCATCTGTGGAGTTGTGGCTATTATGGCTCTGGTTGGGATATTCACGAAGCTTGGTCTGGAAAAGGCGCACCGACCTCACAGAGAAAACATGTCCAGGTAAATAGCGAGTGTTTGTTTCTTGATCCAAGAATAAAGAACGAGCCAGATGCTTTGTATGGTGATGGAATGGTGATGGACTAACGTACGCATAGTACAGTTGAGCACCCGTCCTAATTATATACTTAAAAATAGATTTTTTAAAGAACTAAGAGCACCCAAAGTCTCATTTCTATGAACCGCTTATTTTAACAGGCGTGTAACTGAAGGTTACACGTAAGGGTGCGTGTTGGACTAGTTCTATTGCTGCTGAGAGCAAATACTTGGAGCTGAAAAGTCACACTGCTCAGCACAGCTTCTGAAAGTTGGGCTCCTCCATACACAATAACGACGGAAAACACAGGTTCTCAGGCTGAATAAACAAAATTAACAGAAGTGTCTGGTGCTGACTGTATCATGTAAATTGGGCGCACCACTTCGATTGTTTACCTGTCTCGCTGTACAGCCGCGAGCAAGAGGTAGCAGGATGCTGTGAAAGAGCCTATTCCTCAAGAAAAACAGCGCTGCAAATGTTTGTTTAGCTCCGAAATGTGGACAGTTCCTTACCATACCTTTGTTCAAGAGAATACCATTACAGTTAGAAAGGAATAAGACCTTGCAAATCTCAGATCTTACTCAGTTTGAAAATTAAGACTTGTAGCCTACAATTTGTTCTGCCTGTGCGTGTGTGTGTGTGTGCGCGCGCGCGCGGGCGTGCGTGTGTGTGAGTGTGAGGGAGAGAGAGAGAGAGAGAGAGCGTGTGTGAGTGTGTGTGCGTGTATGCGTGTGTGCGTGCGGGCGCACACGCATGTATGTGTTTTTCTATAGTACTTCATTCAAAATATCGTCTCACAGTTTCTTCTAAACGTTCACTGCACATAGTTCAGACGTTACTGGTTATAAAAAATGATAAAAGTCTTTCAAACAAAGACTAAAAACAGTCTGACAGATATTTTATGTCTCAGTAGATCATTTGGCTGAACACATTTTCATATTTGATCATACTGATTATTTAATATCCACAGTGTGTACATCACCATGATCATTATGTTACAAAGGTATTCTGTTTGGACTTTGACATAGCACTGTTTAAGCCACCCTACATGAATGGTATAACACATTATATTCATTTGGTAATCGCCTCTGCCATCCACACCTTGCCTTTTTGAAGCCATGTCTATGAAGCATCTACATTCTTCACTGTCCTCAGATATAAAATCATCCTATCATTAAGATTATAGAGATTTCTTATGTCTACATGTTTTTGCTGAGTGTTGTGTCTCATGTGTAAAATAAAAATGAACCTACTAACATAAAAAAAAAAAAAAAATGGCCTACAAACTGTTGGGGCAACAAGATCTCTTCGGCTCTAAATTCTCTCACTGGCTGTGTAAAACAGGGACTTTTGTTTTGTTTTGAATAAGCTGATTTAGGAGAGAGGTTGTGATGCAGTACAGTAGGGAGTTTGTTTTTTTTGTTTTTTTTTGTATCTGTAGATGTCAGCTCTCTAAGAGTTGTTTATCTCCACAGAGCGTTGGCCCAAGTGATGCGCCAGGCAGGCCCCGGAGAGCTGCAGGAGCGTGAAGAGGGCCTGCTAACACACGGACAGCATTACGAAAACATAGCAGCCAGGGCAACAGGAAACAACCTCCGTAAGTACAAACCTTCTCCCATTCAAAGGCCATTCCTGTTCCCTTTCCCATTCAGAGTTACAAAGCTTCTCCCATCCTATGATGCGCATTTTGACTCTGTTAGGTGCTTATCAGAAATAAATAAATCATTTGAATTGCTGTAACAACAGGATTAAATCTGGAGGAAACTGCAAAGGCATGTATTTGTCTGGATGTGTTTGCTAAACTCTTGTGGATGCATATTGGTCACACTGTAAGAATGTAATTTCTCTGGATCATGCGGTAGGACAATGGTTCACTGACAAACATGCTTGAAAAACTACAGAGAAATTGATTCTCATAGAGGACCAATGGACAAAGTTTCATCATGAAATGTTTTTTGTTCTGTGTTTCCTCTGGACAATATTACTTACAAAAAGATAAGACAAGACAAGATTCTGCTAAGACAGAATCTAAGTGTGGCAGGCAGTAGGTATGAAGATGATTTTTAAGATTCAGATGACAGGTTTTGAGTTCTGATGACCAGTTCTTGAAACACTGTAAGATCTGTTTGAGATGTTTAACCCTGAGAAAGGAGCACAGTTACATCAACTTACAGCTGATGTTAAGCGTGTGTGGTGCAAATGTCATAAGTTAGGAGCATAGTCATCCCTCTCAAACGTAAATAGAAACAGATGGACTTTATTCACTCCGGAGAGGCAGCTGTGAGATCTTGTGGCTATTCATCGCTCTACAGATCCTTGCCTGCTTGATTTGGCTCCCACAGAGAGGAGAGGAAGTTGTTAAGGCAGTCCATTTTTGGCAAGTCCGGTGGGCTGGGGCATCAGTTACATCTGTGGTGATCATTGAACAAGCTGGCATAGCAATTACCCTAGACTCAGTGGCTGACTAATATAGACAGTAAACACACACACACACACATATACACACGCACACACACACGCGCGCGCGCGCACGCGCGCGCACACACACACACATGCACAGCTAGGCAGGCAAATGCTTGCGCAAACACGCTTTCACTCACGTATTATCTTAGCTTTAATCACTGTGAGAACAGCTAGCTCCTAGCTAATCTTGTTGATGTATGGACATCCCTATTTGTCTAGTCGACAAATGATGTGATAAGTCACTCCTGCTGGTGTGGTTTTGTATGTGATGTACTGTTTTTACCACAAGAACGCTGGTTGGGGGGTGGGGGGGTTCGCTGGTGACCAAAGGTTTTCAACGTCAGTTGAAAAAAACAGAGTCCTTAAAGTATCTATTTGCGAGAGATCAGAGAGGATGGATGTTGGTTTGGTAATGATGAAAACTGAGAATCACAGAGTATCTTATCAATACAGAGGATTTCTTCTGGGCTGCCTGTCACCCAGAGTGTTGTGACAAAACTCTGGGTTGCCATGGAAGTTTAGGATTTTCTCAGCTGCTTCATAATACTGACTGCTGGTTCTCTTATTAGCATGTTCTTCAGCAAGCCAGATATTACTTGACCCTTCCATTCAGACACTGACAAGACTGCTTCATAAAGTTTTAGAATAAAGAATATATCATAACCAGTTTTATGAGTGGACATTTGTCATAACTGCATTGCACCAACGTTTAGTTAGCTTCGGTGATGAAAGGGCCCTCGCTAATGTTTTCTTGCAGTACCATTTCAGACTGTCCTTGGATGGGATATGAAGACATATGAAAATAGTTATTGTGTGAGACTAGCAAGGACAAGTTTACACCACTGTCATTTCATTGCTCAGGACAGCTTTTTGTTCAGGTGGCTCTAGAAACGTTGAAGTAGCTTTTTGGTTTGACCGAAGCCAGAAACAGAGTTTGAAATGTGGGTAGGGCAATGATGGTGACCATATCTCAGAGTATTTTTCATTAGTGAGTCATTCAGCGTTTGTATGATTTTGTGCTGGAAAGAAAGACTGCTGTGGTAGTTTGGCGAGTGGTGATGACAAATTGATAAATGTCACTTTCTCTTGTATGAGTCTAAATCTAATAAGAATGTCCAACTGTCCATCAAAGAACATTGAAGGACAAGAACTATTAGAGGCCTTACCAATACACAAAGTGTACTTTTCAATTTCAAACAAAGTTTATCAGGTGAATGGAATGGCATTTTCAAAAAGCTTGAGAGATTTCTGTTTGAGTTTGTACAGAATGTACTCTTTATGTGGGTTTTTTGTGCTGTAACATGCCTGTACTGAAGTCTTAGTGGTATTTCAGGATAAAACAAGAACAGTTCGTTCAATGAAATGAATGCTGTCTGCCAAAGAATATTTACACAATTATAACAAAAGTGAAAAGCACCATGTTGTGAAATTAAACCATGTTGTCAGAATGCATATACTATGATTGGTCCTATCTTTTTGTGCCTTTTTTTACTGAAACTGAACCTCCCCCACCCCCCCCCCCCCCACCCCCCCAAAATGCTCCATTTCAAATAAATGACCATTTCTAGACCACTCCCTTAGCGTCCTCTCATGCTGAAGAAATCCATGGTGCAGAACCTTGTTTTTTCTATGATGACACTTTAGAGGCAATGGGGAAAACAGCTTGAACTGCTTTAGCGAGTAGGCTCACTGCTGGAGATTTGCGATGGCTTAGTGGTACGGAGGTATACACATGCAGGTATTGCTTCACTAAAGAGCTGTCTCCATGCAAGGAGGGGAGAAATAACTTTACAGAATTGTGTGGCTGTCTGCTGGGAACTGAGCCATTTCACAGAACATGGTGTGTGTTGGGGGGGGGGGGGGGGGGGGTCGGGCGTTCGGTAGAGAAACAACTGCCTCCCATCACTAGGGCCCTTCAGTTGAAAACCTATTAAAGTGTTTCCAGCACTAGTGCTGGCTGGTGGCAGATACTCACAGCACAGGGTAGATTTTGGAGTGATTGCTTCAATTTAGGTCAGTCAGAACAACTAGACTGGGCAGTGTTGGTACTAAACATAATGCACACAGTGATTGTATCATACACACATGTGTAAATCCTCAGCAGAAACTCTGCTTCTGAGGTATGTTGCCCCACTGAAATAATCCCATTACCATACGTATAAAACAAACACATTAAGTCAACAGATTTCTGCTCTAAAGCTGCAGTGCAAATATCACACTGCATCGCATATATTTTAGCTTCAGAGGGTGAGTGTCTGACTGGGAGAAGAGTGGCCTTTCAGAGTGGGTGACAGTAATGATACATGATTAATTTATTGAGGAGTAGTGTTTGCTTAGTGCGGTTTCTCTCTTATCAGTCTGCTAAGGCTGGGCATCCACTGGGCCCATAGTGCTGCTTTGGTTGGAGGTGATTCATGAACATGCGTAATCAAGCTGATGTCTGTCAACATCAGGCTGTTAATCTAAGATTATGAAAAAAAAATTCAGCTCTAAAAGAAAAAAAAAAAAAAGAATCTTTGATCAAATGACAAAACAAACGCTTTGTATAAGGCCCTTCATGGTGTATGATAAAATGATTTTGTTAGTTGATTCAGAATGTGTTTACCAGCATGTCAAAACTGCACAAATAGTGAATTCATGGGCTAATTCTAATTCTAATTCTAATTGTAATTCTACACTCTGTGCAGTCCCTAAACAATATGTTCAAGCCATTTCCTGAGTATTCTGAGGTAACTGTACCTTCCAATAATCAGAGAAACTATCTTTTCTATAATATCTCTATGGTAACAGCCATTGTTCTACCTCAGGCTGTATATGGCCTTGGTTTGTTGCCTGTAGGAATGGAATTATTGTCTTTCCAACATGTTGCGTTGCATTTTATCAGAATCTAAAATATTATTGTGATACCGAATCATTCAGTTCTCTGGCAGTAAAGTTAAACAGACAGGTTTACATGGTTTGCAGAGAGCACTGCTGTTTCCATGGCGATATCACAAGATTTTGCTGACCATTGTTTTTCTATCTGTTCCTCCCTCCTTTCAGAATAAGACTGAGCTGACAAAAAGATAAACAAAACAAAACAAACAACAAAGAAACCCTAGCAAATTTACTGAAAACGATTATATGTTTCAAACAATTCAAAATGTGCTGTTTTTTCTATTTGCAAGTCAGTAAAGAAAGCGCTCTATCACCTTGTAGATAACGATTTACTGGGTCCTCCGCTTGTGTCAGATAAAGCCACGATTCAGCATAAGTTGTGCTGTCATTTTCACGCTCTTCCCAACACATACAGTGCTATCACGTCATCCTTAATTAGAAGAATTCAGTGAGAAAAGGAAGGCTGAGCATCGTTCAGCATTCAGTTCAGTTTTTTTCTTTTTCTTGTTTTAAATTTCTGCCATAGCCTGGCCATTTTATTTGTAATTGTGTGTTGCTGGGTAGGAGAGTGAGACAGAGCCCATGAGTTGAATTCTCAGCTGATGAATGATAAAAGAAACTGTTGTTGGTTTTACACCCGTTCCCTCTAGCACAGTAGAGAGCCGCTCTACTCCTTGAGAGCTCTAAGCAAAGCCCGGGCAATGCAAGATGTTCCTCTCTTGTTCAACACCCCCTTACAACCTTGTCTGTCACATGTGTACAGAACTCTGCCTAAAGGTACCTGAGGTAAAGATGTAAAAGGCTGAAAGTCCCCCCTCCATCTTTGTCATTATTATTCATATTAATAAATTTAGGCAATGACTAGGTACAACCTTGACAGGCAAATTATTTCTCACATCTTAAACAGAGCCCTCTTTTCTCTTGTGGCCCCCTCCTGGAATAATTATCGGTTCATTTCCTGCCTGTCGACGTGTTGGCAGGTAGGTGGTTGTGGAAATCAGAGACTCAAAAACAGGCACTGGGCACTGTTGAGATTCAGATATGTGGACTATACTTCACAGATAGTATGTCGCCAAGGGTGGTAGTTGCCAACTTAGCACATAATAATTAGAAGAAACACATATCATCAAAAAACACCCAAAACATATAAATAAGCTCTAATTATCACTGTGACTGTGGTGAGTAAGCCTTACTCTACAGAAGGAAAAAAGCTCTCAAAGAGCTAAATCAAAGTAATCAGATAAGATCAGCTTTGCTCCTTCCTTATTCGATCTCTGAGAGCAGTGGCATAGCAGGGGGTGGATGCCTCAGACCTTTTATAAACAACAACAACAACAACAACAACAACAACACCATCAAATATACTCAGCCCAAAGAATCCATGTGTACTTGTAGAGGGCACCCTCCTCTTGAATGTAACATTAATGCTCTTTGGACCTGTGAAGAGCAATGCTTCCTGTGTAAAAAAGAAAAAAAAAAGAAAGCTATGGTATTGTAATGGTACCTGTTGCTATACTTGTCATATTGTCTTGATTGTGTGTTCTTTGTGTTGTCCTGGAAATGGGAGGGTATGTTTATCAAGGTGCATTACATTATGCTGTGACTTTCCTGGCATTGGATATAAGAGCATATTGTCTATTTGTCTTTCTAGAACAGTCTAACAGAAATCTCCTGCGAAACAGGGCATGCTGATGCAGCTTAGCACTAACACCACTGTTAAGTTTTTTTCTTTCTTTCTTTTCTTTTTTTTTTTTTTTTTTTTTGCTTTACACCCCTCAATAAAACAATTCATGAAGCGAGAGAAGTGTGAACGGCATTGAACAGAGGTGGAATCACACTTTCAGGTAGAAAAACACAAGTTAGTTTTTAAATTAAATGATTTATGATTTTATCAAACAAATTGGCTCATTTTAATTAACATTTCATGACCAATATGGTAATATCTTGATAATATATGCAAAAAAAATCCTCTTCAATTACTTTTATTATTCTAGAGAGGATGCATGTTGTGCTACAAGTAATTCACATCACACGTAGCTCTCAAGAAACTCAGGGCTATGTCCTGCTGTGACACTTCATTAAATTAAATTGTTTCAAACTGTTGCATGGGTTTGTGTACGTGCTGCAACTTTAAAACTGCACAGTTTTGCTTTTAAAGCAGCAAGTTTGAAGAACTGTGATTGTTGTCAACCTGTGCTATAACCACTCATACATAAAAGACCAAAACAGGAAATGAATAACACGATTGGTTTTTCTTTTGTTATATGGACAATATGAATAGGCTGATATAGATTTTCAAAATCACTCGGTGATTAACCCGAACAAAGGCAGTTGTGGGTTTCGAAAACAATGGGAAAACATCATCAGTCAAAACATTGTCTGCTGAAAAAGAATGTGATTGGACTTTTTGGCAATCCAGTTTTCAAGTTCCTACCCACGACTAAGATGAAATAAATGTTGGCCATTGTTATGTTTTGATAACAGCTCTTTCCCATTGCAATGGTCCAGGGGAAAGCTTTCACCCATACACGTTCACCTTTTCATAAACAACACAATCCACTCAGACAGGGCTCGGTCTATAGCTCAGTGCCGACATGCGGACAGCTGGCTACGCGCTAGACAAGTGCTACCGCTTGTACTGTCATTTCCCTCTGGCAAACATGTCCTCATGTACCGAGATACTTTTGGCGGGATGGCCTTCTTTTAACCTGACACTGGTCAGCCAAGGGAAGTAAAACTCTTCTCTCGCAGGAACAGGACTGTCAGTTTCCTTTCGCTCATGCTATAGCGCTGCTGTCCACTACAGAAGTAGGTCAAACATAAATTCATCTGGAATTTAACACCATACCTGTTGAGTGACATGACAGAACTGTACCAGTCTAAAGTTTGGGAAAAGTTTCTTGACTTTGTAAAATGTGTGCTGTGGTGTGCTTACTTGAAGCAGCATAGACAAGGGGGAGCCATTAATATTTAATATCTGACTTTACTGTGTTCCTTTTGCTTAAACCATGATTGAGAGAAAGAGATGGTGTAGTAGTTAGGTGGAAGACAATAGATTTCTTTCCAAGTGCTGCCCTGAAAATTTTACTTGTAACTTTCCTCAGATTCAGCAGACAAAGTAGGTGTTCAAACCAAATTATGAAAATGATTCTTCACTGACTTATACTCAGTTTTGGGCTCAAACTTTACATGAGTGAAGTTGGTCATGATACAGAAGAAATGCGAGACAATGTTATTACTCAAAACCTGTACACCTATAAGCATAACTGATGAGCTGTGACTTATTATGTAAAAATTAGTTCAATATTAAGATTTTTTTTTTACATGTTTAACAAACTGACCTACCAGAAACACAGAAAGAAAGAAAAAAAGAAAGAAAGAAAGAAATAGAGAAAGAGAGAGAAATTGAGTATGCGTCTGAATCCATCTTTCAGACCACAGTACAGACCTATCTTGACAGTGCAAGACAATGGAATTTGTCATTTGGACAGATCAGCACATCCACAATGCCAGTCTGCACCTCTCAGATTATTCTCTCCTGTGCCCTTCTTAGAATCTAAATGCACATGTTTATGATTTCCCCGTTTGATTGTGATTATGTTTTCTAATCCATACTTTACCATTTAGAGATGTGAGCGTGAATGAGGCTTGAGTGGAAGACCTCTTTTGGGAAAATAGGTTAACACCTCC
Source organism: Chanos chanos (assembly GCF_902362185.1). Taxonomy (NCBI): domain Eukaryota; kingdom Metazoa; phylum Chordata; class Actinopteri; order Gonorynchiformes; family Chanidae; genus Chanos; species Chanos chanos. The sequence continues at coordinate 18,044,156 of NC_044507.1, forward strand.
ATACTCCTCTGGCAGGAGGGTTGTTTTTAATGCATTTTCTTGAATAGCAGCATTTTACAAGCATCATTAAAAATTTCACTCAGAGATGTGGTGAACTCTATCCTTGGTCAGTGCATTTGAATAGGGGTGTACTTCCACTCATTTTGAAATGTGAAGTACTCAGGTCTGATACTAATGTTAACCTTATTTGAAGACTCTCACTTACACAGCTATAAAAATGGAGTGCTTTTTGAAAAGTTGAGCAACTTGCCTAAATAAAAAAGCTGCAGTATAGAGTGTAGCAATGTTTACTCATTATATCTAACTGCATTCTGAGCAAAAGGTGAATTTTGTGTAAAATATATTTAAAGTTGTTTTGCGGTTTGTATCGGGGTCAAAATTACATTAAAAAAACACAACAACATAAGTAAAAGGTTATTTTTAAAATAAATTCATGACTGAAATAAGTTAAATTGAATGAAACAACTGATGCAAAGTTAAAAACCTGCAGTCAGGTGACGTCCGTTGTACATACTTCAGGAGGGAACAAAGAGCATTTTGAACTGAACCTTGAAACACTCTCATCAAGGACTCTCTTGAGTATTTCACCTCAGATTGTCAAGCCAACATGTGATATTTGACAAGCCCAATAATTCACATGACCAACACATCAATTTTAAATATGGCAGTTATGTACTCATATATTGGTCTGAGCTGAGATACATTTTCTTAATGGTAGTTTTGCATTGACTGTTGTCGTGGATACAGATCGAAGCAAAAGGGAAAACAAGCTAGCTAATTTTAATGAGTATTGAGCCTTTAAACTTAACATGGTAATACTAAATTACAAGCTTATATAACATCCTTAATTCAAGTGGTTTGCCTTTCAGTTTGAGACTGCTTTTCATCTGATGTCTTGTAATTCCATTTGCCACCACTTTCATTTCACAGATGGAAGTTTTTGTTTGTTTGTTTTTGTTTGTTTTTTTTTTTTGTACGCTGCAGTTCAAGGCAGTTTGCTAATCACTTGCTCTGCCCACTTAGGCACAGTGATTTAGCCGTGGTTCAGTTTCATTTGCCTGGGCACGAATGTGTTCGAATAGCCCCATGAAGGATCAATATTAGCTGCCAGTGCTATCAGAGCTGCTGAGGCATCCTGTGTACTGGGAGTGGGCCCACAGCACCATTCTGGAGAATATAACACGGTTTGGCCTCATGAGAATACTAAAATCTCTAAAGAATAAAGCAAAGTTTCAGCAAGCTAAATGATTTAATCATCTTGTGTTTATTTACTTTTGATTTAATTCAGTCCACTGTGTTTCAATCATGAATTGGCAAATGGCAACTGTTATATTTTTCATAAACCATTAAATCAGTTTTACTTGAGTACTGCCATCATCTCTCACCGCGATGGCAGCGTTTTCAGGTTGAGAGAAGTGGACTGTGGTTGACTTTTCTGTCAACAGGTGTATCAGGACAGAGTGTATCCACTTCTGCTTGACATGCATTATAAAGACTTCTGTGTGCAGTGGTCTGTGACCCAAATGATCAGAACTTTCACAACGTCCATTCTGAGCCCAGCTGAAAAGCATCAGTATTGCAGATACCTTACACTGCCATAATGTCTCAGATACATGACATCAGATTGTGTCTGCTCACGCATGTGTTTGTTCTTTCTGTTTTGCTCCATTTATGTAAGACCACTGTGTACTCAGCAGATGCTGTAATTCTGAGTTATTCCATTTAATGCATTTTTTATGGAGTTAACAGACTCTTCGTTTAGTGCTGTGAAAAGTCAATGGCAGAAAAAGGCATAACCTAACATTAAACATAGAAAGCATATAGTCATTAACATGCACATTATGAAATGTTAATATCATAAAGCTTTTTTTATTAACAAAACTGTGGCCTACTCCACATGAATGGATTAATAATGGGAGCATGAGTTTTTCATGTGGGTTGGGACTTATGTTTAATAAATGAAGACAGGGACAGACTGTTTTTATTTGGGAAGACCTTGGCTGGACAGACAGACATCAGTCTCTTGAAAATCCTGTTAGCTTGTCAATGAATGAAATCACATCAATACCTCTTAAATAGCCTTTAATAATCACACTAAATATCTGGAGGATCTCTTTAATATTGAGTGACTAAAGACATCTTTAATGTTCACATAGATGAATTTAGCATGTTAACAAATCCTCTTTAACTTTACAGAAATGTCTGGTCAGAAGTATCTTCTGTAGTTTTGTTTTTTTGGAGCCATAACATTTTTGTAAGTGAATAAATCATTTATTGCTTTTATATAACACAGCCAAACTAACTAAAGTCTGTAGAATGTGCCAGGACATTCAGAATCTTCTTGTCTTCTCATCGCAGTGTTGTTCTGCTGGCTATCGATTTCACACTTCCTGTTATCTAATAAAGCTTTCCTCTTGGCTGTATCCAATATTTCATGCATATTGATGGTCTGTCTGAGAACACTGCTCTACCTTATACGCCTGGGCAGCAGACAGTGCTACTGAGTAATAATCTGAAGAAATGTTTTAGACTGTGGTAGTGGACAATGCTCTGTGGGCCCCGGTCAATATTTATTACATTTGAGACGCATATGGAAAATTGAATATTTATAACCAGTAGGCACGCTGAGAATTGTTACACACTGACGAATGTGCAGAAAACCAGAGAATTAATCAATAAACACGCCCCTGACAGATATCATTTTTGATCAGTTTCTTAAAAAAAAAAAAGAAAAGAAAAAAAGAGGATGCAAGATAGGCTATGATCTGTACCATTCAGTTGCACAGGGGACAATGATGTTGTTTTGAAAATATCGAGTGTTCACGTGATTTAAAAAAAAAAAAAAGAAATCGCTTGACAACTTCAAACTCAACACTTCCCTTATTAATCTTAACATCAAAACAAAACTACAGTTATTTATTTATAGATTCCTTTCATGATTTGATTTGCCCCGGGCCATAATCCATTATCCCTCCTCAAAGAGCAGAAAATGTTGCGGGTTCAGCATTTTGCAATTATTGCAGTATTATTGCACTATTATCCACTGCATGGGTGACACAACCCACCACCACCACCACAAAAAAAAAAAAAAAAAGTCCACAAAACCAAAGCAGTCTGTCTGTCTGTCTGTCTCTCTCTCTCTCTCACTCTCAGTGACTATGCAACATAGTTCTATGTAAATGACAGGGCATGCTGTAATAGGACTTAATTTAAACCCATTCTCATCTCTAGTTTAAACTATTTCTACATGGTGTTGTAGAGAAACACGGGGCATTTAATGTATACAGAGCACGAGAGCATATAAAATTAAAATCCCTTAACTTCCTTACAAGACCCAGTTGAATGAGCTCTTCTTAGAGTATTGTTACTTGTTCGTGGCTCAGAAATGACAAGGTCCTGTGAAAAGCAGAGAGATACGTCTGGATCTCTACTAAGCCTGACGTTTAGTTGTCATCTGTGATGAGAGAGCTTCAAGGTCACTACATTACTTAAAGAACTCATAGCAAACAGACATCAGTCAGGTATTGAAAAGTCTGTGCAGATCCACATCCACAAAGACACCTGAGATGAATACATAGATATGCTAAATGGAGAGGAACTTTTATTTTGAATGTCACTTAAATATGAAATATCTCTCAGTTAAAGTATTTCAAGACACACAGCAAATTCATCAGTACTATTCACCAGTACACTAATACAAAGAGTGCATGTATATACTGTATATATGAGCATTCAATATCAGCAAGTCATTTGAAAAACACATATATAAAATCAAACATATGATTGCACAGTGGACCCCTGCTTACCAGGATGGAAGTAAAATTAATCTATATACAGTTATTTCAAACTAACAGTTGTATGTAAGATTCAATACATCTAAAATTGAGACTTTAAGATTTGACATTTGACTTACTTGCTTTTAACACACTCAAAAGTATTTGTGCCTTATGGTGTTTTCCAAACATGCATATAGTTTTGTAATTATTTTTTTCTGGCACGCTGAAATTTCAGTTAAAGAAGACATAATTGCTTCAAAGAGCCTCTGTGTGACTGTTTGAGCTGCTTGGAAACGGTCAATGTTGTCAAATACAGCTATTTTTTTCAGGTCTGGTGCATAGCATGGGGACTGAGAATTTGAGGTGTTCTGCAATTTAAGGTGTAATCAGCTTTTATTATACCAGAAATTTTGCAAGACTGCTTAGCATGCGGTTGAGAGGCAGAGAGAGAGAGAGAGAGAGAGAGAGAGAGAGAGAGAGAGAGAGAGAGAAGTTCAGAGCGCTGTCAGTTTCACTTTCAGCGGGTCTGTAAATAGAGTGCCCTTCTTGTAGGGCGATTCCACCTGAACATCAACGTCCCAAAATACTCTTTTTTCATTTTTAATGAGCTCCTGAAAGGTATCTGTATCTGTTTTTGATGCAGCTGGAGCTCCTCTCAGTTGCTTGAGACAACCTTTAAGTCTTTAACCTTAAGCTTGGATAGACATGAGAAGTTGGCTCTTACGTTTGGGATGGTCGACCACTAAGCATGTTTGCAGTTCACCAGAGGAACTAAAATAGCTCTGCATTACATAGCATGTCATTTAAGACAATGAACCTGAGGGAATGATCTAGAACTGACTGGTGTGGTCATTCATGAGCTTTACTTCATGTGTATTAAGATGCTGGGTGTCACTTCCGGTGAGACAGTGATGATGTTCAATAAGACAGCCCGAGTGCCATTTTTTTCATATTGTGATAAAGGAAGAGAAAACAGGTGTATTTCAGTTATGCATTATTGATTTGTTTGTACTTTTGCTGTCTGTGGCAAAGAGGAAACACTAAGATGAATTTCTATTTTCCTAAGGTATGTTCTGACATGTACTGCAAACAGTTTAACTCTATTGATCTTCACTGAAAACCGTAGATTTATTGAATGAGGGGGCATTAGTTCAATGGCCAGTGAGTGGCAAGGGCCTTGAATCTGAAGATTCTTTCTAGAAGATACCATTTCATAGTCCTTTCCAGAGTAATTAGAATGGCTCTGATATCTGTCTTCGACCATAGGGAAATTAGTTCCTAATTAGCCTAATTTCTGTATTAATACAGATACAGAACAATGGAATACTGGACACCCAACAACTACACCACTTGTAGACATTTTTGGCATCTTAGAAATGTCCTTTTGATCTCGCTCCTAAAGTTTCCTCATGTCTTAAAACACTGAACTCCTGTAGTGTCTGATCTCAATGTCTCCCTGGTCACCACCCTCTTTTGTGGTGCATGGCAACCAAATCTTTAATTATAGTTTCAGGTGAAAAAAAAAAAGATACATTTTCTCCCTTGAAAATCCCTGCCATCATTTTTTTCAAGGAGGTTAATTCTATTGTAGGTGTTTGCTTCCTCCTTATACTCACACTGTGGTGATCATTATTAATTTATGGGGCTTTCTATCTGACTCCCTCTTGCCTCTTGGAAAAGCTGTGCTCCCCTGCTGCTTACTACAGCTTTTCACCAGGTTTTTTCTCCCGGGCATCAGTGTTTTTTTTTACCTTCACTGAGCCATTCTGGACATATTATTGCGCATCTCTAAGGATTTTTCCAGAAACAGCAGGGCTGTTCCTAAGACTATACCGTATCTCGTCAAACGCCGACTCCCACTTTCACAGAAAAAAAAAAAACCCTGGATGCTATAATTATACGTGTTATGATATGTCTCGCAGTCTCGACCAAATTAAATCCTATGCCGTCTCTTCAACTCAAACATTCTATGATGGAGGTTTTGTTTAACTTTGGTTAAGGAAAAAAATGGCCCTTTACGTGCCCTTCCTGTGTGATTAATGTCTGTGTAGCCAGACGAGGCCTTCACATCAAGGTCCTGGCACTGTTTTCTTGAATATCGTCATGGTTATCAGCTGTTTGAGAAATACTGTCGAGAGGTTGCTTAGTCACAGTCCAGGAAGCATGTGTAACTAAGACTGGCGTATTCATTAGGTTGCTGTCTGCAAAAATGGAATAAAATCTAATCAAAGGGGGGAAAAAAATGCTGAAAACCAAAGGCACTGTGACATTTGGGCAATAGCCGGTGTCCTCTCCCAGACAAATGGTCATTCCCTCTCGGTATGGTCACAAATTATTGCAATTTCTGTCAGTCTGGCATTTGGGTTTCCTCTTTAGTAAAAATGATTTTAACCCCTTTATCCACCTTTCACCCCCCTCCTCTAAGACTGTTGTTGAACTTCAGGGTGCATTCGCATCAAGCGCCACACCAAAGTGCTGTAGGTGATTAGTCATTTAGAGTAAAACCATTTGCAGTTACAGCCCTCAAGAACAATAAGGTATCCAAAGCAGCACTGTAAAAGTTGCCTGAGACTATACTTGGTGAAATGAAAAGAAAGCGGTGTCTGTGTGTATGTGTGTGGAGGTGGGCCGGGGGTGGTGGTGGAGGGGCTCTCCTGTATTCATACTACAGCTTACTGTACGGTTGATTGGATGTTGCATGGCAACGCTATAATGGGAAACATCCCAAACAAAATTGAATTCTAAGAAGAGACATTGCCTCAGATCGGGAATCACAGCATATATCAGGAAACTCTAGACCACATTATTCTCTCTGATTTTTTTATTTTTTTTGATGATGATGATATCACTATATCTATTCAGACTATAGTCATTATATTTGCAATACAGAAATGTGCCACAGTTATGTGAAATGTTGGGTTTGATTGAGGTAGGAATAATGGTGATCATGTACTTTCCACATTAATATCCTTTAAACAGATCCATGAAGTTTATACATCTCCATTTCCAAGAGAAGACGAGCAGTTTGAATGTTCTTCATGTGCAGAACCATAGGCAAATACTACTAATCAATGCTCATTACGATACATAACTGTTCTAATGCAGACGTATTATTACGTATGCCTGCTAAAAGTTCCCCAAGGTTCTTTGGCTTAATGCTACCAGCTCAGTGATTAATCAGAATGGTTTCTTGTGTAAAAGCCAAGGGGGGGTCTCTCTCTCTCTCTCTCTGCATCAATTCTAATATGCAGGATACTGTATCATCCATCTATCTGAATAATGATTGTGTCAGACAGATGATACATCAATGTCAGAGGATATGAAAAACCATTACATACTACTATGCCTAAAGCTACAGTATCTAAATGAACACTTTTAGACTCTCTCAAGTTACAAACCTGAAACATTTCTATAGAGATATAGAAATGATCTGCATACAATATAAAGCATAGTATAAAAATAATGTAGAAAATAATTTTTGCCACTACATTTTGATCTAGCCATAATTTCCTGTTATTTTAGGAACTTGATTTCAGTATTCATTTTTTTATGCTTGTAATTTAAATGTTTTTTTTTGTTGTTGTTGTTGTTGTTTTTAATTAGCAGATCTTAGATATTAAATTATTCCTTCTTTTCTTGTTTAACTTTGAAAAGAGTTTTTGCATCATCCTACACAGTACAGAGTGGGATTTCACCCTAGACAGACCCTAGACTCCTGGCTCAGGAAAAGTTATCCACTAGAATTCTGGAAAATTCCAGAAGAATTCTAGTGAAAAAGAAAGCAAGACGAGATCATGTTACCCAATTTTTTTTTTAAAAAAATTTCAGTTTCTGTGCATGTCTGCAGACTGAGGTATCGTTTGGTTTACTTATGTTCAGACCTGCCTCTTGTGATTCATCAGAGCAGTTAGAAATAACGGCCATAACATCTGGTTGGTTGGTGCTGCCAGACGGCAGAGAGCCCAGACGATTTGCCGTGCTGCTGTGCACCCTTCAATTGACCAGATGTCTATGGCTATGCCAGTGCAATCTCCAAAAAAGCTTTTTATTTAGTTATTTATTTTTTAAGCACCTTTTTTAACAGCTGTGTCTCAAAAGACAATATGTCTTGTCGAGCAAAAACCACAGTAATTTTACGAAAAATCTATATATATTAGAAAATATATCAGTTATATTGTTGTCCATACTCTATTGTCGCCCATTAATTAAACTAAATTTCTGTATTGTGTGCAACGTGCTAATGTGGCAAGAGCTTTGCCAAACCTGCTTTTTGCTTTTTTTGATTTTAACATGATTTTCCATAAGCAGTTGAAAAGGATTCGATTAGCACAGTGGTGTTTGACTAGAGCTCTAAGCAATCCATGGTTAATGATTAGCATCCTGGGGGTGTCAGGAGAAAAAAAAAAAAGAAATGAGTAACAAAGAACGGAGAAATGAAGCGAATGGGTTTAAACAACCAGACCCCGCTCAAATGAGCCCGTTTTTAAGGTTGTGCTTTACTAGAAATTTATGCATGAGAAAATGGCAGTCACAAGTGACTGTGAACAAATGAGGTACCACTCATAAAACGTTGAGGGGGGGAGATCTGAAACAGTGCTGAGCTGGATCTCTGCTTTCATTAAATATAATGTCCCTTTAAAATCCTACGAGAGATAAACAACACAAATCAAATTATTTCCTGGGTCCTGAGTGAAGCATAAACCATAAACTGTGTATTTCAGTATATTAAATTTGCTCAAATGCTGAGAGAATGCCCCTCACTGCCCTAATTTCTGACTTGGTTTATTTCTCAGAGGGGGCCCAAATGAACAGCGTGGGTCCGGGCCCAGCCCTGATGCAAGCTATGACACCGTACCCTGCCATCGGACAGGTACCACACACCTATGAGCAACCGCAGCTCGGCAAGGAGCTCAACAAATACGCCTCGCTCAAAGCTGTGGGTAAGACTGCCAAACCCCCTCCTAACACGTGACCATTAGTGAGATCTTATCATGCCTTGGCCTAGTTTGAACCTTAAACAGTTCTGTGTTCTTGTTTTAAAATTGTTTCACTGTTGTGGATACAATGTTTTGCAGACACTTTTAGCATTTACAAGTAAGAAATACCACAAATTCAGAGAGGCAAGATACAAGTGCAGGCTAAATTTATTTCCAAATGCAATCCAAATTCAAAATCAGAAATGGGCAGAATTCAGTACACAATAAACAATTTACTATGGGCTGACACTAAATCAGTAATCAGAGAACAGGCTACCCAGGAACAGAGAAGCCAACCAGAACAGAAAGCTAGTCAAGAACAGTTAGGCTAACAGTGAAGAAAGTAAGCTAACGGTAACCAGGTATGCTAACAGGGGCAAGGAATACATGGTTTGACACACTCAGCTATGTGAGAGACTTCACAATGACTGAAAACACAGGGGTATACATACACGAGACCTACTGATTTAATGAACAAGAAACAGATGTACTAGATGATCACACAATGAGCTGGTAACACAGTGATTAAAGAACAGAGCATTCATTGGTCAGAAGACAGGGAGGGGGGAAATGCAGACATGATAACAAATCCGGAGCATAATCTTTCCCCATAACACTAATTGTACAACGATAAGACACAGGTAGTCACACAGATATCATAGGGAAATGGTGAACACTCCAATTTTCACGGAACTTAAATATTAAATATTTAGAGTTAAATGTTTCATTGAAACTAATGCCTTGTAAAAACGATCTAACCAAATGCGAAGTCTTAACAGTCCTATTCAGAAGGAAATGCAGGTATTAAATGGTACAGCCTCCTATTCATCTTAGAACCACTTCATCAGCTCACAGGCCTCAGCAGCAAGGACACCATGTGATCTTCACTCTCTTCAGATACCCTTTGAGTTACTGCATTTTTCCCAAATGAAACCTGGTCTGTGTGTACGGTAATACAGAGAAAGGATTCCTCTGAAACACAAAGGCTGACAAGGCAGACATATGTGCACAGACACATTCAAATGCTTTTGAAATAAAACTTTGGTAATGATTGCAAAAATTGCATCATCCATGTAGGAATTATTGCTAGGCTCATGTTTTTTTTTTTCTTTTTCTTTTTCTTTTTCTTTTGCTGTTGAAATGAGTGAAAACAGGTAGGAACGGTTTTGTGACTGTACGGTAATTATCACTTAGCCTCCATGCAGTGTTTTCTGTTTGAATTTATTTAAAACATGCAAATGGTTGTTTGTGGAGATAGATTGGAGTGATCTGCCCATAGATAACCTCTACCATACACAGTAATTCACTACATAAACAATGCATTAGCTATTGCAACAGGGATATTATGTCTCTCACTCTCTGTAAATGTCTATTTACAGTGGAATCATTGGGCATAATTATTCATTACTGTAATTCATAAATTTGATTTGACTTTTGCCTAAAAATTTTGCAACTGAATAGAACTGTACACAACCAATAATATTTTCTAATAAATGGAGTATGTACACAAACTAAAAAGCTTTAAACATATAACCATGTGATTACCAATGTTTAAAATGGGAAAAACACTGAAACAAAATAAGACAACAAAAGAGACAGACACAACATATGATATGTATGATACAGCATACCAGGAGGCATGCTGTTGTCTGCCTTAGTTTTAAGTCTTTATTGTTGTAGTTACATCGTCTGAACAGTCTCAGGGAGATGTGAGACCCATGAGCTTAGACATGATTGCCCACAGGCCAATGAGTCAGTTCTTTAATTTGCCCTTCCCCCAAAGCTCCTGTGAGGTCACATATGGAGTTTGTTGCTGAGCACTGACCAGCAGAAATCGCTTTTTAACAAAGGAGAAAAGGACTGGCGCGTACGCCAGGGCATATTTGCTTTTCTCAAGATCGTTTTTCCATCTCCAGATTTTGACTAACGATTTAAATGTCACTCCCCCAAAAAGGCTGTAATCACAGAATCAACGTGACAATGATGAGCAAATCTCAATGAATTCATTCAGGTCTGGTCTGAATGAAATCTTCAGTGCAATTTCACTGGGAGCTTTGATCTCAAAATGTTCAGTATGTGCCAGAGGATATCATTTTGCCTCTGCTACGGCTCATTGAAGGGGCTTAACTGTGTGAAATCTCAGTCACCTGCCCCTGCTGATTCAACCAAGATTTGCCGAAAAACAGAGGAGAGGAAAACTCATCATATGATAAGTGCGGCACTAAAGAAAGCCTACAGTTAAATATGAATTTCTGTCTTCTGTCAGTTAATACCATTCACAATACATCTTACTTGAGCAGATGTTTCCTCACAGTTTATTTGACAACAAAGATGTCTCTTGGTCTGTCGGGTTAGTGCTGACCGCATGACTGAAAGTGTTTCAGGAAGCCTGTCAGAGGTAGGTGTAGATGAAGAAGTGCTGTAGAACTGTTTACACTGAATCACTTGTGTAATTAAACCGTGTGATTTCTGAACCCTGATAGCTTTAGTAAAGTCACAGCAGTGTGATTTTTTTTACATGAATAAACACTGAAGCAAATTGAAATAAAGAAGGTTTTTTGTTTTTCATACCATAGAGTTCAAAGCCCGATGGGGCTTTGGAGTAGTTTGATTAAGTATTAGATGGTGAAAAAGAAGAGTCACCCAAAAAAAAAAAAGAAAAAAAAGCTGTGTTGGAATGGGAATAAAATCATCGATGAATCATTTTTAATAGCATATAATTATAAAACGAAATATTGGCTGGTCTCTCGTGGCTTCTGCCCCAATCAATTAATCTAGCATCAAAGCCATATCCAGAAAAAGGCTTTAGTTTGGATGACGGCCGTCAGCAAGGTGGGGACGCAGTCGCTCAAAGCTAAAAACGCTGCTAAAACGCGACGGCAGAACGTCTCTCTCTGATAAAAAAAACAACCCAGCTGAAACTTCTCAGCCGGTAAATCGACTGAAGTGTCGTTTGCGCGGAACGATCATTAGAAAAACAAAGATGGGAGGTCTTTTTACAAAACGATAAACAAGCTCAGGAGACAAGGCAGAGACATCAGAGCATCCCGAGGCTATGAAACTGAAAACCGTTTGGGCTGAGCCGCTCGCGGGGTCTATGCCTGTGATGTATGGTAATCTCGGCGTGTTGATATATATGAGGGATTCTTGTTCACAGGCGTCAGCTGCTTAGGTGACTGTGTCGTTTGTAGCAGCTCTCGCAGCAGAGCGGCTTTGAGATGGGAAACATCTGAGGGCGGGGTCTTGGAGGGGGGGGGGGGGGGGGGGGGGGGTGTTTGACTGCCGAAAGGTCACCTGAAGGATATTTAATTAAAAAGTCTAAAATGTCATGGTGAAATGATGGAGACTTCAAGCAGTCTGTGTTCGGTCCCGATTAGAGTTCAGCAGCAGCTTCCAAATGATGAAAGTACTGGTTGTGCGGATGTTAATAAAACGAAATCTCGTGTTGGAGCAAATGATCAATGACACAATATAGCCTTTTTTTGCACCAGGACAGTCTTATTAACCAGGACAGTCTTATTAACCAGGGCAACAGAGGGTGTGGACAAAGAAGCTGCAACATGTAACAAAAAAAGAGCTTGTATTTCAAACAAAACCACGGTTTAAAAATGATGCCAGCTGCTTCTATCTGAGGTTTTGTAGCTGAGATCAAAGCTGTGATGTACCTGTTCACTGTGACCAAACATTCAAGGGAAAGTTACTAGACTGGTTCCCTTGGGCAGGTGTGTGGGCTGGAGTCACTCTCCCCCTTCCTAATACTCAGCTCTCAATGTGGATATATTACAGGTAATAGAACATTACAAATCTGGTTGGGGGGGGGGGGGCTCTACTCGTTTTATATTCATTTCTATGCTAATCACCAATATGTTTCTGCTCTAAGAAAAAACACGATAAAGCACTTTAATATCTGAATTTCTAATGCAGTAAGAGAGATCAAAGAGGTTTTGAAAGAGGTCAAATAGTTGCCTGCATTACAGGTGTGTCAGTCACCGGGAAGGCTTAATTAAATCTTAATTCGTCAAGGAGAGCGGTGTTGAAAACTGTGGCAGAGGAGCAGTGATCACAAGTCAAAGCTTACCAACAGGGAACGATGGACAATTAAAAGAGCAGTTAGCAACGACCTAAAAAAAATGACCACCGAATACATAGTGCCGAGAGACAAAATAATGACAACACCTAATGAAAAAGGGTTCGTATTTTGAAGAAACTAAAATCACAAGTAAGAACCTGGTTTAAAAAAAACTAAAAAAAAAAAAAACAAAAAAAAAACCCAACTGAAAAAAAAACACAGCTTACTTGAGACACACACCTCCCCCAAGCTTGACAAAGCTGATATTTATGGTAGGGCAGCTATTTTGAAAACCACTCGAGGGTCAGTACACAATAACACATAATTTGGTGCAATGAGAATGAAAAACTGAACTCCTGAACAGGGAAAGAAACTAGAATGTTCCAATAAGTTGTGTTTTACATGTAGTTTTATCACATCTGTATGGGTTTATTGTTTGAAGGGAGACAAAGGAGGCTCAAAGGAGGTTATTGTGGTAAAGTGGTTGAAGAATGGGACACCTTCTGCTGAGAGTCACAGGGCATGGTTTTTATGCTGTATTAGACACATACAACCAAATAATACAAAGCAACTTTAGTACAACTGTTAGGTATGCCCACCAACAGTTTTTGGTAAATATTCCACCCTGCGGTGCAAGCATGGTTTGCTGAGGATACTTTTGTGTGCCGAGGACGAGCACACCGCATACTGTTAAAGTTTTGTTTCAGGATTAGTCATATGACGTCAAATACATTCCATGGCTTCTCTAACCAAAAATCCCTGTACCTTTAAGGAAAGTTCTGGAATGCACACTGTAGAGTACATTTTCAACACTTTCATCTCTGAAAGACCTACATGCTTTACTGCTTCTGGAATGTTCTAATTTCCTCCAAGAAATGGGCTAAAATTTGAATTCATGTCATTTTGTCTACCCACGTGTTTAGGGTTGGTTTTCTAAATTGCATTCGAATGAATGATAGAAAAAATGGGGCAAGACGTTTAAACACACACTTTAGCACAAAACCACTCGCCATGTTGTATGTCCTCCCTTGTCTTTATCCTTATATATACTGCAACAAATTTGATTTGATTTTTGATTTAACACACATATATGGGAGTTAGATTAAGGATACATTAAACAGTGTAAAATTCATGCTGATGGAATGTGCATCACCGTATTAAAGTTCAGTATTGAACTGTAGTTCTTTCATAGTGAATTTGATTTGTAGGTGCTTTTGAAGGACTTGCTAAAAATGTCCACGTGTGTTAACATGTTAAACCTTTTAAAATAGGGCACCCTTAAGAGGACAAAACAGAACTCCCTGTGGAAGACTGGCACGCTTCAAATTTTTAGCTTTCAAGAACAAAAATGTATCAGAGAGAGATGGAGAGAGAGTGAAAGAGAGAGAGAGAGAGAGAGAGAGAGAGAGAGAGAGAGGAGAACAAAACATATCATATAGCTGCTCTCTTCACACTGATTATCAAATTTGGTACACTTGAATGTCTAAAATGTCAAAGTCACACACTCCAAACACACTGTGATGAATTAAAATGAGGCAGCCTTCCTTTCATTCTAGAAAAAGAACTGCCGAGAACTAGAACATTTCTAGAACTGCCTTTCAATCTTGCTTCTCATTATCTAGAGCTGCTTTTCAGTCTAGCTTTTCATTATCTAGAAATGCCTTTCAGTCTTGCCTTTTGTAATCTTGGACTGTCTTCACAGCATTTACATGTGTCTATTGCTGATGTTTTTTTTTTGTTTTTTTTTTAGCTGAAAAAGCCAATGAGAACTTTTATACCAACCGACGACACATGGCAGAGCTGGCTGCTAAAGGCACCCTCCCACTTCACCCAGTGCGTCTGGAGCCGGAGCCCAGTAACCCCTACAGCCCTGAGATGACCTGCCAAAAGCAGAACGGACACAGGTCCAAAAGCACCAAGATCCACAGCTCCCACACACTGGCTTATGGATCCAACACGATCGCTGCCCCGGGCATGCTGAAAGGCTGGGATGGGACAGAGACGATGGGTCGCCGACACACTTACGGCCCAAAGAAACACTGCACTGTGGAGCAGGTCAGTGAATTGACCTCAGCTCACAGCCAGCATTACCTACCACCACAGCCGTACTTTGTCAGCAGCAGCAAAACAGAGGTGACTGTGTAATGGTCTCTGAGACAAAATTAAACCTACCAAACCTGACAGGAAACTAAATGTGGACCTGAATGAGAGAATGTGAGATAGAATGAGACAAAGTGGAGGGGTGTGCATCAAGGTCCTACTCTAGGCACAAGGACTAGGACTCTGTCCCTGTGGCATGACACTTCAGAGGCTGCAGTTCGTCTGTTTGTTTTGTCTGGGAGAGGTTGAACGTGGCACAGGCATGCACGGGACTACTGAGAACGAAGGGTAGAAACCATAACATCAGCAAAGACGTTCTCTCTGTGCCCATCGTCTTTGCATAACGATGCAGTGTAAAATACCAGTTATAGTTAGGACCCAATGACCTAGTGATCGTCACAAATGCAATGATTGAAAAGCTGAATGAGGTCATTGTGACTAAAAAGGCCATGTGCTGAGAGTGACGTCTCTCATGACGGTAATACACTGACTGGAAAATTAACGTAAACGAACACACAACACGTAAAACATACAAGCAGTACTTTGAAGAGCTAAGAATCAAACACAACAATAACTGTACTTAGAAATGACAATATACAGTCGTCAACACGGAATGTAAGGTCAAAACCTTGAAAGGTAATGGAATATTTCTGAGGACTGTTACGACCTTGTCAAAACATTGTGCTAAGAGGCCAGAGGATGCGTAATTCTCTAGTGGATACAATACATTTATACACAGTACCATTCATAATTGCTTCTAATTCAGTGTCTTTTACACTGACGATGTGGGAGTGGCTAGGCTGACTCATCTAAAGTTTGTGCATCAGACGTTTTCTGTAACAATGTGTGACAGTCCATTCTGACCATCCAGTGGCTGGTGCCTTTCTGTTCAAACCATAGCTTGGTATTAAAAGCATTTTTAAGTACTGTGGCTAATAAAACAGCACAGTTTTCCCCAATAATTCATTGAATATGAAATGCAATTTTGTCTTTACCACATTCATATCAAACTTGAGTGGGATGCCTGAGATGAAAGAACAAACTCTGTTGACTGTGTGGAATATGTGGAACTGTGGGCGTGTCCCGCTGTTTGTCAGCGAAGTGGAGATTCTTGCTTTTCCGTGGCAGGAGCTGTAAAAGGAAGATGGTTATTCACGTCCTGTTGCTACTGAATCTTACAGGTTATTATTTAGCTACTTGACAGCACTCCACCCATTCTGTCTGTTAGTTGATACCTAACACCTAAAACTTTTTAAACACTTATTTGTGTGTGTGTCTGTACACACACACACACACACACACACACACACATATATATATATATATATATATATATATATATATATATATATATATATATATATATATATAAAAGCGTGTGTGTGTGTGTGTGTGTTTATGTAATTTTATGAAGGAGGACCGTCAGAATCCCTGCTCTAAAACACCCTTAGCACTTCTGAAACTGAAACAACGTCCCAGTGGAGATGGATTTTTTTTATGTATATATATTTATTTCTGAAAATCAGTATGGGTCAAAAATAAGAGTGATCGGTTTACTATGAAAGTTCCAATGAGGAAACGCTTGAAATTTATTTGAAAAAAAAAGAAGAAAGAAAAACAGTCAGGACTGAGCCAAGTATTCAATCTCCCAGCAATTCTTCCTAAAGAGTGCCTATCCACAGTCACTGTCTAAAGCAACTGTGTCAAATTTATGGTACTGTGAAAAAATTATGGTTAAATTATTAGGGTAATTAATGATATGGATTTTGTATTTGAACACATGGTGTCTCTGATGACAAATTCCATATGATCAGACAAAAAAGCACATAGTTTTATTAATTATTAACAGGCTCTACAGCATCATACAGAGGCAGTTTTTGATTAGAGTCCCCTTCTCTTGTCAGAGGTTTACTTAAATAGCACATTAGCAGTCTGCAATGCATAAATATATATATATATATATATATATATATATATATATATATAAGTATTTGCCATGTGTTGTGTTTCTTCACATGCCAAAATGATGCAAGTCAAGCCCACGCATTTGACTGCATGCCTTCATACGGCTCCATCATGGCTTAGCTTTGTGCGTCACAGCACAAGGAACCTGGGACAAAGTAGCACTGAAAAGACCAAAATAATGGAAAGCTGGCTTGTTACTCATTCCATGTCCATTAAAAATCAGTCTCCTCCGACAGGTGACCTAGTGACTCACAGCGAAACGTCAGCCACTCACTTGCTCAAGCGCTTATGTTTCAGAGAAATGAGAGACAAATTACCACTACCATTAGAGAGAAAAAAAAAACAACTACATCATAGATGACCCCTGGTTACTCCCCAAAGAACTTCAGACATTCACTTTAGAAAAGAGTTAAATTTCCTTGAGTCAAAATGAACAATGCATTACAAGTCCTTAAGCATGCACTACTCAGAGCAGGTAATTATACTAATGTACTGTTAACTCCACAGAACCTGGTACTGACTCGCCATTTCAAGCCCTTGTAATGCTCAGCACTTGGATTCCATCCTGCAAAGTGTAAAATGCTATGAATTTCAAATGGAAATAAGCACCGGCACGTGTTATAAAATAAAAGTGTGCTAGCTCTTCTTCTGACTAAATAATGAAGTAAACAACTGTAAACTGTGTTAAAATATGTGTGACATAAACTTATACCAATGACATCTTGTGACGATGCTGTTTATAGTTTAAGTGTTTCACTGTGTCTTGACGTTTTAGTATTCATTAAGTACCGTCACTCTGATCAACTCTATTTTCAGTAAAAAATGAAAAAAAAAGGATAAATAAAATAAAAGGTCAACATTATTTAGACATGTTTAGCCCGTGTGAATCAAATCTTTTATACTATTGGAAAAATTTTTATTTGAGCTGAACATTAATGAAGGGTACCGATGCAGAATTTCCATCTTCTCCCAACAGCATACTGTCTTAATTCAAAATATGTACAAGAACATTATCAATGCAATTTTCATCTTTTATGAATATTTTGTTGCATACGAAGGGCTGACATGTACTGAAACACTACAGAGATGTGACCGTCTCTTGAAAAAAATCAAAGTGCAGTTAAAAGATGTCAAAAAAAAAAAAAGATATCTAATTTTCATTGCAGTAGACTGGACTGCCCATGGGGCGGGGGGGGAGAGGGGTGGCAGTGTATCACCAAGCAGAATATTTAGTACATTGGATCAGTCAATGAGTTACTCGGTGTTAGGCTAACATCTTCACATGAAACTGCCCTTGATTTCATGTTGCAAAGGCTTTTTTTTCTCCACAGACCCTGTTGTTTTTTTTTGTGTGTGTGTTTCTCTTCTGTTCTGACAGATATTGAGACCTCATTCAATATGTATTGTAAAATGAATTATTTGAACATGTTTGTATTTGTAATGCATGTGAATTCATTAAACTGTCAGTTTTTCTTCATTTTAAATGCATAAATCTGTTACTGATGTTTTATTTTACTTCTTTCATTTTGCAAAAATGTATACCTCAAGAAATACAAAAACAAAAACAAAAACAAACAAAAAAAAAACAAAGTCTTTGTGCTGTCTGATATGCGGAAATCATATGGATCATTCACATTCCTCTATGGGACTAGAATGTGATATTCTCAAATAAGCTAATATGATGACACACTATCTATATATCCTTAAATAGTAGCTGCAGACAAGTGTAAAGAGTCAAGTTTAAGTTGTCTGTTGTGAATTGACATATCTCAAATGACTATATCATTCATGAAGCTGATCCCATCGTGGCTGGGTACACAAAAGCTTTGAACATACATATATAAATATATATTACCAGGCTTAAGTAGACAGGCCCTAAATCAAAGTCTCTATGGTAATTTAATTTGTTCCATACAGTGTTCTGCTGGCCATCTACTCAAGGTTTGTGCTGTGATTTTTATTTGCTAAATCACCTGAAATAAAACCAAGCCAACTGTTCAGAACTGGCGCAGAGTCAGAAATAAAGGAGAAATGACAAAGACCGGATGACAGACAGAGTCCTCCGCTCTGTCTGATGGCTCTGGAGCACCTTTCTCACACCGAATGACGGATTTTTTTTTTTTTTTCCTTTTCAACTGAGATAGCACTTGTCATGTTTCTATATGTGAGAGTTGAAAAATGAAGCACCCTTGTATTGTTCATCAAAATACTTATTTACAATAAATATCTTTTGTGCATTACTTATCCATGAAGATTTGCA
This sequence comes from Chanos chanos, assembly GCF_902362185.1. NCBI lineage: Eukaryota > Metazoa > Chordata > Actinopteri > Gonorynchiformes > Chanidae > Chanos > Chanos chanos. The sequence goes on from NC_044507.1 coordinate 18,063,302, forward strand.
GTCATTATACAAGCACTTCTCTTTAGAGCATGATCCAAAGAGTTCTGCTTACCATTCTCTACTGTTATATCGATTTGACTCACAGTAGACATCCAAAACAACCGTTTGGCTGTCATTTGAACCAGTCATAACAAATGACTGTTAAAGTGCACATGCAAGTAAAGAAGATGGTCTACTTGTTTGACTATCAACGTAACGCACCTTTTCAAAAGACTGAAATTAAAGCATTGCTTGCTCAGAGCACAGTATGGGAAGCCCAGTGGGTGCTCAGAGAAAATTAGTTCAGCTGGTAGATGGCTGCGTGACTGGGCCAGGAACTATTGTCAACAAAAAATAGGGTTAGTGTTGCATAGGGACCATGATGTGTTGAAACAGGTTTTGTATCCCTTTATTTAATTAGAGAGAGAAAGAAGGCTAAAAAGGTCCAAGAGAATAACCCGGTGATTGTGAATCTATTTGTGGGTACTCCGGTGACATGCATCTGAGTCATGGGAGAACCTGATGACATGGACCGCGTTAATGAAAACATTAGAACACAGGAAATGGGACAAAGGTCTTTGTTCTGTAAATGAACAAAAATGTGTTTTTGTTTGTTTGTTTTTCCAATACTGGTTGACTATCTATTCCCAGCAACAGATTAAATCTTGCCACGTGTGAGGCATTACTTGGGCATAATGATGGACATTAAATGTACAACTTGTTGGATTTTTAAAACAAAAGAGAGTAGCTTTAGAGCTGGTAAAAATAAAAAAAGGGGAATTGTATAATCCTGACCAAACAGTGGTTTTGAGAGCTGTGAAACTCAATGATTGATCTCAATGGGATTTTACACAGGCTGAATGAAAGAAAGGACCCAGGACTGAACCTGGGGTGATTTCTATCAGGTCAAAGATAACAAAGCATCCAGTGATTACAAACCCTGCCCAGGGCCTTGGGGAAGCAGTTCGTTTGCCTTGTCATAAATTCTAAGTACCTCAACCTACACGATTTTGGAAGATGAAGAGTTTAAGATTAAGAAACATTTTAACAGATTTTGTGATGTCCAAAAGCCCACGCAGTATCCAGGAGGAGCATGTGAATTAAAGAAATTCAAATGTCATCTTTTCAGTACAGACTGGGTCCAACTGAGACCCTTAAATTGACTATAGAAACAACAAGCACAACACAGAGTGGTTAGCCTTAGACAAGACGAGTAAGTCTTGACCCTCAACATTAAATTTCACCTTCTGAAGTCTTTGAGGGAATATGGCCAACCATAGCCTAAATGAAGTCAAAATCTGCCAGTCATATTGTTACAAATCAGATCCTTAACAGACAACATATGATTGTAACAGCTATATCTGAAATACAGGTAACTTGACCAAAGAGTTGGTGGAATTGTTTAATTGTTATTTAGGGGAGTGTTGGGTTCCTCAGCTGGGTTCCTGGGTTTAACCTGACAGATTAAAATGATTTCAGTGAAAGAAAAATATCCCTCTTATTGAGCTTCCACACCTCACTGGGAACAGTTCATGAAGTAGAGAAAGTGCTCATGTAATGCTTCCTTATGTAATTAATCCTCAGGTAAGGGCAGATTTTCTTTAAAAATATAAGATCTAGATTTCAATTAAATCAAATACAGTATATTTTATTGGAGGGTTTTTTTGTGTGTGTGTGTGTGTGTGTGTGTGTGTGTGTGTGTGTGTGTGTGTGTGAATGTAAGGCTGTACAGTTGTGGATGTAAGTACCAGTTTTGTTACAGAAGTAAGGTCAAAAGGGAACAGGTCCAGGTGTACTCGCAGCTTACTGTTCTGAATGTTTCCAGGTGAAATCAACCCTGAATTTTCCCCTCTGTGTGATTGTTCTTAAGACAACATACGAAACATTCTCCAGATCTGACTGTGGTCACAATCAGAGAATAAAAACTGTCAGCTCTGTCACATGTTCCTCGTAATGAGAGATAACCTGCGGGTCCAGAAGAATCCTTTAGCATATGTGTCAACTCTCTCACCGGAGTGGCCTTTCTCTCCCACAGGCAAAGGCCTTTAATTAAAGTTACATTTGTCTCTAGCCGTTTTATGAAGAGGGTGCTCCACTGACCTTTAAGGGAAATTGTTCTTGCCTCCGTTAACCTAATTCATCAGTGCTTTGTCCACAAACATGTTACTGCAAATGTTTACACAGACAAACAGGAGGGAACGGAAGTGCTTTTTTTTTTTTTTTTAATGACACAACAATTCAAAAGGGGCAAAAAGAGAGCGCTGTTTAGAAATGGAGAACTGCTCTTTTCTGGAAGATACACAAAAAACATGTCAAACTTATGTTCGTTGGATTTGAAGACATGTCATTTAGACATTGGTCTGAAATTCAAAGTGGGCTTTTAAGGGGTTTCAAGCAGAAGTGTCCGCTCTGTAATCCTGACACGAAATGGAATTTTATGAGGGCAGATTTAAAAGCTCTGCTTTCAAACTCTGAACCAAAAGACATCAGTCAGCTGTGTATAAGTTCTTTCTTTCCTTGGTTCTTTTTTTTTTTTTTTGGTTAAATTCACCATTAGAGCCCAAATTTACTGTTTAGCCGCAAGACAGTTTTGAAGTGCAGCCCTAATGAATATGACACACAATGAGCATCGAAAGAATCATCAAATCTGTATCTCTGAGTGGACACGACAGGGTCAAAATATTCACACCCATGTTGAGATTTCACAGTCTGTGGCTCAGTGAAAATGAACTGAAATCTGCCCTGATATTGTTTTCTTCTGTTAGAATTAAAAAAAAAAAAAGTAATATCTCCTAAATGTCACACCTTAAACCTGAGATAAATGTTACCAACAAAATGTTTTTATTTGTGACTCTCTGCCTAAACTTAATCCTTTAGCGAATACAATATATTGTACTTCTAATCTCAGACTCAAATATTACACAAAAAAAGGACACTTCTTACTTCCCTCTGTGTAAACAGTGTATTGGGAGATGAGAGGGCTTTGGGCATATTTTTAACCAAGCAACAAAGCGAAAGATGGTGCAAGGGGATTAACCTATTGACATACTGACTGGAATCTCAATGCAGAGAGAGTCCAGCTCTCTTACCTGACTGTTAGATAGGGGAGACTCAGAGGATGTAGTCAATATAGGCTTATCTTTCTCTGCAGCTAGAACAATTTAAAATGGAGGAGGCCTGGGAAAATGGTTTGATTTTAATCCGGTAACAGAGGTGTTCGATTGTCGGGTCGTTCCTTTCATGGGACCGAATTGGAAAGAAAGATCCTGAAAGAAAGAGTTAAAGATTTGTCCTTTATTCTGAAGGACCCTCTGGACGTTTTGTCTCTCGACTTTGAGAGGGTGGTGCAATAACTGATCTGTGGTGCTGTGGAGTAAATTCACATGCTTCCCCGTTCTTTGGCTTGGCCTTGGTGGTCACACAGGAGATGGATGTAGAGTCCTTCAGTCTAAAGTAGCACACCTTCCCTGAGTAATCGTATCAGCAGACAGCTTTGTACCACTGCATGTTTAAAGTGATCCCCTTCCGTCCTTGGCTTCCGACGAATCAAGGCAGCGCAGTGAGACAACAATGTAAGACAGACAACAGAACAGTTGTTTTAACTGGGGAAATATTTGGCTCAGAACTGGAATTCCAACTTTAAACTTTTTTGTAAATATGTAAGGAAGCATACTGAGCATTGATTTGTTTTGACTTCATGTGCTTCCTTAATCCCATAATAAATATTTATGTCATAAATATATTGATATCGTAAATATTTTACAGTCTTATCAAATTTATTCTCAGTTATCATGTACCCTTGACAAGATGGGTTGCAATTTAATGCGCGTTTTTGTTTTTGTTTTTGTTCAACCATTACTTTAATTTTGATCATTTTCATAGTATAAGTAAACTAAGGTAATAGGCAACAGATGAGCAATGGAGTTATTAATAGGAAGGATGTCTTCCTGGGTATGGTCAAATAAATATATGTGATCTTCTGTCTTACACCTCTGTCACATAACCACTGTGGTCAATATACAGTGTATGAGCTTAATGCAAGACTTTGTCTTCTCTAAATTCATGTCACAAACATTCATATCCTCAAGTCATTTCATTCTGGAGAGACAGACAGAATGTGTGCAAATGCATCCCCCATTTTTAATAAGTAAAGAAACTTTTTTGTCCCAAAGCAATGCTATTTTCTGCCTCAGCCACTTGAGTATTAACCTAGAAACTAAGGTAAAACTGTGGATCAACAGTATGACCGCCTGTTGTAATTTTTTTTTTTATTTTATTTTATTCTCGTCAGTGACAAGGACATGACAGAAACCCACTTCTCTCATGGTACTTTGCTGCAGCTGTCAAAGTCTGTCTCACCTGCCTAGGGCATGGCCTCATTACTGTAGCTGATTAAAGCCCTTCAGTAATTAAGGCCAGAGCAAAGCTGTTTAAAAATTATGATAATTTACCACTGCTGTTGCAGACAGGACCTCCCCATGGAGCACAATTTTCACATGCTCTGCACCTCAGAATAGAATTTACTGGGGCTAATGGGGCAGAGTCAGGATACTCAGTCAGTTTGCACACATTGACCATCATACAACACAACCAAAAACTGAAGGAAAAAAAAACCCCACCCTAATAATAATTAAGGTTCAACATGGGTCAGTTTAAAGACTGAATTTGAGATTTTCAAATTGTCTTTTGAGATGAAGCAAATGCAGACAGTGTTGACACTGACAATTTGAAACAGCTCGTTAAGGAAAATCTTTTTTTCCCCCCCTTGACAGCTGCGTAGACAGAGACACAACTCAAAGGAGGGAGAGAACATACATTCCCCAGCATCTGACAGAGCGTGTCCACAGGTGCAAAGTGCCAACGCTGGAATCTCATGTCATAAGAAAAACAGTCATCCATTTCTTTAAAATTATTTTTCTTTCCCTGTGACAGTCTCATCAGTCCAGTATGTTTAGAGGGAGACAGAGTGAGAGGGAGAGAAGGAGAAAGAGAGAGAGATGACAAAAATGAAGAACTGTTTAGGTCCAAGCAAGAATGCACAGTCTCAAGCATACATGGGATCCTGGTACATGTTCGGTCTGATGTTCACAAAAGAATGTCAGACTGAAAAACAATGGTTCGTGATGCATAGGTCTAGAAGTGGTATCTTATTTTAAAGATCTTGTCAACATCAAACTGAAAAGTGCACTCTATGTTCACCATTAAAGTGTGAGGAAACTGTTTCTCTGTATGACAAACCTAAGTAAAAAAAAAAATCAGTGAATTAGAGTGTATTGAAATCTTTCAGGCTTACATTAAAGAATATCCCACGTGGCAATGTCATTGTATGGACAAAATGTTATTGCACTCTGTGTGCTAAGAAATAGGTCACATACTATTTTAGAGAGAGGACTCCAAAGACACTGTGAAAGCAAATGTTGCCGTGTTTGAGGAAGAGTGTGTGTATTTATCTGTGTTTCAATGTCAAATCTGCCTTTCTGGCTATGAGTGCTGACAACAAAAATCATTTCCAAAAAGGAAGAGCCATAAAGAGTGAGCACCATCTTCTTTACAAACTTGAGGGCGGTTTCATTTTTTTTTCCCTTTTTTTTTTTTTAAAAAAAAAAATGTAATATTCATTGTAATCGAAACTCTTTGTTGTGTCAGGTCTTTTCTAAACATAACAGAGATGTCCAAGTTAGCTGGCAAATTCAGCAGAGCTTAGGAGAAATATGTATGGCATGTCACTCATATTCCAAACAGGGTCTGAACAAGTGATCTGTTTGGACGACTAAAATTAGATACAATCTTATCACACTGGCAAAACTGGTACAGTGATTGTTGAAGCTTTAAAGAAAGAGAGGGATTGACTTAAATAGGCCATTTTGTCTTTGAAGATCTTTTGGCATGTTATTTATCTATTTTAGACCGATCTCCAGTTTAAGCATAATCCAAACTCATGAAGTGAATCAGATAGCGACTCTGAAGTCTATTGCGTGGCGCGAGGCAAGACAAAAAAAACGAAACAAAACAAAACAAAACAAAAAAAACCTACAAGAACCTCAGGCTTCTATTTTTGGTATTTCAGAACATTTCATCCCTCATCAAAACACAATCCCCCGATGGCAGGTCAGCCAGAGTGTCATCACCAGAGGATTTGACATGCACTTTGAGACTGGGCTGACAATAGCCTGCCAGTAAAGCTTCAACAGTGAGATGCAACAGATCTAGCGCTGTATGGATTTGCCTTTTTTTTTCTTCTTCTTCTTTTTTAAAAAGCTTTTTCCCAAAGGTACCAGAGCATTAGTGTTGTGTTTTGAAATCCTCAATGAATATGGACACATCAACATATTTCAGTCAAACCTTTCAAAAACCCCTTCAACCTTTCTGTAGAGCTTCTGTAGAGCTTCTGGTCTTTTTTTTTTACTTTCATCTTTCATATCAAATCCGCCTCTTTTCATCAGAGGGCCTCTTATAATCTACAAGTTTGGTGAAGATTAGACCTCTTGTGCCATAAGAGGTGCAAAACCGTGCAAACACTTCATTACGTCCGTAACACGTTCGAAGAAAAACTGAAAAGGGAAACAAACAGCACATGCCATTTTGTGTGGAGTCAGCGTGTGGCTGGCTGAGGAGCCCGAGATTCCCACAGTGCTGGTGGGCAGACCTGGTCGTGCCGGCTGCCCTGAGGAGAGGGCTTGGGGCCAGGGAGCAGATGGATGGGTGGGAGGACAAGCTGCTACTTGAGTGTTAAATGAATTATAAATACACTCCGAGCCTTTTTAGCCATGTTTTGCTAGGTTTACGGTTATTTTGGTGACTCGACGTCAGTCTGTTCCGCGTTCCTTGCTTTGTGTCACTCACCGGCTGCGGTCGAATAGTCAAAGAAATTACGTCCTATGGCTTCTCTTAACCACTCTCCCTTGACCTCGATGGAAAACGTCATGAGGTCAAGGAAAGATGTGAAGGAGAATTTGTCAGGACTTAGGAAAAGACAACCGTGATGCTAAGAGAATCCAATTGCACTTACACTAGGCTACGTAATTATGGGATGTCGGATGTTATTGACGTGGGTTTTGCCGTGGTGAAACTACAATGTTCTGAAGATGGACCACTAATAGTACATCTTAGATACTTCACCCCATGCATTTTTACAGTGCTGTTGCATACAGGCTATATAAACGTGGACAACCTGGTGAAAAATTTTACTACTGTACCAAGGTTGGAATTGAAACAAAAAAAGGAACATAAGCTACCAGTCAGAAAACTGAAAAGAAATGAAATGTTGTCGCATTGAGAATGGTTGCTCACGCTCACCCTTCTGTCCATTCATATTTATCGACATGAATCCCAGTTATTATGATTGTATGAAAGTAATTGTTAAATTTATGCAAGACAGACATAACATGCCAGGCCTACAGATCTACCACTGTACATATCATCATTCTTAAGTTTAAAACATGTTGAATCAAAAACATCATCTGGCTAAAAACATCTCATATCCCTTTTTCTTGAAAGACAGCCCTCTGGGTTTACATTTACACTTACATTACATTTATTTAGCTGACGCGTTTATCCAAAGCGACTTACAAATGGGAAGAACGATTCAAGCTCCAGGACAGTGAGAGACCTGAGAGTAGGCGCCAAGCATGAGCAATAAGTGATACGTAATAAGTGCAAGTTTCCTTCAAGATAGCGGCAGGAGAGTAGGTACAGAAGATCACCTTAGGTGTGAGTAAGACGTGTTAGGGGTGTTAGAGGTGTTAGTTGTTAGGAGAGGAGGTGCTCTCGGAAAAGGTGAGTCTTCGAGAGGTCCTTGAACACAGAGAGGGACGCCCCTTATCGGTGTTGCGTCCCTTGTCGGTAATGTTGATCGTTTGTTTTCGTGAACGGCCGAACGGTGCGTCGCTTTAAATGTTGCTGCCGCAAGGAATTGTGAGAAGGCATTATCTCCTTTCCTTCGGTTAAGGATGGTCACAGTGTACCCTATGCTAAAGGAGATAAGAAAGGAAGCATTGAAGCACCTTTTCTTAACATTTAGAGAATTGGACCAGCTCTTATCGTGGCTGCCACTTAGATACTTCCGGGCCATTTCACTCAGTTGGGAACCTTCCTAAGCAAAAAAGACTATTTGACTGCACCGACTGTCTCAGAATTTTCCTACAGATATCATAACATAGGTGAAATCCAGATCTTTATCTATTTGCTTAATATGTTTACACAAGTGATGCAATTAGTACAATATAAAAAAAGACATTAAAGACATAACTTGATTAATATATATACATAACATGATTATTAAAGACATAAATTGTCCCAAAACAGGCTTTGAAAATAATAAATAAAATAAATAAAAATGATGCATTTTGTTTTGAAGGTTAATGTCACACAACTTCCATTTTTACAACAGTACAGATCTGAACTGTTCTACTTAACAAAAATAAAAACTGTAATATCGAATGAATATTGTCTTGATTGGAAAATCTTCCAAACATATGGTGCGCTGATAGCTGAAGGGCATAGGGCACAGGAGGAAGTGAGGAGAATGTCATTACACTGGTCATTATCATTAAGAGAGGATGAATTGCAACCCATTTCCAACCATAAGTGTGTGGAACTGAGCTGAGGGCACAGATTCTCAATGGCCCCAAAGAGACGCTAATGTTCCCGGAAAAGATGAAAAATGAGTCGAGCTCAAATTTTTCGTGCTCTTTTTTAAAATGTATATATTACTCTTTTATCCCCTGCCCTGTGAGAGCCACTGAAGAGGGTTTGTTCCGGAAAGCGGCAGACCATCTGAAGGACCTGTGTGTTCTGTGGCTATCTCGAAGGAACGATGATGATGGGAGAGTCATCAGTGTGAACACTGATCATTTATCAGGCCCACTGACTACCCAGTCATGTAGAAACACATCTCACTGACTGCTGACAGACGAAAGTACAGCACCTTTTCATGAACAGGAAAGAGCACGACCCAGCAGAACCTCAGAGTCTTCCAATATCCATTTAATGCTCTGGTGAGCGTGTGTGTGTGTGTGTGTGTGTGTGTGTGTGTGTGTGTGTGTGTGGTCGGAAAAAAAACCCACTTTCCACTACAACTCTCTGTGCCTGTGTTTGTGTGTGTGTGTGTGTGTGTGTGTGTGTGTGTGTGTGTGTTTGTCTGTGTGTGTGTGTGTTTGTGTGCAGGCATGTGCGTGCATGTGTGCATGTATGTGTGTGCAGTATCTGTACGCATCTAGGAAAAAAGTCAGCCATCAGAGCCTCCGCAAAGCCGTGTAAAAGACTCAGTAAAAAATGCATCAAAACACAGGTGAATTCTTTAAACTGTTATCTGTACTGACACCAGTCAAAATATAGAGCAGCGTCTCTTGGGCTCCTGAGTTCCCATGGGGCTGCACGTTTAAGAAGTCTCCCCCTGCTGCAACACACCTGATTCAGGTAATGAGGCACTGGGTAATTAGCTGATGAGTGGAATGATGTGTGTTAGAGCAGAGCAGGGAAGTCCTAATATGGTCAGAGTTGCAGGTTTCCATGTTAGGACTGGGAAACACTATGTATGATTCCCTCCGCATCTGCTTATTTTCTCTTAAAGGATCTTTTGTGAAAGGAGTACATCACAGAGGTGGTATATGTGGTGTTTGTGTATGTGTTTGCATCATGTCTTTGTGTGTTTGTGTGTGTGTGTGTATGTGTGTGTGTGTGTGTGTGTGTGTGTGTGTGTGTGTGCGTGCGCGTGTGTGTATGTGGATGCGAATGTTTGTTTAACTTTTGAGCCATACTCCTTTTGTGTCATACAACACTCACTGTATTCAGTGTGACGTTTCTTGTGTGCTCTTCTGTGCTTTTTGTGGACTAAACAACTTGGGGGAAAAAATCAGCATTTGATATAGCATGCATTCTTATCTTATTTGCAATTTGTACCCATGTTATACACGCCTGCTCTCCCAATATTGTTACGAAAAAGAAAAGAAAAAATCTCTTACACACAAACAGACATAGTAATGTATATCCAAACATATTTGCGAGTTTAGATATGCACACATAACCCTGAGGGAAGAGACAAATGAGATTTAATCTGGACGTTCAAGGGAAAACAAAATTGGACATCAAAGGCAAAAAATAAAGCACCATTACCCAAATCTGCACAAAGAAAAGTAAAGAAAAGAAAAGAAAATGGAAGTAAGGAAGCCAGGAAGGAAGGAAGGGAGAACAGAAAGAAAGAAAGAGAGAAAAAAGGAAAGAAAGAAAGAAAGAAAGAAAGAAAGAAAGAGAGAAAGAAACTCACAGTGTAATGGGGAGAGGGAGAAAACATTTTTCACCCTGAGTTGGGAGTTGAGGGTGGAATCAGTCAGGTTTTGACAACGGTGTGATTGGACCGCTCACACAGGAGACTTCATTGTTCTCATGTTTTTATAACTTAATGGCTACAGCTGGCATCCTATCCGCTGTCAGTAGTTGGCTCGCTGACTACTCCTGGCTGTTAGAAGTCTGGACTACTGCTGAGAGACCTGATTGAAGGCCCGAGGATGTGTCACAGATTAAATGAACTGGTTTGTGACAACTGGACAAGGAGGTCACAATCTCCCCAGGTGGTCAATTAATAAAAATGTGAGTGTATTGCGACCCTCGATCTTTGTACTGCCCCTCTCTGTGAGACCCCATTAACTGCCCTTCACTGTTGATTGCACAAGGTCCTGCTCTGATATGCGATGGAGCATTTCTTGTACACCACAAATGAGTCATATGGAGAAACTGACATCAGGTCCTGTCTCGTCTTCTCTGCTCCATTTTTCTTTCCCATTTTATAACATTTTATCATATAAATGTGTCCCAAGACTCTTTCTCTCTCTCTCTCTCTCTCTCTCTCTCTCTCTCTCTCTCTTTTTTTAATCCTCCACAGAAACGGCTTCATAACGTATCACAGTATAATGGGTGCAGCTTGTAGGTATTTTTTACATAATGTGGTTTGGGAAATAAGTACATCTGTATACAGTAGAGCTGTTTTCTCAGAGTGAAATAAAATGGATAGACTACAGAAATGTGCCTATGCATAGTGTGTGTAGTTTTGGTATCGCCTTTTTCATATCACCTTATCCCTAATTAGAATCAAGGAGTGCATATAGATATACTCCCTTTTACATGTTTGTACTGTCTTGAGATGTAGTTTCAGAAAGTTACTTATATGTTTCTAGAGGCATATCACGGTCACATTATGAATATTTCTGTAATTCCATTATAGTATAAGTATGTTTCAATATCATACTAGCATAAGGGGAAGGCGTAATCAAAACTATACAAAGAGTATATTTTGAAATTTAAAAGTATATGTTAAATAATTTAAAGAGTATATTTAAAATATTTCATTGTGTTCACTGGGTATGGTGTATCATGATCACAGTTTCTTTCATGGTTGCACATGCTGAGGAGTGAGTGTATCAGTGTGTGGAGTCTAATTATCATCATTGGCGTTCTGGATCTGTCATTTCCCCTGTTTCTCCTGCTTAATAGGAGATTTGATTGGAGATCTCAGCGCTATGGTAACCTTATGTGGTACCAAAGTATGAGAGAGGATTCAATCCTCAGCTCACGCCAACATCACACTTGAAAAAAACGGGAGAGGGGAAACAACAGAAATATATGTACAGTTTTATCACAATGTCATCACAAAGCGGGTCTCTTTCAGCTGTTGATGTAAATGCACATAGGCAATGGAAAAACCAGAGATTTCAAGCTAATTCAGTGCCAGAGAGTATCTAGGATAGTAACTGACATAATAATACACACACAATACTCACATTCACGCGTGCACACACACACACACACACATATACACAGAGAGAGAGAGAGAGAGAGAGAGAGAGATATGGAGAGAGATAAAGAGAGAGAAATAGTTTTTTTGGCAGGCTCCCCAGAGACCACCTCCCAAGCTCCCACATGCTTGGTGGGCCCAGCCCCTGCCCAAAACGCACTCGTGCACGGCCAGCGTCTGATTCAGAGCGAGATGGGCGTTCTGCTCCATTTAATGCACACATTGGAAGCCCCATCCCATGTAACTGACATTCCTAAGTGACATCTATCATTTCATCTGAGCTCAACCACTTCCACACGCCACCTTCAGGGACATCCTCCGAGACTACTCCGGGAGGGAGGATTCCTTGGATGAGCGGTTTTAAGATCCAGGAGTTGAATGCTCAGCCTAAAGGCAAAAGATCACAACACAGACGCGTGGAAGCGGTGTCAACAGCGGAATGATACTTTAGCTATCGGTGGGTCGCGGGAAAAAGTAGTTTTGATAACAGAGGTGGAGATGAATGGTGACACAGGCAAAGAGGGGGGGGGGGGGGGGGGGGAGAAGCTTTAAAATCATAAAAACGAAACACGATCAGAAACCGTCACGTCTGAATCATAAGATAATACGATGACAGAAATTATGATCAAATGTGTGCATGGGACTGAAAGGGGACAGGTGGTGTTGGGAGGATCTGAGCCAAAGCGAAAAGTCAAAGGGAAAAAAATGACACTGAGGGAAAAAAAATTCTTGTCACCAAAGGAAGACGGCAGTGAAATGTTCACGGAACAATCAGTGTGTTGGATTTCACTCCAATCAAATGATACCATAACTGGCTCGCATATCACCTCAAATTGTTCCAGGTGTTGAGAGACTGGTTGTAAATGGTCAGTTCATCTCAGGTTGACATATTCTGATTCCTCACCATTAGTATCTGATCAAAGGATTATCATAATTTTATGAAGATCAAAGATGTATCTTTATTAATTACACTGACGTGGTACAGAGATGATCAGTAACACAAAGTAGTAGTCCCTGGGTAAGTAATTGGGTCCCTGGGTACCAAGCCCTTTGCAATGCACTTCCAAGTGATAATCAACGAATAATGTAAGTACTAATCAAAACAAATGAAATTGACAAGTATAGCAGCAAGCACTAAAAGCATTTCTTTTCTCTTTTTTTTCCCCCCACAGAATGCAATTATGAGCTGTCATTAATGACAGTCAGAGTGTCGGCTAGCGCTAAATCATCTGATGAAGACTTCTGGTACCTACAGCACTAATTACAGTTGTTAAGACTGCAGAAACATTTAATGGGTGTAATTATTCAGATGTGCCATGGTGACATTCACAAAACACTCAGTCTACTATGAGGCACCTAGTAGAATTCTCAGGAGCGAAGCCGTACTAAAATGCTAAAATACGTTAACTTGCTCGTCGTAAACAGAGGTGACGCGCGTGTTCCCCAGGACATTCCCTTTGAGGTAAGTAAATCGTTTTTAAACTGTCCAAAGAAGACAGATTGGTCAACTGGTGAAAAGCTCTTTCTCACTTCCCCTCGTGCGAGTGAAGATCTCTCTGGGTTTATGACCACTTGTCAGTTATTCCCAGCGTTGATTCTCCGAGGTCGTTTCGGTGTGTTTCTTCTAGAATGGGAACACTGATGGATCTCCAGCCTCAGACATGAAGAGGAGGGCAAACTACATCACACAGAGACGGCTGTGAAGAGTGAGAAGGAGAATAATCCCTGGGGAGGTGGGGGGAGTGGGGGTGGGTGGGTAGAATACAAGGTAGACAGAGTCAGATGGAAGTCTGATCATCCAATCGCGGGACCTTTTGAAGGATTAAGCGGCTAAGCATCTCAAAGTCTCCCTTCAATGGAAGGAGAGCAGCCAGATTACTCAGATAGAGATCGACTCTGAAGGCAAAGCTTCTCCACATGTTTCTTTGTACGTCAAGGTGCAATGCATGTTGCGTGCTCGCGGGAGGAGCGGATT